>NC_091470.1:9908655-10273998 GCF_036971445.1 Narcine bancroftii | reverse complement strand
TTGGCACCCACTGCCCCTCCCAGTACCCCATCTGCTGCCTCTCCTGGTGACCCTCCCAGTACCTACTGCACCCCACCCCCAAGTCCCCCTGCCAGTCCTCTATCTGTTACCTTTCCTGTCACTCCTCCTGGTACCCGCTGCCCCTCCCAATACCCCATCTGTTGCCTCTCCTGGTGACCTTCCCTGGACTTGTCCCTTGTCCTCTCCATCCTGGCACTTGCAAAGCAGCAGACAAATGGCAAAGTCCCAGCTGGGGAATCAGTTGAAGGGAGCTGAAGTTTATAGTGGGCAATATTCCTACAAACCTGGGACCCAGCTTCTTTCCTCCAGATGTGGACCTGGTGTCACTCGCCAAGGTGATAATTAACTGTTCAATTCCCTCTGTGGCCCAGCCTCTGCAGCCCTTCTGATGTTGTACTTCCCTCCCTGTAGCAAGTAGGATGTCAGTGCATATGTATATCATACTTATTCTTCCTCTTTGGCTTGGCTTCATGGACGAAGATTTATGGAGGGGGTAAAAAAGTCCACGTCAGCAGCAGGCTCGTTTGTGGCTGACAAGTCCGATGCGGGACAGGCAGACACGATTGCAGCGGGTTGCAGGGGAAAATTGGTGGGTTGGGTGTTGGGTTTTTCCTCCTTAGGATTTATATCGAACACATATGCCTGAATGAGATATTTTCCAACAGGTGTTCTGCTGGGCAGCTGCATCCAAGGGAAAAAGTAATCAATGTTTTGGTCTGGAATCCTATCAGACATAGGAGCAGAAATAGGCGATTCAGCACATCTCCCCCACCAATCAATCAGAACCATAGAAACATCACAGCACAGAAACAGACCTATCGAGTCTGTGCCGAACTTTTTCTGCACCCAGTCCATACCTCTCCCATCATCCTTGTACCTGTTCAAATTCTTCTTGTGTTAAAATTGAGCCCACTTCACCATTCTCTGTGAAGAAGTTCCCCAAAACCTTCCCTTTCACCCTTAACCCATGTCCTCTGGTTTGTCCTTTCGCACAAATATGATAAATTCTTATCTCGTCCCTGACGAGTGTCTATTCCCCCTTCACAATTTTAAAAACCTTGATCAAATCTCCCCTCATTCTTCTACGCTGCAGGGAATAAAGTCCTAACCTGTTTAACCTTTCCCTGTTACTCAGTTCCTGAAGTCTGGGCAACATCCTAGTAAATCTTTTCTGCCCTCTTTCTATCATTGATACCTTTCCTGTAGTAAGATGACCCAAACTGCACACAATACTCCAAATTTGGCCTCTCCAATGTACTGCATATATAACTTTACCATAACATCCAGCTCCTGTACTCAATATTTTGATTTATGCTAAAAGGTCTCTTTACAACCCTGTCCATCTGTGATGCCACTTTCAAGGAATTTTGTATCTATATTCCCAGGTCCCTCTGTTCTCAGGGCCTATTTTATTTTACCATATCCTACTTTGGTTTGTCTTTCCAAATGTAACCCCTCACATTTGTCTGCATTAAAATCCCATCTGCCATTTTTCAGCTCATTTTGCCTGCTGGTCCAGATCCCTTTGCAAACTTTGAAATTATGAGTTGATCTATTTTCCCATTCAGCCCCACTGCCTGGCTCTGTCTCTGGGAAACCTGCAGGCGTTCCTGTGCCCCCCTCCCCCCACCCCTTGTTGGAGGGTTTGGGAGGGCCTGTTGGGATGTATGGGCAAGGAACTGCAAGGTGTATGAAGATTGAATGGTGGAAGTAAAGCACAAAAATCTGCAGCCACTGTGGTTGAAGTAAAACCAATGCTGGAGAAACTCAATTGGTCAAACAGTGTCCTTGATGTAGCAAAAAAAACATTTTGGGTTTGAGCCCTTTATCAAGGTAAGAGCAAAATGTAGGCAGGTGCCAAAACAAAAGTGAAACACAAAAGTCTGCAGATGCTGTGATTGCCGTAAAAACACACTGAAACACTGGAGAACTCAACCAGTAGTTTCAGTGTCTATAGGAGACAAAGATATATTGCTGATGGTTCGGGCCTGAGCCCTTCAAAGATGAAGCAGAATGAGCCAGAAGCAGGAAATCTCAGAATTCAGACAGTGCCAGCTGGGGGAGAAATCCAGAGCAACACAAGGGGTTCATTGGATGTGATCAGGGACGAGATAAGAATTTATCATATTTGTGCGAAAGGAGACAGAATGGGGAGGCAGAGATAGAGAAATGCGATGGGGGAAGAAGTGGGGGGGATTAATAAAAGCAAGAGAAGTTGATGTTAAAGCTATCGGTTGGAGGGAGCCCAGTCAGAAGATGAGGTGTTGTTTCTTCAAATTACGGGTGGTCTCAGTCTGGGAGTGCATGAGATCATGGACAGACATGTTGGCAAGAGAATGGAGCGGGGCACTGAAATGGGTGGCCCCTGCAAGATCCACGCTGTTGCAGTGGACGGAGCCAAGGTGCTGAATGAAGCGAGCTCTCGGTCTGTTTGCAGTCTCTCTGATGTAGAGGAGACCACAGCGGGAGCACCAGATGCAGTGGCTGACCCCTGCAGATTGACAAGTGAAATGTTGCTTTACTGTTTGGGCCCATGAATGGTGGTGAGGGAGGAGGAGTGGCAGAAGTGATAACAAACGTTTCAGGCTTGAGCCCTTCAAGGTATGAGCCAAATGTAGGCAGGCACCTGGATCGGGCACCTGCCGGCATTTCGCTCAAACCTTGATGAAGGACTCAAGCTCGACGCGTAGGTTCTGTATCTTTATCTTTGCTATGTCAAGGACACAGTTTGACCTGCTGAGTTTCTCCAGTGTTATGTTTTTACATAGACCGCTAGTTGTGGATGGGGAATCAGTTCAGTGGGAGGCTGCATCCTGGTTGACGTGAAGCTTTTTATTGGAGCTGCTCGTTCAGACCAAGAGAGATTTTGGGAAATAAATTTCCCCCTGTAGCCTATCCCATCAACTGCCTGCTTGGTTCAGGGACAGTAAAAGCTCGCAATTCCTGTGGCTAATGTGAACCAATGCATTTCATGTCGAATATTTTGTAGACAGTGGAAGGACTTTAAAATCTGTTTTATTGTTTCAGTTTTTAGATGTTAAACGGGTACGAGAGTCACTTGTGTTTCTGCAGTTTGCTTTTCCCATCCGTTGAAAGGAAAGGTTAAACAGGTTCGGACTTTATTCCCTGGAGCGTAGAAGAATGAGGGGAGATTTGATCGAGGTATTTAAAAGGGAGAGAGAGTAAATGTAGATGGGCTTTTTCCACTGAGTAAAACAGGAAAGTCTGCAGACACCGTGGTTGAAGAAAAAACACGATGCTGGATAAACTCAGCAGGTCAAACGGTGTCCTTGACATAGCAAAGATAAAGATACAGAACCAACTTTTCGGGCTTGATCCCTTCATCAAAGTATCTGTTAAAATCTGTTTACTGTTTCAGTTTGTAAAAAAATGAGTGGCTTGTTTTTCTGCAAATTGCTTTTGTCTTGTTTTATAGCTGTTTTACTTCTTGATTGTTAGCAAAGTAAACTGAATTTAAAATGTCATTTGGTAATAAACCATTGTTTGCAGTTCATGGACACCACCATTGTACTCTTTCCAAATAAGCTTATCTAATTTGCAGAAGATAAAACTATATTTAATGGATCACATTTTTCCTGGACAGCCTTAAACCCAATGAATTTTCTAACTTTAGGTCAGAAGTGGAAAATGTAATTTCATCAGTTTTAAATATTGAATCTCTTCCTGCTTTCCTCTGCAACCTCTTCCTGCTTTCCTCTGCAACCTCTTCCTGCTTTCCTCTGCAACCTCCCCCCTTCCCGATGGTCTGTCCTCCTACCCGTCCTTCCACATCTCCCACTTTCTATCCAGTGTCCTCTCACCTCTTGGCCCTTCCTGTTCCCTGCCCACCTTTTTTACGCTTGATACCTTTCCTTCCCACTTTAGTCATGACCCGAGACACTGACTGACCTCTCTCCGTGGATGTTCCCTGTCCTGCTGAGTCATGCAAGATTCAACCCAAGATTCTAGTGTTGGCAGATCTTGTGCTTCTCTTACCTTTAATATATGTCAAAACATTGTTATTGCAAAAATAATTATTGTGGGGTCTGGCGATGATAATTTAGGATTGAGCATCATTGCCTGTCTCACCAAAGTGGTTGATTTTCAACTGATCGCTTGGTTCAGGGATAGATAAAGTTGGTATTACATGTGGCTTCCATATCCTATGAACAGACATCAAAAAAGGATTAGAACATACTAGCACATACAGGCCCTTCAACCCATGATGTTGTGCTGACCTAAGTAACACTTCTCCATAACAATCTAACCCTTCCTTTCCTCACACCCATAACCCTCTATTTTCCTTCCATCTATGAGTCTTGTGATTTGCCCATGTTGTTCCAGCCTCCACTACCACCCTGGTAATCCATCCCTGGTAATCCATCCCAGGTAATCCATCCCAGGTAATCCATCCCAGGTAATCCATCCCAGGTAATCCATCCCAGGTAATCCATCCCAGGTAATCCATCCCAGGTAATCCATCCCAGGTAATCCATCCCAGGTAATCCATCCCAGGTAATCCATCCCAGGTAATCCATCCCAGGCAATCCATCCCAGGTAATCCATCCCAGGTAATCCATCCCAGGTAATCCATCCCAGGTAATCCATCCCAGGTAATCCATCCCAGGTAATCCATCCCAGGTAATCCATCCCAGGTAATCCATCCCAGGTAATCCATCCCAGGTAATCCATCCCAGGTAATCCATCCCAGGTAATCCATCCCAGGTAATCCATCCCAGGTAATCCATCCCAGGTAATCCATCCCAGGTAATCCTTCCCAGGTAATCCTTCCCAGGTAATCCTTCCCAGGTAATCCTTCCCAGGTAATCCTTCCCAGGTAATCCTTCCCAGGTAATCCTTCCCAGGTAATCCTTCCCAGGTAATCCATCCCAGGTAATCCATCCCAGGCACCCAATACTCTCTATGATACCTCCCCTGAACTTTCCTCCACTCACCTCAAATAATCTGGTATTTGCCAGGAAAAAAAGTGCTGGCTGACCACCCTGTAGAAGACCCTCACTCTTTTTTTTATGCACCTCTATTAAGTTACGCTTTATCATTCATCACTGCAAAGAGAATTGCCCCAGCTCTGTCAACCTTCATAAGACGTGTTCTCCAATCCAGGCAACCTCCTGGAAATCTCTGCTCCCCCTCCAAAGCTTCCACTTCCTTCCTGTAATGAGGTGACCAGAAGTGAACACGACACTTCCAGTGTGGTCTCACCAGAGATTTGCAGAGCTGCAACATTTTGTATTTTGTAACACTGCGGGAAATACCAGATTATTGTTGCTATTTTAACCTGGAGCTTTGCAGCAGGGATGTTGGTGCTTCCTGACGAGATTGGTCAGCTCAACCTTCATTGATGCTGAAGGTAAATGTGGATGCAGGCTCAAACAACATGTCATTATAGTGCCAAGTGAGTGAAGTCACATGATGGCAGGATTAAAACACTTTTACAATGTGAGGGGATCTTCAGGAGTGGCTGGCATTGTGAACTTTGCGCCTGCGTGTTAGAGATCTTGATAAATTTTGGTTGGCATGGATATTGGATACAGGTGAGAGGATAGAAGGGAAGATGGCTGACTGCATGTTACCTGGGCCCAAGATAAAGGTGGCTGTGTTCGGCAATGGCAGCAAGGGGTTGCAGACTCCGGGGGAGCAGCAGGCTGGCGCAAGGCACCTGTAACAGGACACCCCCCGCCCTCTCATTGAGAAGGAGAAGCAGAAGAAATGACCCCAAGGATAGTGACCACGGTGATGAATCAGGGAAGTACTGTGTGGCTGAAGGACACACACACAGGTGGCGGTTGATGGCGACTTATTGGTGAGGATCATGTACGCCTGTGGGCTGCTGGAGACTGGAGAACCAGGTATCGGAAGTTGGATTCAAAGGGGGTCGGGTTCTGAAGGCTTCCTCATTGTGTCAGAGGTTTGGATCTGAGCTTGGGTTGCCCATGGTATGAACTGAACTGTGGAGTCTGCAGAAGCACTGGATGCAAATCCATGGATGCTCAGTGACCCTGGGGGAGCTCTCTTGCTTCTCTTTCTCTAACTGTAAGGGGAACCAGCAATGCTCATGGTGAATATTTGCCTTCTGGCAGATGAAAGGCAGTTTAGTGAAATATTATATTTGTCTTTTATTACATGACAACAAATAATATCTGCTCTGACCTCTCACTTGTTAGCCAGTGCTCCTCTCCCTGCCCCTCTTCCCCCTCCTTTTTAGCCAGGCATCTGTCTGTATTTCTTATTATCGATAGAGGGCCTAGGCCTGTAACGTTGCTTATCCTGCCTTCCATTGGGTGCTGTGAGACCTGTTGAGTTTCTCTAGCACATCTATGTATTGCACTTGACCCCAGCAGCTACAGATTTTCTTATTCAACCAATTATTTCTAGTGGCAGGAGGGTTGGTAAACAGGAGAGATGTGAAAGGCAATAAGTGGTTGAGCTATTCCAGGATAACTGAAATTCATGAGTACCTTGCAAAACAGGAACTGGAACTCAGAAATTCCCCCTGCCTGGCAGGGCAGTGCCTGGAGGGAGAGAAATATCAGAAGTGGAAAATTTAATTTCATCAGTTTTAACTATCCCAGAGGGGGAAAGGTGGGGAGATGGCAGTACTTTGGACAGGTGTGTGATGGGGTGTAGCGATTCCCAGAGAGTGGGACGAGGGGCTGGTAGATGGAGAAATGTGATGTTGGGTCTGGGAGAGATCTGGAAAGGAACAGCAGAGTCACTTGAGGTTGTGGACCTTGGGGTCAAATCAGGGAGGTTGGGAGGGCAAGTGGGGGATTAAAATAAAGAAACCTATCCCTGGGTGTGTAAAACGCCTAAGGTTGTGGGCCCAGAGACCGGGTATTTGTGCTCTCTGGGAAGGAGGGATGCTGTGTAGAGTCAGAGGACTCTGGGTGATTTAATGGTTTAACCTAAGTAGTGATTTACGCAGGTGGCTGACCTTCACTGCGTGCGTGAAGGGAAATTCAGATGTCAGCATCAACATCGTAAATCACACCCCACTCAGCTTTTTCTTTGTGCTTTCATTCACGTCTTGGGACTCTGAGATCCACAAATAACAACTTGTTTTTATATAACAGCTTTTAACTCCGTAATTGTCCCCAGACACTTCACAAGGATGCACTTAACTAACTTCAGCTCGGAGGCACGGAGAGGCTTTGGAGCAGGCATTCAACACATTGGTGTGGGCACATTTCTTGAAAAAGGGCTCAGACCTGAAACATCAGTAATATATTGTCTCCAATAGATGCTAAAAAACTGGCTGAGTTCCTCCAGCATTTTGCTGTGTTTTTATGCTCCTGGTGCCAGAGAGAAGCATGGATTTTTGTGGCACAGAGGGAGGCCAGTGAACCCCTGTGCCCAAGGTTGCCCAAGCCACAAAACTGACCTTGTGTCTGAGATGGCCACCAGCCACTCACCTGTGAGCGATGAAAGAGTTGTCCAAGTGACCCACTCCCCAACACAAACTGGTGGAGAGAAGGCAGGCCATGGAAATAAAAACACACAGAAATGCTGGAGAAACTTAGCCAATCTCGTAGCATTCATTTGAGTTAAAGGTATATTCCCGACATTTCGGGCCTGAGCTCTTCCTCAGTATAAATAAAATGCAGGCTGGCATCTGAATAAAGACTTGGATGGAAGAGGGTTATGACAAGAGGAAAGGTGAGAATTGATTTTAGCTCTGTGAAAGGAGACAGGGAATGGGGGCAGGAGAGGGAGACAGAGATAGAGGAAAGAAGACAGGGGGACAAAAATGGAGGGGGGGGGGTTCAATGGAAACCGAAGAAGTCTATGTTAATGCCATCCGGTTGGAGGGTGCACAGATGGAAGATGAGGTGTTGTTCCTTCAATTTGTGGGCGGTCTTAGCCTGGCCGTGCATGAGACCACGGACAGACATGTCAGTGAGGGAATTGAAATGGGTGGCCGCGAGGAGATTTACGCTATTGTAGCGGACAGAGCCGAGGTGCTTGCCTACATTTTGCTCATGCCTTGATGAAGGGCTCAAGCCCGGAGGTTGGTTATATATTTTTACCTCTGCTACATAAAATACACTGTTGGACCTGCTAGCTTTGTGTTTTTACTTCAACCACCTTGTCTGCAGACTCTCCTGTTTTACTCCTGATTTAAAAGCTGCTGGTCAGAAACCATTAACTCTGGTTTTCTCCTCTGCAGCTGCCTACCCTGGGGAGTTTTTCCAGCATGTTCAGCTTTTCTGCTGGGGGTGGGGGGTAGTTCCAGAACTTGGACACAGAAGGATAATGATAGATTTCCAAGTCAATATTGATTCTTCTTGGATGGTGCCTGATAGAGGAGCCCCTGCCCTTGCCCTGCCAGCCGGTCAAAGTGTTTTCTGAACCCCCCCCCCCCCCCCAAAACCTGTGGCCTATGCCCTTCATGGTGGTGTAGGTGACGGGGTTGGGAGGTTCTGTTGATGAATGCTTGGTGAGTGGGTGCATTGCACTTTGTAGATGGTATACACAGCGACCAAGGTATGGAGGGGATGCACCAGATTATGGGTGAGGTGGCAGGCCAGCAGTCTGCTTCCCTTAGATAATGTTAGAGTTGACCTGGTCCTGTCTCAACAATCCACCCTGTCCCATATCACTTGTCTGGTCGTGTGACTGCATGCTTTGCTCCGAGGACTGGAGAACGCTGTTTTGTCAGGTTGTGCTTGTATAATCAGATGACAATAAGGAACATCAAATTGCTCTGGGATTAGTGATCACCAGTTTTTGGATGTGTTATTCCTTTATTGTCAGCAGTGAGAGTTAAAACTCAAAAGTCTGTAGACATTGTGGTTGAAGTAAAAACACAACGCTGGTAAATTGGACAAAACTGAAGAGGTGTTAGTCGTCTCAGATTGTGTCAAAGTGGATAAATCTCCAGGTCCAGACAAGGTGCATCCCAGAACATTGTGGGAAGGCAGGGATGAAATTGCTTGGGGCCTCGACAGACATTGCTGGGGGTAGAAGTTCTGGAGGATGCCAGATGTGGCTGTAGGATATGCTGTTAACCACAGTCAGTCTGATGTCAGTGGTTGGGAAAATGATGGGGAGGATGCTGAGGTATAGAAACTCAATATTTGGATGGTCAAGGGAAAATTTAGCAGAGCCTGAATGGATTTGTGTGTGGTAAATTGTACGCAGGAAATCGTGTTTTACAAACTCACAGAATTTTTTGCAGAGGGTAGAGGCAGCTGATGTAATTGATATGAAATTTAATAAAGCATTTGATTCAGTGCCATGTGGTAGGTTGGTGTGGAACATGGGATAGAAGGCCAACTAGCTAACTGGACGTTAAACTGGCTCAGTGGGACAAGTCAGAGACTGGGTGTCGAGGCAGTTTCTCAGACTGGAGACCCGTGACCAAGGGAGTGACTCAGGGTTCGGTACTGGGTCCCTTGCTTTTTCTAACATGTGTCAGTGATTTAGACAAGATATTTATGGAAAGGTGAACATGTTTGCTGATAATGTGAAAATATATGTTATGGTAGAGAATAGGTGCTTTCAAAACTTGTAAAATGGGGTTAACAGGGCAATTTGCGCCCCACTCACAAGGCAGCTTGAAAGGGTCGTACTTAGTCAGTGTCATCCAAAGTGAACCAGGTCCCTGCCCGACCTCAGAGGTAGTCAGGGAACCCCGGCTGAAGAGTCTGCAGTGATTGGGGGGGGGGGCGGGGGTGGAGGGATGAGAGGTCGCTGCCGCGAAGGGGAGAGACGGGCCACAATTGGAGGGAGTGAGATCAATGTTGGGGAGGGGGAGTCACCACAATTAGTGGGAGAGGGGTCGGCTGCCGCGGGGGAGAAAGGAGTGGGGTCCCTGCCATGGGGGAGTCGCTGCCGCGGGGGAGAGAGGAGAGGGGTCGCTGCCACGGGGAAGAGCGGAGAGGGGTCGCTGCCACGGGGGAGAGAGGAGAGGGGTCGCTGCCACGGGGGAGAGCGGAAAGGGGTCGCTGCTGCGGGGGAGGGAGGAGAAGGGTTGACTGCCACGGAAGAGAGGGTTCGGCGCCGCAGGGAGAAGAGGAGGGGGGTTTGTCTGCCGTGGAGGAGAGAGGAGAGGGGTTGTTGCCACGGGGGTGAGAGGAGAGGGGTCGCTGCCACGGGGGAGAAAGGAAAGGGGTTGGCGCCGCGGGGGAGAGAGGTCGCTGCCACTGGGGAGAGAGGAGAGGGGTCGGCTGCCGCGGGGGAGAGAGGAGAGGGGTCAGCTGCCACGGAGGAGAGGGGTCGGCTGCCGCGGGGGAGAGAGGAGAGGATCGCTGCCGCGGGGGAGAGAGGAGAGAGGTCGCTGCCAAGGGGGAGAGAGGAGAGGGGTCGCTGCCGCGGGGGAGAGAGGAGAGGGGTTGGCTGCCATGGAAGAGAGGGTTCGGCACTGCGGGGGCGAGAGGAGGGGGGTTGGCTGCCGCGGAGGAGAGACGAGAGGGGTTGTTGCCGCGGGGGAGAGAGGAGAGGGGTCGCTGCCACGGGGGAGAAAGGAGAGGGGTCGCTGCCACGGGGGAGAAAGGATAGGGGTCGGCTGACACGGGGGAGAGAGGTTGGCTGCCTCGGGGGAGAGAGGTTAGCTGCCATGGAGGAGAGGGGTCGGCTGCCGCGGGGGAGAGAGGAGAGGGGTCGGCTGCCACGGGGGGAGAGAGGAGAGGGGTCGCTGCCGCGGGGGAGAGAGGAGAGGGGGTGGCTGCCACGGGGGAGAGAGGAGAGGGGTCGGCTGCCGCGGGGGAGAGAGGAGAGGGGCCGGCTGCCGCGGGGGAGAGAGGAGAGGGGCCGGCTGCCGCGGGGGAGAGAGGAGAGGGGCCGGCTGCCACGGGGGGAGAGAGGAGAGCGGTCGCTGCCACGGTGGAGAGAGGAGAGGGGTCGCTGCCGCGGGGGAGAGAGGAGAGGGGTCGGCTGCCACGGGAGGAGAGGGGTCGCTGCCGCGGGGGAGAGAGGAGAGGGGTTGTTGCCGCGGGGGAGTTAGGAGAGGGATTGTTGCCGCGGGGGAGAGAGGAGAGGGGTCGCTGCCACAGGGGAGAAAGGAGAGGGGTTGGCTGCCATGGAAGAGAGGGTTCGGCACCGCTGGGGAGAGAAGAGGGGGGTTGGTTGCTGCGGGGGAGAGAGGAGAGGGGTCGCTGCCGCGGGGGAGAGAGGAGAGGGGTCGGCTGCCACGGGAGGAGAGGGGTCGCTGCCGCGGGGGAGAGAGGAGAGGGGTTGTTGCCGCGGGGGAGTTAGGAGAGGGATTGTTGCCGCGGGGGAGAGAGGAGAGGGGTCGCTGCCACAGGGGAGAAAGGAGAGGGGTTGGCTGCCATGGATGAGAGGGTTCGGCACCGCTGGGGAGAGAAGAGGGGGGTTGGTTGCCGCGGGGGAGAGCGGAGAGGGGTCGCTGCCGCTGAGGAGAGAGGAGAGGGGTCGCTGCCGCAGGGGAGAGAGGAGAGGGGTCGCTGCCGCGGGGGAGAGTGGATTGGGGTCGGCTGCCGTGGGGGAGAGAGGAGAGGGGTCAGCTGCCACGGAGGGGAGGGGTTGGCTGCCGCGGGGGAGAGAGGAGAGGGGTCGCTGCCGCGGGGGAGAGAGGAGAGGGGTCGCTGCCGCGGGGGAGAGAGGAGAGGGGTCGCTGCCGCGGGGGAGAGAGGAGAGGGGTCGCTGCCATGGGGGAGAGAGGAGAGGGGTCGCTGCCATGGGGGAGAGAGGAGAGGGGTCGCTGCCGCGGGGGAGAGAGGTGAGGGGTCGGCTGCCGCGGGGGAGCGAGGAGAGGGGTCGGCTCCCGCGGGGGTGAGAGGAGAGGGGTTGTCTGCCGCGGAGAAGAGCGTTCGGCTGCCGCGGGGGAGAGAGGAGAGGGATCACTGCCGCGGGGGAGAGAGGGGAGGGGTCGCTGCCGCGGGGGAGAGAGGGGAGCGGTCGCTGCCGCGGGGGAGAGAGGGGAGGGGTCGGCTGCCGCAGGGGGGAGAGGCTGCCGCGGGGGGGAGAGGCTGCCGCGGGGGGGAGAGGCTGCCGCGGGGGGGGGAGAGGCTGCCGCGGGGGGGGAGAGGCTGCCGCGGGGGGGGAGAGGCTGCCGCGGAGGGGGAGAGGCTGCCGCGGGGGGGGGAGAGGCTGCCGCGGGGGGGGGAGAGGCTGCCGCGGGGGGGGGGAGAGGCTGCCGCGGGGGGGGGGAGAGGCTGCCGCGGGGGGGGGGAGAGGCTGCCGCGGGGGGGGGGGAGAGGCTGCCGCGGGGGGGGGGAGAGGCTGCCGCGGGGGGGGGGAGAGGCTGCCGCGGGGGGGAGAGGCTGCCGCGGGGGGGAGAGGCTGCCGCGGGGGGGAGAGGCGAGGGGTGGCTTCCGCGTGGGAGAGAGGCGAGGGGTGGCTGCCGCTGGGGAGAGAGAAGTGTCGGCTGCCGTGGGGTTGTAGGGAGACTGACGGCTGGTGGGGGTGGGGGGGGGGGAACTGGAGACTAGTTTGTGTGATGCATCACTTACTGCGTCATCATGGGGACGGGATCCCCTTAAATTGCCAGGTTGGTGATTTACTGAGTTGATTTCCCCCCTCAGCTTAAAAGGTGCTGGGGGCTCTTTTGCCCTACTAATCCTTCCTGGGTCCCAGCAGGGTGACCCGGGTGCTGCAGCTTAAAAACACCTAATGAGGAAGGTTACATTGGACCAGCTGGGGAAGTGGGCGAAGGAATGGCAGATGCCGTTCAACTGGGAGCAGTGCAAGGTTCTGCATTTGGGTAAATCCAACCAGGGCAGGATTTACTTTGTTAGTGGCCTAAAGTGCGTTGTGGAGCAGAAGGATCTAGGGGTGCAGGTACAGGTCTGTAAAGATAGATGGCAGTGAAGAGAGTGAGATACTTGCCTCTATTGGTCAGGGTATTGAATCAAAGTGTTTGGATGTCCTGTTAGAGGTATACATCATGATGGTGGGGCCACATTTGGAATTTGTGTGCAGGTTTGGTCACCGAGCTCCAGGAAGGATGTTTTTAAAGTTGGAAAGGGTGCAGAAGAGCTTTACAGGGTTATTGCCAGGATTAGGGAAGTTGAGTTATTGGGAGAGACTGGAAGAGCTGGGGTTGTTTTCCTCCGTGTTGGAGGTTCAGAGGAGGGGATCTCCCTGAGGTCTATAAATCATGCGAAGCGGAGTTAAGGTGAACAGTGATGGTCTGTTTCACGGACTGGGAGAATGTTAAGATGAGAAGGTAAAACGATAAGGTGAGGGAGATAGGATTTAGAGGGACATGAGGAGTCAGTTCTTCACTCAGAGGGTGCTGGGCATATGGAACGAGCTGCCAGATAGAGTGGTGGAGGCAGGAACGTTAGCTTCCTACAGGCCTTTCAGGAGTATTGTTTGCCCTCAGCACCCTCATGATCCCAGTTCCAATCCCTGGTTCCCAGGAGTCCGTTTCCAGCAACCTGCAGTCTGGTGTGAGCCCCTCGCTAATCCTTTCCCTGTATAGGGTCCTCTCCCAAGCTTCTCGGAAGTCAGGGAAGGGAGGGGATGGGTGGGGTGTTCTCCCCTCTTGTACACTGTGCTGATCCATAGAACCATAGGACATTACAGCACAGAAAAACAGGCCATTTGACCCTGCTGGTCTGTGCTGACCAATGAAACTAGCTAGTCCCACTGACCTGCTCTCATTCCATAGCCCTCCAGACCTCTCCTATCTGTGTATTTATCCAATTTATTTTTAAAACTCAAGATTGAATCTGCATTCACTACATCAGATGGCAGCTCATTCCACACTCCCACCACTCTCTGAGTGAAAAACTTTTCCCTAATGTTCCACTTCTACCTCTCCCCTTTCAGCTTAAAGCTATGACCTCTCGTATTTATCTCCCCCATCCTACTCACATCTACTCTGTCTATTCCACTCGTAATCTTATAAACTCTATCAAGTCTCCCCTCATTCTTCTTCGTTCCAAGGAGTAGAGTCCTAACCTGTTTAATCTTTCCCAGTGACTCAACTCCTGAAGATCCGGCAACATCTTAGTAAATCTTCTCTGCACTCTTTCAATGCTATTGATATCTTTCCTGCTGCTGGGTGACCAGAACTGTCTCACCAATGACTTGAATAACTTCAACATGACACCCAACTTCTATACTGAATACTTTGATTTATAAAGGCTAAGATGCCAAAAGCTTTCTTTACAACCCTGTCCACCTGCGACGTCACCTTCAGGGAACAATGTATTTGTATTCCCAGAGATCTTTGCTCCTCCGCACTCTGATTCACTCTTTCGAGTGCAACACCTCACACTTATCTACATTAAATTCCATCATCCATTTACTTGCCCAATTTTCCAGCTGGTCCAGATCCCTCTGCAAGCTTTGAAAATCTTCCTCACTGTCCACGACGCCTCCTATCTTAGTGTTATCAGCAAATTTGCTGATCCAATTCACCATTTATATAGATATCAAACAATAATGGTCCCAACACAGATCCCTGAGGTAAACCACTCGACACAGACCTCCAGTCTGAGAAGCCACCATCCACCACTCTCTGTTTTCTTCCACCAATCTAGTTTACAACCTCTCTGACCTTCTGAACCAACCTCTCGTGGAACCTTGTCAAAGGCCTTACTAAATTCCACATAGCCTTTCCCTCGTTAACCATCTTGGTAACTTCCTCAAAAAACTCTACAAGATTTCTTAAACATGAACTACCAACACAAATCCATGCTGACTGTCCTTAATTTACACACTACGGACGTCAAACTCACTGGTCTAATAATTGCCTGGTTTACTCTTGGAGCCCTTCTTAAACAGCGGGACAACGCGAGCCACCCTTCAATCCTCCGGTACCTCCCCTGTGACCAAGGACATTTTTAATATATCTGTCAGGGGCCCTGCAATTTCAGCTCTCGTCTCCCTTAAGGTACAGGGGGAATATCATATCCGGTCCAGGGGATTTGTCCACCTTCATTCGTTGTAAGGCAGCGAGCACCTCCTGCTCCTTAATCTCCATATGTTCCATGACGCTTCTATTTGTTTCCCTTCCATCCTTATTCACGATGCCAGTTTCCTTTGTAAATACTGATGCAAAAAAACTTTAAAATCTCCCCCATTTCACAAGGCTCCACACGTAGTTGTCCCTCTGATTTTCTAGGGGTCCAATTTTGTCCCTTATTATCCTTTTACTTTTAATATATTTGTAGAAACCCTTTGGATTTTCCTTCCCATTATCTGCCAAAGCACCTTCATGAATTCTTTTTGCCTTCCTAATTTCCTCTGGAGCTCACACCCCTCATGGTCTGGGCTACTGAACATGGGTAACACCATCTTGGACTTGAATCTCCATGGGTTTGTCAATGTTTAAAGATAAAGTGGGTGGCATAGTTGAGGTAGCGGTTAGCACAATGCCTTTATAGCGCCAGTGATTGGGACCAGGGTTCGAATCCTGTGCTGTCTGTAAGGAATTTATACGTTTCCTCCAGGTTCTCCGGTTTCCTCCCACTGTTCAAAATGTACTGGGGATGTAGATTAATTGGGCTGCATGGATCCGTGGGCCGTAATGGCCTGTTACCGTGCTCTATGTCTAAATTTAAATAGAACATTTGAAACACTGCCTGTCCATTCTCCAGGCCGTTTAAGCCTGCCCGGGGCTGTCAGGGTAACAAACGGGCAGTAGGACCCTGTGGAGGAGCGCTATGTCTCTGCTCTTTGCTCTACCACGGTATACCGTGTTATGCGGATGGCAGACAGCGTTGTCTAGAGTGTACTGCGTCATGCGGGTGGTGGACTACGTTGTGCGGACAAGGGACTGAGTCATGCGGGTGGACTGCAGTCCGTACAGTGTACTGTGTCATATGGGTGGTGGCTGCATTGTGCGAACGATGTACTGAGTCATGTGGGCGGACTGCGGTCGGTGTGGGTGGACTGTGGTCCATACGGTGCACTGCATCGTGCGGGTGGACTGCAGTCTATATGGTGTACAGTGTCTTGTGTTTAGAGGATAATTTCTCATCTGTTTTTAATGCAGAATCGGAGAAGTCTGAGGTTGGGGTGAGCTCGCAAATGTCCAGGCTTCACTTGATGGAAGGAGGTGACAAGTGCCAGACAGACGCAGGAAACAGGTAATTAGGTGGCTTGGTTGGGGGATGGGGGCAGAGAGTCAAACACAGCAGTGGCCACTTGGCCCAACCACCCCATGGCTGATGAAGCTCCCAGTCCTCTTGCCTTTGAAGCCTACCTCTCGCCCTCGCTGCTGTACCTGCTGGTTAAGGCCAGTGACCCGACAGCCTGGTCTTTGTACAGAGCTACCTGCAGCTTCCGACCGTTACCAGGCACTGTTGCGATGTGATGCAGGCTGCACCTTGGCCCTGAGCTTCTCTGCTGTGCCTCAGGCCAGCAGTGGTCCAGAGTACAAACGGAGAGCATCTGCAAATTAGAGGAACAATACCTCGTATGCTGTCGGCCATCCTCCAACCGAAGGTGGCACTAACACTGACTTCTCTAGTTTCGGTTCGCCCACCCCCTACCCCATCTTTCCCCGTGTCTCCTTTCCCCAACTCTGCTTTCTCAGCACCCCAAATAACCCTCCCCTCCCCCAATCAGTTCTCGCCTTTTCCCTCTCCTGTCCTCCCATCCGTCCAATTAACCCCTTTTGTCTGTGGGTCTGTGCTCTTCCCCCCCCCCCACCCTTTCTTCCCTTCTCTCCCCAGCCTTTTATTCAGATGCCTGCTTGCTTTTTACTCAAACTTTGAGGAAGGACTCAGGCCTGAAACATCCATTATGTATCATTGCCTCCTATGGAGACTGTGAGACCAGCTGAGTTCCTCCAGCATTTCTGTTTTCTTTAAACTACGATCACAGCGTCTGCATACTGTTGTGTTCCACTCGAGAAGGACTGAGCAAGCTGAGCGAGGTGTGCTGGGGGTGGGGGGGGGGGGGTGGCGGTGTTGAGGAGATGATGGTGCTGCTTGTGCGGGTTGGTGAACGAGCTTTGCTTTTGCCAGAGTCCCCAGCTGCGACTGGGCTGGGACTGATGGCAGCCAAGTGAGACCATGCAGCAACAGGTGTGTTTTAGTTAGTGATTTCTTGGTATTTGTGGAGCTGAGCAGGTTGTGATGCCTGCAGTGGTCCGTAAAGGATTGGTCGCTTGGGGAGTGATGACAGCGGGGATGGGGGCTGCGATGTCATCCAACTGGAGTTGTGCAACTCCCAGCAGTACTCCCGTATTAGAAAGAACGTTTGTTCCCAAATTAGCTGCAGTCTTTTTCAGTTGTTACATCCAGATCCACAGGCTCTGAGGCAGCTCACTTTGTGTCGATTCTGAAGAGATGGCAGCTGACGTGTGAGTTGATTGTAAAATGCTGGTGCTCCCTGTAACGTCACAAGCCTCCGATGACTCTGTGCATTGTCTGGTCTCCAGCCTGTCCCTGCTCCCGGCTCAACGAGCTAGAAACCACAGCAAGCCTCTCACCCTTGTATTGGGACCAATCTGCTCTGTACGCTCCTGAATCTGAGAGCCTCTGTAGCTCCAGGTCACACGATGAGAAACTTAAACCCCACCCCCCCCCCCCCACAGAATCGGCATCATGGTTTCTATCTGTCCCACAGACCTGCCCTGCCGCTCCCTGCCCCCTCCCCACCGCTCTGTGATCTTGTTGAATAGTGGAGAAGGTTGGAAGAGGTGTGTGATCTAATTCTGCTCAGAACTCTTGTAACCCATTCTCCAGCATGGCCAGCAGTCCCCTGCTGGTGCATTGTGGGAGTCTTGGCCCCTTCGCCATGGCCGCATTTGTCTATGCCGTTACCAGGGGTTAATTCTGTTTCCTGGGGCCAGGGGCCGGTCTGGACACAGCCAAAGCACAAAGCAGCTGTTTGATTTGCGTTCCTTTTTGACTGAGGATATTTTTGTTTTCTCCAGAGACCAGAGTGTAAAACCGGTGGCAGCAGAAGACGGGTTGGAGCAGTCAGTGGCAGCAGGGGACCAGCAGGTGAGCCCTGAATTCCACCAGTACCTGCTCTCCCTTCTCCCCTCCGGCACCAGTTTGTGTTGAGGTTATTTGGGGAAAAGCAGAACCGAGGGCACAGGCTCCTTCAGTGAAAGTGGTCAGTAACTCTCACTGAGATTTTCATAGACGAGGCGACCAGGGCTGTCAGTGTGAGTAGCACATTGGCCATCGTTGACCAGGAAAGGCAACGATGGACTCCCTCGGAAAGTGGTAAGCTGGACTCAATGCTGGGTCTGGTCAGACAATGCAAAGGTCCTGTTATGAGAGAACGTGTTCTGGGACTGTACTCACTGGAATTTAGAAGAATGAGAGGGGATCTTCGGGAAACGTATAAAATTATGATAGGCAGAGATAAGATAGAAGTAGGTAAGTTGTTCCCACTGTTAGGTGAGGCTAGAACTAGGGGACAGCCTCAGGATTCAGGGGAGTAGATTTAGGACGGAGATTCGGAGGAACTGCTTTTCCCAGAGGGTGGTGAATCTGTGCAATTTTCCCCACTGGAGGCAACTCAGTAAATATATTTGAGTCAAGGTTGGATAGATTTTAACATAGTTGGGGAATTAAGGGATATGGGGAAAAGGCAGTTAGGTGGAGATGAGCGGATCATCAGATCAGCCGTGATCTCATTGAAAGCTGGAGCAGGCTCGATGGGCTGAATGGTCAACTCCTGCTCCTAGTTCTTATGTTCTTAGAACTTGATTGAATTTCAGAATCAGAATATATCGTCATGAACAATCATGAAAATCGTTGTTTTGCGACAACATCGTTGCAAACATTCATATTATAACCATCTTAAGCCATTACTATAACAATACCAGGGCACGAACAGTCAGGCCGTGTCTGTGGTTCATTGACCATTCAGGAATCTGATGGCAGAGGGGAAGAAGCTGTCCTTGTGCCGCTGAGTGCTCGTCTTTAGGCTCCTGTACCTTTTCCTGATGGTAGCAGAGTGAAGAGGGGATGGCCTGGGTGGTGGGGGTCTTTGAAGATAGAGGCTGCATTTTTAAGACATCGCCCCATGTAGATGTCCTCAATGGAGTAAAGTTTGGTGCCTGTGATGACGCAGGCCAAGTTAACAACCCTCTGGAGTTTATTCTTGTCCTGAGAATTGGTGCCTCCATACCAGACAGTGATACAACCAGCCAGAATGCTCTCCACTGTACACCTGTAGAAATTTACAAGAATCTTCCATGATATACCGAATCTCCTCAGACAACTCACAAAGTAGAGCCGCTGGTGAACCTTCTTTGTGATTGGATCAATGTGGAGGCTCCGGGACAGATCCTTGGAGATGTCGACACCCATGAATTTGAAGTTCTTGACCCTCTCCACTTCTGAGCCCTTGATGAGGACTGGGTCGTGTTCCCCTGACTTTCTCCTGAAGTCCACAATCATCTCCTTGGTTTTGCTGGCGTTGAGTACAAGGTTATTGTCGTTACACCATCCAATGAGCTGATCTCTCTCCCTCCTGGACACTTCCTCCTTGTGGTTTGTGATTCTGCCGACAACTGTGGTGTCATCGACAAACTTGTAGATGGCATTAGAATTGTGCCTGGCCACACAGTCATGGGTGTATAATGAGTCGAGCAATGGGCTACACATGCATCCTTGGGATGTGCCTGTGTTGATAATCAGTGAGGAGGAGACGTTGTTTCCAGTTCATACTGACTGTGATGAGAAAGTCAAGGATCCAGTTGCAGAGTGGGGTACAGAGGCCCAGAGTTTCTAGCTTCTTGACCAGCACTGAAGGAATAATGGGATTAAAGGCTGCGCTGTAGTTGATGAAGAGCAGCTGCATTTATGAATTGCTGTTTTCAAGGTGATCTAGAGCTGAGTGAAGATCAAGCGATATTGCATCTGCAGTGGAGAGATTGTGACGATAGGTGAATTGCAGCGGGTCGAGATCTTTGCCTAGTTACTTATTAACTCTGGTCAAGACTGTGATCGTCCGGATTCTATCACCAATGTGTATATTTGGTATAGGATGGTTGTGATTGGCTGACAGCGTACCCATGCCTACTGGCAGGTCTTAAAGGGTTGCTCCTAGCCAGACCCAGATCATTCTGGACTGGTCGACCTACATGTGATATGCTCCAATCTTCTAGTTAATAAAAGCCTTGGTTTGGATCAACAAGCCTTTGATTCTTTCGACGTGCACTACATTGACCAGCCTCTCAAAGCATTTCATCACAGTAGAAGTTAGTGCTACTGGGCAGTAGTCGTTAAGGCAGCTCACACCACTCTTCTTAGGTACTGGGGATGATTGATGTCCTTTTTGAAGAAGATGGGAACCTCTAATTGCAGCAATAAGAGGTTGAAATTGTCTGTGAACACTTCAGCTAGTTGGTTGGTGCAGATTTTCAGTACCCTGCCAGGTAGTCATCAAGGCCTAACACCTTACGAGGGTTCACCCTCTTTATATTAATATTTTATTTTTGATTTTCCAAAGACTCATGTAAATTCAATAAACAAAACATGACATTCTCTTTCCACGTAGAATGATTTACAGCGTCCTTATTTCCCTCTCCTTACATCCTCCCCTCCCTATCCCTTAAATTATACAAATGCCAAAATATAAAAATACAAACGTACAAAATCCAACCAAATACCGACCGACAATGATCCTCCTCGAGGCTGGAGGACCCCGGGTGTTAAATTAAAAAAAAGGTCGGGGCAAAAACAGGTCGTCTGCACCACATTCCCCATTTCATGCCCTAAATCCTTTACTGCTGGGATGGGTTGTTTCTTTTCTCTTATTCGGGGAGGGAGGGGGGTATGAATTGTATCTGTGCCCCGATGTGCCTCAGATCCAGTTGCCATACTTCAACGAATGTGTCCTATCTCTTCTGTCAATTGTAGGTGATTTTCTTCAGGGGAATGCAACCATGTATTTCCCTATTCCATCGTGCAATATTTAGTTGGGAGTCAGACTTCCATGTAACCACTATACACTTCCTCCAAACTGTATTTGGAGTTTGGACAGTCTAAACTATACTTCCCCAATGTCCCCTGGAAGGTACAACTCTGGATCCTGTGGAAAATCCACCTTTGTACATTTTTTTCAGTGTATCCCCCAGGTCTTCCCAGAAGGATCTCACCCTTGTACTCAGCCAGATGGAGTGGACAAAGGTTCCAGCCTCTACACTGTGCCTAAAGCACATTTCCGAAATTCCTGGCTTTGATTTATATAATTTTTTTTGGTGTGAGGTATAACTGATGCAAGAAATTATATTGCACCAGTATTAACAATTCTCGCCAAGCTATTCAAACACAAATCTTCCCACCATTGTTCATCAATTGTTATGCCCAAGTCTGACTCCCATCTTTCCCTTGACCGATGTAAGCCTGGCTTCGGGCCTTCACTTTGGATTATGGAATGCATCCTAGAGATAAATTTACACATAATCCCCTTTCGAATAAGAGTCTGCATGTCACTACAGTCGGGCAGAGTCATTGTTGGTCCCAGTTTCCAGTTTATCGCTTAGAAAAGATCTTAATTGCTGCAAGCAGAAGACTGCTCCTTTACCCCCTCCATAAATCTTCGTCTGTGAAGCCAAGCCAAAGAAGAAGAAAGAATTAAGTCCTCAACTGCTCGAATGACATGAGCTGCCTTTGACAGAAACAATCCTTGATACACCTGATCCCCCTCTGGCACCAGGTGTCCAGGATCTTATTATCCAGGATCATGGGTATTAAATTGTTCTGGGTCAAGGGTGTTTTAAGAGATATCCCCCACCTTCAATCCAATACATCGATTTATTCTTTTCCACGTCTGGCATGTTTTATAATGGGGTTATCTGTTTTTTCAAAACTAATTTGGTGTCCTATTTGTGTATAAATTCTCCTGCTATCTTTTCATGTAAACCAATTTGTGCCCAAGAAGGGACTCTTTTTCCCCCCCCCCTCAAAAAATGAGACAACAAACCTTACCTAGAACTCCCTGTTGTATTTTTTTAAATCTGGCAATTTTAAGCCCCCCAATTTGTGTTCCCAACTTTTCCATGGAGACTCTAGACACCTTACCATTCCACAAAAAGTGTCTGACACACCCACTGAGCATTTTAAAGAACCACTGGGGCAATGAAATGGGCAGCATTTGAAAAAGGTATTGTCTTGGCATTACCTTTAGAGGGTTCACCCTCTTGAATGATGTTCTAACATTGTCCTCTGAGACAAATCACAGGGTCCTCAGCCTTTGCAGGGATTCTAGTTGGCACTGTTTGGTTCTTCTCAAAGTGGGCATAGGCGTTCAGCTCATCGGGTAGTGAAGCCCTCACTTTGTAGCTGGTGGGACCTGTCTCTAGCTTTCTCCAGAATTGCCACAGCCTCAGAGGTGGCCTTCTGCATATCATACCTGATCTTTTTGTAGAGATCTTGATCCCAGGCCTTAAATGCCATTGTTCTTGCCCTCAGCAAGTTGCAAATCCTCTGATTCATCCAGGGCTTCTGATTGGGGAACACCTGGTACGTGGGCACACATTCATCCACGCAGGTCTTGAGGTCAGTGACACCTGATGCATATTCATTAAAGTCGAAGGATGAGTTCTTGAATATGGTCCAGTCCACTGATTCAGTCCTGCCGACACTCCTCTGCCTCCCTTGGCCACACTTTCACTGTCTTCACCACTGGTGCTGTGGTCTTCAGTCTCTGCTTATATCCCAAAATTCAAAGAAAGATGAATTTAAATGGTCCTGAGGGTTTTGTTTTTCACACACAGGATGGTGGGTATGTGGATGTAGTAGAGGTGGGGGCTTATCACCACATTTAAAAGACATTTGGAATAGGCCTGTGGGTAGGGACGGTTCAGAGGGATTCAGGCTGGTTGCAGGCACGTGGGACTGGCTTGGAAAGCATGGACATACTGGGTGAAGGCCTATTCTCATACAGATAACTCTTGACTCGGTTGTGTTGGGGGGGGGGGGGGGTGCCTTGAACATGCCAGCAAAAGCAAAATGATTGTTTCTTCCCCTTTATTCCCACTGTTATTTTAACCAGCTCACTAAATGTTCCCTCAACATTTTCTTCTGAAGGAAGGACAAACTTGGTCTTTGTGACCCTGTGTATAATGTGATTTTATCCACAAGTCTTCAGTGTTGATTCACAGTGTGTCTCTCCAAGGCAGCCTGCTCTAGATCCATGGGATCAGCTGTGATCGTGTTGAACAGTGGGAAAGTTGCAGAAGTGTGCGGTTTTGTCCAGCTCTGACTTCTCGTCCTTGCAACCCACTCCCCCAATGTGGTCAGAGGTCATGGTGACGCAAGACCATAAGATGCAGGAACATTTGACCATTCAGCCCATCGTGTCTGCTCTGCCATTCCATCATGAGCTGATCCATTCTCAGCCCTACTCCCCTGCCTTTGATACCCTGACTATTCGGGTAATGTCATGTCTGAGCTGAAAAGTCACATTGTATGATGTCAAATCAGTCAGATGCCAACCATGTTTTCTTGCTTCCTAACCCCAGCTCTCTCGACGTAACTGGGAAGGTTCCAGGAGTCACAGATTTTCACTCTTCATTTGTACTGCTGGGCAGACTCTGCTTTTAATCAGTTTCCTCATTCCTGGAGTTTTCCAGAATCCGGTTTATCATCATGAACATGCGTCATTAGATTTGTTGTCTTGTGGTGGCAGTGTTGTGCAGTACAAGGTGCAAAATTACTATAAATTACTATTTTGTAAATGCAAGATACAAGAAATAACTAGTGCAAAAAAGAGAAAGAAAGGTGGTGTCTGGGGTTCATTGTCCATTCAGAAATCTGATGCCAGAGGTGGAAGAAACTATTTTAGTTACAGCACAGAAATGGGCCCTTTGCGGTCTACGCCTGAAATTGTTCTTCTTTCTGCCCCTCTTCTAGGGACATATCTGTGTTTGGGTGTCCTGGAATAATGAGCACATGGTGTTGGCCGGCACCCAGGATATGACCTGAGGTCTTTCACCACTTTCTGTTTTTGTTTCATATTTCCACGTCTTCAGCTATTTTTATACTTCAGTCTTTATTGGGAAAGAGAATCTAATCAGTACGTGCTGCTGCAGGTTCGGTGTCACCCAACATCTGTACAATTGCAATAAGACTACCAATCCCTTGCACGTAAATCCAACATAACATTTGTTCTCTGAAATGACTGCTACCCCTGCCCGTTGGCTTTCAACAATGTGCAAGGACACCAAGGTACCTTGGAACATCGTGCAACACAGGAACAGGCCCTTTGGCCCATGTGTCTGTACTGAATGGTGTCCAAATCCCTGTCACTCATCACTTCCGTTACCTGCACACAGTTTATTCCAATCCAATTCTTACTCCTTTTAGTCAAAAACCCCCTGGATTTGATTAAACCTGTTCTGAGAGTTCACAGACAACATTTACAAGGTGTCAAGTTCCTTTACCCATATCATCTCAAGTTCTGTGGCTGGAAATCAGACACTGGATCTCCGAGTCCCCAAAACACTTACCACCATATTATTTTCCCTCTTAAATCTGCTGAACTCCTTCTAGAACTTTCAGCTCATGTACTGAAAGCCGAACTTCTGGCGTGCAATAGCTTCCTAGTACTTTGGAAGGATTTTGATCTGCCCCTATGGCTTGGAAAGGTAACTCTGTGGTGGTATCATGAACTTTCATTGGACATTCACTCTCTGTCCTCCAGCACGCTCAAGAGAGCAAGCCCTGTGAGGTGACAGCGACTGCACTTGCTGCCTATCGTGTTCGCAAGGTCAGCAGTGATGCCGTGATCATACAGTCTGACCATGGAGGTCCAGAGAAGCTACCTCCTGACCCATTGGAGGGCCCTGGAAGAGGTGAGTAAACATTGAAATCTATGGACAATCTTCAACTTGAAATCCAATCCTCACTGTCTAAAATGTAGGTTCTCCAGTCTGAAGGGTGCCTGGGAGGTGAACACCAGAAGCATCCGCCTCCCTACACAGGCATGGACACATCCCTGGGAGAGGGGTTGCCAGTCAAACCCAACCTCCCCCAACCCAGCCCACTGCCTCACCTCGTAAATATGCTGTCCCTGTATTTGGATCTGGCACAGTCCTCTTTCAAACCCATGGTGTCCCTGCACTGGAGTGTGTGATGGGACGGTGTGGAGGGAGCTTCACTCTGTGTCTGACCCCAGGATTGTGTGATGGGACGGTGGGAAGGGAGTTTACTCTGTGTCTGACCCGTGCTGCTCATCTTATTGGAATGTTTTAGATCAGATGCTCTTTATTGTAATGTACTAAAACAGAAATGTAACATTACTCAAAATTGCTTTTAGTTGCCATAAGACAGACGAAGATTTGTTATGAGCATTACCCGTTGCCCTTTACAGCAAAAGAGAGTCCCCCCCCCACCACCCCCCCCCAGAGTCACTGAGTGTCCGTGGATTGACCTCCAGCACTCCTGCACCCACACATGTCATTGGTTCAATTCAAACCATCAGCCCAACTGAGCTCCACATCCAACCCTCTGACACAATGAGGAAGCCTTTCAGAAGCTCTCCTTGCCCCCAGTTCTCATGAGCTCGTCGCCCACAGCCTGTACGAGTTCCTCACCCACGAATCAGCAATAATTCACCGCCTGTTTGTGGACTGCAACTACAGAGCTCCTCACTGGTCACCATCCTTGGGGTCATGTCCTCTGTTTCTCCCCTCATTGCTGGGGTGCGGGGGGGGGGGTTCTCCCCGTGACTGGTGCCCTGCACCAGTTCTCACTGTTCCCCCCTTGTGGCTGTTCCTGAACACAGGCACTACTACCTTGGGCATACTCCTGGTCACAGGATTTTAAATAAGCCACCATTAGCTCCTTTATCAGGCTGTTTAAACCCTGTACAGAGACAGTTGGACCCTGTGGGGGGAGTGCTGAGTTTCTGCTCCCCACCCTCCCTGACTCTAACATTGGGGCCCATTCCTTGGCTACTGATCTTCCTTGATTCTTTGGGCCAGATTCAGCTTGTT
Source organism: Narcine bancroftii (assembly GCF_036971445.1). NCBI lineage: Eukaryota > Metazoa > Chordata > Chondrichthyes > Torpediniformes > Narcinidae > Narcine > Narcine bancroftii. Next base: position 10,248,128 of record NC_091470.1, on the reverse strand, counting down.
ATTTTATCTGTGCTTCCTGTGCCACAGGAGTTGCGTGATATTCCTCGGCAACCCATTATCTGTCTGGCTTTTTAAGAGAGCATTAGATTGGTTTATAAAGGACCATGAGAGACGTTATCCAGAACATCTACTGTACGTTAGCCTGGTCAGCACCTACATTCACTCCTCCTCTCTAACCTTGTCCCATTCTCACTCACCTCTTGTTTTTACAGAAACAAAATTGTGAAGGGGATAGATAAAGACTGAAGCAGGAAGGTTGTTTCCACTGGTGGGTGAGACCAGAACTAGGGGACATATCTTCAAGATTCAGTGGAATAGATTTAGGACAGAGATGATGAGGAACTGCTTCTCCTGGAGAATAGTGAATCTCTCAAATTCTCTGACCAATGAAGCAGTAGACACTGCCTCATTCATGTATTTAAAGTAGTCAGAATTTTTGCATTGTTGGGTAATTGAGGGTTATGAGGAAAAGACAGGGAGCGAGAGCTGTCCACAGCCCGATCAGCAGCGATCTTGTTAAATGACGGAACAGGCTGAACAGGCCAGATGGCTGACTCCCGCTTCACATTCTTGTGTTACCTCTGCAATTTCCCCAATGCTTGTGTAGAACATAGATCTGAGCAACACAGGAGCAGTACTACAATGTCTCCACTAAACACAATGCCAAATTAAACTCCTTCTCTGCTGCCGACACCTGACCCACATCGCCCCATTCCCTGCCTATCCAGAAGCCTCTTCAATGCTGCACTGTACCCATTCCACCACTACCCTGGCAGTCTGTAAGTAAACAACATCCCCCTTAAACCTTCACTTCCCAACTCAAGTGCACAGCCACTTTTGTTCATTTATTGTCAACGCAAAAACATGCAAACACACATCCAGACATAACATACATGTAGACAAATTATACAATTAGAAAAATCAGTAAATATTCTTTAATCAATAATAGTCTTGGAGGTTTTTTTATGAACAGTTCCTTAAGTTGTTCAGCGTTCTCACTGTCCTTGGGAAGAAGCTGTTCCTCAGCCTGGTGGCGCTGGCTCTGATCTTCCTGCATCTCTTCCACAACAGGAGCAGCTGAAAGACGCTCTGTGTAGGGTGGAAGTGGTCCTCAAGGATTTTGTGTGCCCTCTTCAAACAAAGATCATGGAGGGATCACGGGGGAGGGTAAAAACAAAGACCTCTCTGCCACTCTTTATGGTCCTATGGATTAACCTCCCATCCAATAATTCACAAACCCCAAGGTTCCTCAATACTCTGCCTGGATATTTGCCTCTCCCTCCTGTCAGACATTCATGAAAACCCACCTTTGTGATGAAACGTGATGACTCCTCTAGCTCCCATCCAATGGTTTTCTGTTTCTGTTCCTTGGGAATGGTGGAGGGGAGAGTGGGTTTTTTGTTGGTGGAATTCTCAAGACTCGTGTTGTTGAAGGAGGCCAATGTGACATTAACGAGGAAGTGCTTCCTACCAATGTTCTGGTAGCTGGAATAGAGTCAGTGTTGCCAACCCCATTGTCCTGGTTTGCCTTGCAGTTGTTCCTGTCATTGACGCTGCTGCCACCTGGATTTCCACAGAGCTAGAGGAGTTTAAGGACAAGGTGAGGGGGGAGAAGGCAGGAGGGGTGATGACGGTAAGGCGTGGGAATGTGGTGACGGTCAGAGTCCCCACCCGCCCCGATGGCACTTGCATCTGTTGGGACTTTGCTACAGACACCTATGACATTGGCTTTGGTGTGTACTTCGAGTGGACGTCCGTGACGGATACAGAGATCACTGTGCTGGTCAGTGAATCGAGCGATGAAGAGGACGAAGAAGACACAGAAGGTAATAGGCTCCATCCTTCTACCTTTCCCCTTTCAGCTTAAAGCTATGACCTCGTATTTATCTTCCCCAACCTAAGTGGAAACATCCTACTCACATCAACTCTGTCTATTCCCCTCAATCTTATAAACCTCTATCAAGTCTCCCCTCATCCTTCTTTGTTCCTAACCTGTTTAATCTTTCCCCATATCTTAACTCCTGAAGGCCTGGCAACATATCTGCACTCTTTCTGTCTTCTCGATAATCTTCCTGTAGCTAGGCAACCAGAACTGCACACAATACTCCAAATTTGGCCTCACCAATGTCTTATACAACTTCAACATAACATCCCAACTCCTATACTCGATACTTTGATTGATGAAGGCCAAGATGCCAAAAACTCTCTTTCCAACCCTACCCACCTGTGGCACCACCTTCAGGGAACAATGTACCTGTATCCCCAGGTCTCTCTGCTCCTCCGCACTCTTCAGTGCCCAATCATTTACAGTGAATGTCCTTCCTTGGTTTGCCCTTGCAACACCTTACACTTGTCTGCATTAAACACCATCACCATTTACTGGCCCATTCTCTTAGCTGGTCCAGATCCCTCTGCAAGCTTTGAAAATCTTGCTCACTGTCCAGTACACCCATCTTTGCGTCATCACCAAACTTGCTGATCTAATTCACCACGTTATCATCCAGATCACTGATATAGGCAACAAACAACAATGGTCCCAAAACGGATCCCTGAGGCACACGACTCGTCACAGGCCTCCAGTGCGAGAAGCAATCATCCACTACCATTTATTTTTCAAATTTTAAATCCAGTTTACTATGTTTACTTAGTGTTATAGCCTTCTGAACTAACCTCCCACGTGGAACCTTGTCAAAGGCCTTACTAAAGTCCATATAAACAACATTCACAGCCTTTCCTTCATCTACCTTCTTGGTAACCTCCACAAAAAAACTGTATAAGGTTTGTTAAACACGACCTACAACACACAAAGTCACGCTGACTGTCTTAATCAGCCCATGACTGTCCAAATACCTATTTATCCTAGCTCTCAAAACTCCTTCCAATAATTTACCTATTACTGATGTCGGACTCACTGGCCTATAATTACCTGGTTTACTTTTGGAGCCTTTCTTAAACAATATCACTGCAAGGCAGCAAGCACCTCCTTGTTAATGTCACAACTGCTAGTTTCCCTTTCTTCCTTATCCACTCTGCCAGTTTCCTGAGTAAATACTGATGCTAAAAACTGTTTCAGATCTCCCCATCTCATTAGGCTCCACACATAGTTGACCACCCTGTTCCTCGGGGGAACCAATTTTCTCCCTTACTATCCTTTTAATGTACTTGTTGAAACCCTTCAGATTTACCTTCACATTATCTGCCAAAGCCCCCTCATGCCTTCTTTTGGCCTCCTGATTTCCTTCTTTATTATTCTCTTATGTTTTCCATTCTCTGCAAGTACCTCATTTGCTCCTTGTGGTCTATACCGGTTATACACCTCTCTCTTCTTCTTAATCATATCACTAATGTCCCTTGAAAACCAAGGTTCTCTCTGCCTATTAATTTTGCCTTTAATCCTGGAAGGAACATGCAAACTGTGCACCCTCAAATCTCGCCCTTGAAGACCTTCCACTTACTGAATACATTCTTGCCAGAAAACACCTTTATCCAAATCCACTCTTCCTAGATCTTTCTCTTCCACAAAATTGGCCTTTCTCCAATTTAGAACGTCAGCTCAAGACCCAAACCGATCCTTCTCCGTAATTAACTTGAAACTAATGAAATTATGGTCACTAGGCCTAAAATGCTCTCCTACATATACTTCTGTCTCTTGACCTGTCTGGTTCTCTAATAGGAGATCCAGTTTTGCATCCTCTCTTGTTGGTACCTCAATATATTGATTTAGAAAACTTTTTTGAACACATTTAACAAACTCCAAGCCATCCAGCCCTTTTACAGTCTGGGAGTCCCAGTCAATATATGGAAAGTTAAAATCTCCAACTACCACATCTTTCTGTTTCTTACATTGGTCTGCTACCTCCCGACAGATTTGCGCCTCCAATTCTCTCGGACTATTGGCAGTCTATAATAAACTCATCTCAGCGTGGTTACACCTTTATCATATCTCAGCCCCACCCATATGGCCTCTGTAGACGAACCCTCTGGGCTGTCCTGACTTCTCACAGCTGCAATATTTTCCGACTAGCAATGCCACTCCTCCCCATTCCATTCCCTCCCCTTCTATCATGTCTGAAACATTGGAATCCCAGAACATTGAGCTGCCAGACCTGCCCCTCCTGCAGCAAGTCTCACTAATAGCAATAATGTCATAAACCCATGTGCCAATCCATGCCCTAAGCTCATCTGCCTTCCCGACAATACTCCTCGCATTTCTATCATGTACAAACCTCTGCTTTCTATCTTTACATTGTCCTCACATGACCCTGACTGGCCTCCACCTCACTATCTACTCTATCACTCTGGTTCCCCTCCAACTGCAAATTTAGTTTAAACCACCTCCCCACCCCCCAGAGCAACACTAGCAAACCTACCCACAAGGATGTTAGTCCCCCTCCATTTTCAGGTGCAAACCATCCCATCAGAACAGGTCCCACCTTCCATGGAACAGAGCCCAATTACCCAGAAACATGAAGCCCTCCCCCCTGCAGCATCTTCTTAGTCATGTGTTTAGCTGCGTCACCTTCCTATTTCTAGCCTCACTAGCATGTGGCATGGGTACCAATCCTGAGATTACCACCCTGGAGGTCCGGTGCTTAAACTATGCACCTAACTCCCTGAACTCTCCTAGCAGGACCTCCTCACCCTTCCTACCCACATCATCTGCCTGCTCATCCTCTCTCTTTAGAATCAGAACTCGATCCAAGACATCTTGGAGCCTGGCACCAGTGATACTCCATCTCTCTCATAAAACCTCCCACAGAATCTGTCCCCTAACTATTGAATCCTCTATCACTTCTGCAGTCCTCTCACCCCTCCTTCCCTTCTGAGCTGAGGTCCCAATCTCAGTGCCAGAGATGTGACCATTGCAACTTGTCCCTGGTAGGTCGTCCCAACCAACAGGATCCAAAATAGTATCCCTATTGTTGATGGGAACGGGGGTTCTTTGCTCGTCACCTCCCCTGACAGTCGCCCAAGCTGCCCGTCTCCTCACTCTTGAGGGTGACTGCCTCCCAAAAACTCCCCTCATTCACTGCCTCTGCCTCCCAAATGATCTGAAGTTCATCCAACTCCAGCTCTCTATCTGTTTATCAGGAGCTGCAGTTGGATGCACCTCCTGCAGGTGTAGTCATTAGCCACAAATGTGTTGTCTCTGACTTCCCACGTCCTGCAGTAAGAACACTGGATGGCCCAAACATCTGCCTCCATTACCCAATTCCTCAGTTCACTGACCAGTTTATTTAAAGAAACCTACCACTCTTACCTTACTGGGAGCAAACTCCTCCTCAGCCGCTACTCGACAAAGCCACAATGCCCCCTCTCTGACCCACCAGTCCCTCTTTTTATACATCCCTATCTATTATCTCAATTGCTCCCTGGCCCTAATCAATTAACTCAATTGCAACCTCCTGACTGCAACTCCAAAAGAAGCAAGGGAAGAGTTCCCTCTCTCAGGTGTGCCAATGCCACATGCCTGCGCAGTCTGCCCTCTCCTTTCCTCCCTTTGTCATGAAGTGGCTCAAAAAGCTCAAAAGCTGCAGACGCTGAAATCTTGAGCAGTCTGAGAATGGCTGGAGGAACTCAGCAGGGCCAATCAGCATCCATGGGTAGAAATGGCCAGTCACTGGACCCCTTTATCAAGACAAGAAAACAGGGAGTGGTATTACATGTTCATAAAAGGAAAAACCGCTACGTTGGGGAGACCAGATGCAGATTAGGTGACACTTTGTCCAACACCTACTCCCTGCCTTTGGTCCAAATCTGAGCTTCTTCTTGCTAACCATTTTAATTCCCCAGCCATTCCTGCAATGACATGTCTGACCTTGGCCTCATCCATTATCAGGAAGTGACTTGAGGATCAACACATCACATTCCTCCTGGACAGCTTTAACCCCAATAGCAAGAACATAGATTTTCAAAATATTAGATGACCCCATGTTGTGGTGAGAGTTTATGCCTTGCCCTCCCTCTGAGGTGGAGAGTTGCAGCGAGAACAAGGATTACAGCCTTAGAAGTTCTAGGTCGTGTGATATTTTCCAAATCTGTGGTCCTGGCCCCCATGGATAGAGGCCTCAAAGAGAAGTTATGGTGGAGCAGATCTCTTCCATCTACCTGTGAGGGCAGGTGAGACCTCTTTTTGTGGGATGAGAGGTGAAAACACTGCAGTGTGTGCTCCCTCAATGCTACTTCAAGAGTGCACTGCTCCCTTCGCCCTGTGTGCTGGAGTCGGACTTGGCCTGTCTGCTATTGAAGTTCCTTGAGCAAGGGAGGGACTGAGTGGGTCGGGCAGCATCTGTGGGTAGAAATGGTCGGTCAACATTTCTGCCCGGGACCCTTCATCCAGGCACAAGGAGACATTGAGAGACCACTGGTACATGGTGAGACCAAGCACTTCATCCAGCACCTGAACTCTTGTCTGGCTCCTGGCTGGATCTCCCAGCAGCCACCTTCTTAAGTTTCTGTTAGCACCACTGCCCCCACCCCCACCCCATGATTCCTCTCTGATGTGCCAGATAATTAAGAGATTGAATGCAGTGTAGTTAAACACATATCATGGCTTTTATTAGTAGAAACTCAGTAGTATAATAATGAATGATAAAGGGTGCGTACACAGTTATAGTCAAGGGGAGTGCCCTTGGTGGTAGAGATAATCCATGTCCAATGCCAGTAGTCCAGACTAAGCATAGTGAGTGATTGACAGCATGACACAGATTTACCACACTGTCTGCCTCCTTTACCCCAAGCTCTGCATTTATAGAGCCACTACACCACCCCCATTAATTCTCACCTTTCCTCTCTCCTGGCCTACACTTCAAATCACTTTTTGTCTGTTAGTGTTTCTCCTCCCCCTGCCCTTTCTTTAATTCAGATGCCCGCCTCCTTTTATTCACACCTTGAGGAAGGAGTCAGGCCCAACACACTGGTAATACATCTGTACCTCATCTAGACGCTGCGAGACAGGCCCAACACACTGGTGATATATCTGTACCTCGACTAGACGCTGCGAGACAGGCCCAACACACTGGTAATATATCTGTACCTCGTCTAGACGCTGCGAGACAGGTTGAGTTCTTGCAGCATTCCTATGTTTTTAACCACAATTACATGTCTGCAGAGTTTTATGTTTCACTTCAATTCCCTTCACCCTACTGCATAGATATGTCTGACCTTGGTCTCGTCCATCACCAGAGTGAGACCAAATGTCAACGAGAAACGACACTTGATTTTCCTCCTTGGCAGCCTTCAATCTACGCCATGTCCATTGAAAGTTTAACTTTTATGTAACCCATAGCTCTCTAGCCCCAATGTTTCCATCTGTTTGCCAACTTCCATCTCCCACACCCCCTTGGCCCAAAGCGGTGTCCCTCACTGGCCCAAACCAGTCTGTCCACCTCTCTCACCCTTCATCCCATACCCTGTCATCTCTTTGTCCCTCCCTCATTCCCACCCTCATTCACCCAACTCACCCCCCCCCCCTTCCCCAATATACTTGACATCACCTGTTCTATGACAAGGGTCCTGACCCAAAACGTTGGCGGGCCATCTCTCTCCATTGCTGCTGCCCTACTTGCTGACTTTCGTGTGCTCTCAGATTGTGGCACCTGCAGTTTGTTTCTCTGCAGAGGGTCCCTGTTGAATATCTGCAGGCAGGAATCCCCAGGCTTCACTCAGCTCATTTACCCACTCTCTTGGCCGGCAACCTGTTAAGGCATTGCCTATCCCCTTGTGTTGTGCCTGTGCATTCACCCATGCTGATCCTCTCCCTCTGGTCCAGCAGTTCCTTGCTATTAATATCCTCTTGCCTTGCTCTTCAGCTCCCCCAGTCCAGGGGGACATCGAGAGGGGAACTAAAGACTTCAGCTGCTCTGACTTGGAGGAGATCCTGCCTGTCTACAGAAAGGACAGTCACTTGGAAGTGCAGTCTGGCAGTCACAAGTACCCGGGACAGGGAGTCTACCTGCTTAAGTTCGATAACTCTTACTCCATCTGGAGGCACAAAACCTTGTACTACCAGGTCAATAACAGCTCGTAAGATGCCGGAGGAGAGGGTGAAAGGGCACCCTTCTATCTCTCCAGGAGGATCCTCGCTCAGAGTTGGCTTCTTTCCTCTCTGTGGTTCCGGTTCCTCTGCAGGAAGGACAACCTCCGCACTCTCCCACCTCCTCCCGCACCAGCACTTCGTTGCTTCGATTGTTTTTGTTTTCTTGTTGTCATTGCGCTATTTGTTGACTTCCTGGTCACACTGAAGTTTATATATGGTTATGTTTGAGTCTTTGCACTTTCTGCTAGTTTGTGTGTTGAGAACAGAGTCTATTCAAGGAAGAAATCTGCAGGGGCTTCTATCTCCCTGCAGCAATGTTTGATTTCGACTTGACTTCAGCTGGGTTGCAGCTGCATTTGGAGCATTTCCAAGTCCCCCGTTGCACATCCCTTCCCACAGCTCACTGCCTCCCTGAGGATGCCAGCAAAGAATCGATTTTCTTTTAATTATAAACATTTGCATTATATTCTGAGCACAGGAGCCTTGGAAAGAAAGTCTAATTGGAAGGAAAGAGGGACCAAATGTAATTAGCATCTTTCAAAAGACTCCATATATTTTGTATTTCAATGTATCGTCTGTTTAAAAAAAATAAAGATGAATTCTAACCTTGGCTGTGAAAAAGGCTGATTTGACAAGTGAGTGAAACTCTTAAGGTGAGCAGATGCTGTGATTGTAGTAAAAAGACGGAAATGTATCCACTGGAGGTAAAGATGTTTCACTGACGCTTTGGGCCTGAGGTGTGAGTGAAAAGCTGGCAGGCACCTGAAATAAAAGGCAGGTGGAGGAAGGGAGGGGGAGGAGTAGAGGTGGCGAAAGGCAGGGATAGAAGTGCAGGGGAAGAAAGGTGTGAATTGATCGGGGGAGGGGGGGTGTCTCTGTGAATGCAGAGGTGGTGGAAAGAAGATGGGGAAAGGGAGAGACAGAGGTAGAAGACCAGCAGTGAACCTGATCTCCAGGCATCCCAGTCACTCTCAGCCCCTGGTTCCAAACCCCCAAAGCAATTCGGAAGCTGTAGTCATCTAAGGTTCTTTGGGAGCCCAGCTTGCCATCGGCACCTCCATGAAATGAAACATGAAAGTCTGTAAAAATACAGAAATTATGGAGGAAAGGAGGTCTTGCAGTGTCTGTGAGACGTAAAGGCATAAAACTGACGTTTCACCCAAAATCTGGTGGGCTGGGTAGAGAATACCCCAGTGGTTTATAAAGTTGTGAGAGTTCCAGGATTAACGCGTCCAAGCGACCAGTGGTGCCTGTGCATCTGGCCTGCCCTCCTTGTCCCAGCTGCAGGGTTGGTGACTCAAGCCATTGGCACCTGGGCACACTGGAGATGTGGGCTTGGTGGAAGTGTGAGCACCACTGGGCGTATGGACATAGGGGCACTACTGGGTAAAGGCACTGCTGGATGTTTGGGAACCACTGAGATAAGGCCACGGTTGGACGTGTGGGGACCACTGGGTGAAGGGCACGGCTGGACGTGTGGGGACCACTGGGTGAAGGGCACGGCTGGACGTGTGGGGACCACTGGGTGAAGGGCACGGCTGGACGTGTGGGGACCACTGGGTGAAGGGGCTCGGCTGGACGTGTGGGGACCACTGGGTGAAGGGGCTCGGCTGGACGTGTGGGGACCACTGGGTGAAGGGCACGGCTGGACGTGTGGGGACCACTGGGTGAAGGGGCTCGGCTGGACGTGTGGGGACCACTGGGTGAAGGGCACGGCTGGACGTGTGGGGACCACTGGGTGAAGGGGCACGGCTGGACGTGTGGGGACCACTGGGTGAAGGGCACGGCTGGACGTGTGGGGACCACTGGGTGAAGGGCACGGCTGGACGTGTGGGGACCACTGGGTGAAGGGGCTCGGCTGGACGTGTGGGGACCACTGGGTGAAGGGGCTCGGCTGGACGTGTGGGGACCACTGGGTGAAGGGCACGGCTGGACGTGTGGGGGACCACTGGGTGAAGGGCACGGCTGGACGTGTGGGGACCACTGGGTGAAGGGGCTCGGCTGGACGTGTGGGGACCACTGGGTGAAGGGCACGGCTGGACGTGTGGGGACCACTGGGTGAAGGGGCTCGGCTGGATGTGTGGGGACCACTGGGTGAAGGGGCTCGGCTGGACGTGTGGGGACCACTGGGTGAAGGGCACGGCTGGAGGTGGGGGAACCCCTGGGCGAAGGGGGTGGGGGCGCCCCTGGGCGAAGGGGGTGGGGGCGCCCCTGGGCGAAGGGGGTGGGGGCGCCCCTGGGCGAAGGGGGTGGGGCCTGGGCGAAGGGGGGCTGGTGGGGGCGCCCCTGGGCGAAGGGGGTGGGGGCGCCCCTGGGCGAAGGGGGTGGGGGCGCCCCTGGGCGAAGGGGGTGGGGGCGCCCCTGGGCGAAGGGGGTGGGGGCGCCCCTGGGCGAAGGGGGTGGGGGCGCCCCTGGGCGAAGGGGGTGGGGGCGCCCCTGGGCGAAGGGGGTGGGGGCGCCCCTGGGCGAAGGGGGTGGGGGCGCCCCTGGGCGAAGGGGGTGGGGGCGCCCCTGGGCGAAGGGGGTGGGGGCGCCCCTGGGCGAAGGGGGTGGGGGCGCCCCTGGGCGAAGGGGGTGGGGGCGCCCCTGGGCGAAGGGGGTGGGGGCGCCCCTGGGCGAAGGGGGTGGGGGCGCCCCTGGGCGAAGGGGGTGGGGGCGCCCCTGGGCGAAGGGGGTGGGGGCGCCCCTGGGCGAAGGGGCCCGGCTGGGCGGTGGGGATGCTGGAGGGACAGCGGGCCGAGCAGCGGGTGCGGAGAGAGACAGGTCGCCTTGGATTGGACGGTAAATTGCCGTGGGGGCGGGGTTAGGATTGACGTTACCGAAAGGGGTCGGTTAAGTGCGAGGTCACGGGGGCTCATCGGAGGGGAGGAGCTTAATTGTGAACACGGAGGGGCGGGTTCAGTATGTGACGCATCAGCAGTGGGCGGGACCGTCAGTGATTCGCCAATGAGGGGCAGCGACGTAGGTGTTGCGTCATAAGGGGCGGGACGTCGGTGAGGCGCCAATAAGGGGCGGGACCGTCGGTGATGCGTCAATGAGGGGCGGGCCGTCGGTGTTGCGCCAGAGGGGCGGGACCGTCGGTGATGCGCCAATAAGGGGCGGGGCCGTCGGTGATGCGCCAATAAGGGGCGGGGCCGTCGGTGATGCGCCAATGAGGGGCGGGACCGTCGGTGTTGCGCCAGAGGGGCGGGACCGTCGGTGATGCGCCAATAAGGGGCGGGGCCGTCGGTGATGCGCCAATAAGGGGCGGGGCCGTCGGTGATGCGCCAATGAGGGGCGGGACCGTCGGTGATGCGCCAATGAGGGGCGGGGCCGTCGGTGATGCGCCATGAGGGGCGGGGCCGTCGGTGAGGCGCCAATGAGGGGCGGGGCCGTCGGTGATGCGCCAGAGGGGCGGGACCGTCGGTGAGGCGTCAATGAGGGGCGGGGCCGTCGGTGTTGCGCCAGAGGGGCGGGACCGTCGGTGATGCGCCAATGAGGGGCGGGGCCGTCGGTGATGCGCCATGAGGGGCGGGGCCGTCGGTGATGCGCCAATGAGGGGCGGGGCCGTCGGTGATGCGCCATGAGGGGGCGGGGCCGTCGGTGAGGCGCCAATGAGGGGCGGGGCCGTCGGTGATGCGCCATGAGGGGCGGGACCGTCGGTGAGGCGTCAATGAGGGGCGGGGCCGTCGGTGATGCGCCATGAGGGGCGGGGCCCGTCGGTGATGCGCCAATGAGGGGCGGGGCCGTCGGTGATGCGCCATGAGGGGCGGGGCCGTCGGTGAGGCGCCAATGAGGGGCGGGGCCGTCGGTGATGCGCCATGAGGGGCGGGACCGTCGGTGAGGCGTCAATGAGGGGCGGGACCGTCGGTGTTGCGCCAGAGGGGCGGGGCCGTCGGTGAGGCGCCAATGAGGGGCGGGACCGTCGGTGATGCGCCATGAGGGGCGGGACCGTCGGTGATGCGCCAATGAGGGGCGGGACCGTCGGTGATGCGCCAATGAGGGGCGGGACCGTCGGTGAAGCTCAGGGCGGGAGATTTGATGGAGTTCTACGCAGTGTGTTCGGTGTCCGAGCCGCCTGGCAGGATGCTGAGGTGGGGAGAGGATTGTTGGAGGGGCCGAAGGGTCGGTGTGTAGTTGGGGGTGAAGAAGTGAGTTTTAGTTGGGGAAGAACAGCTGAGTTAGGGCGGGGTGAGTGTCTGTGGGCGGGGGGACCTTGGCTGGTGGGTGGGGGGTGAGATGGGCGATGGGGCTGAACTGAGTTGAGGTGGGGGGTTGCAGGTGAGTTGAGTGGTTGGGGGGGGGGTGGTGGGGTGACCTTGGCTGGTGGGCGGGGGGGTGAGATGGGCGATGGGGCTGAACTGAGTTGAGGTGGGGGGTTGCAGGTGAGTTGAGTGGTTGGGGGGGGTGGTGGGGTGACCTTGGCTGGTGGGCGGGGGGGTGAGATGGGTGATGGGCTGAACTGAGTTGAGGTGGGGGGTTGCAGGTGAGTTGAGTGGTTGGGGGGGGTGGTGGGGTGACCTTAGCTGGTGGGCGGGGGGGTGAGATGGGTGATGGGGCTGAACTGAGTTGAGGTGGGGGGTTGCAGGTGAGTTGAGTGGTTGGGGGGGGGTGGTGGGGTGACCTTGGCTGGTGGGCGGGGGGGTGAGATGGGTGATGGGGCTGAACTGAGTTGAGGTGGGGGGTTGCAGGTGAGTTGAGTGGTTGGGGGGGGTGGTGGGGTGACCTTAGCTGGTGGGCGGGGGGGTGAGATGGGTGATGGGGCTGAACTGAGTTGAGGTGGGGGGTTGCAGGTGAGTTGAGTGGTTGGGGGGGGTGGTGGGGTGACCTTGGCTGGTGGGCGGTGGGTGAGATGGGTGATGGGGCTGAACTGAGTTGAGGTGGGGGGTTGCAGGTGAGTTGAGTGGTTGGGGGGGGGTGGTGGGGTGACCTTGGCTGGTGGGCGGGGGGGTGAGATGGGTGATGGGGCTGAACTGAGTTGAGGTGGGGGGTTGCAGGTGAGTTGAGTGGTTGGGGGGGGGTGGTGGGGTGACCTTGGCTGGTGGGCGGGGGGGTGAGATGGGTGATGGGGCTGAACTGAGTTGAGGTGGGGGGTTGCAGGTGAGTTGAGTGGTTGGGGGGGGGTGGTGGGTGACCTTGGCTGGTGGGCGGGGGGTGAGATGGGCGATGGGGCTGAACTGAGTTGAGGTGGGGGTTGCAGGTGAGTTGAGTGGTTGGGGGGGGGTGGTGGGGTGACCTTGGCTGGTGGGCGGGGGGGTGAGATGGGCGATGGGGCTGAACTGAGTTGAGGTGGGGGGTTGCAGGTGAGTTGAGTGGTTGGGGGGGGTGGTGGGGTGACCTTAGCTGGTGGGCGGGGGGGTGAGATGGGTGATGGGGCTGAACTGAGTTGAGGTGGGGGGTTGCAGGTGAGTTGAGTGGTTGGGGGGGGGTGGTGGGGTGACCTTGGCTGGTGGGCGGGGGGGTGAGATGGGTGATGGGGCTGAACTGAGTTGAGGTGGGGGGTTGCAGGTGAGTTGAGTGGTTGGGGGGGGTGGTGGGGTGACCTTAGCTGGTGGGCGGGGGGGTGAGATGGGTGATGGGGCTGAACTGAGTTGAGGTGGGGGGTTGCAGGTGAGTTGAGTGGTTGGGGGGGGTGGTGGGGTGACCTTGGCTGGTGGGCGGTGGGTGAGATGGGTGATGGGGCTGAACTGAGTTGAGGTGGGGGGTTGCAGGTGAGTTGAGTGGTTGGGGGGGGGTGGTGGGGTGACCTTGGCTGGTGGGCGGGGGGGTGAGATGGGTGATGGGGCTGAACTGAGTTGAGGTGGGGGGTTGCAGGTGAGTTGAGTGGTTGGGGGGGGGTGGTGGGGTGACCTTGGCTGGTGGGCGGGGGGGTGAGATGGGTGATGGGGCTGAACTGAGTTGAGGTGGGGGGTTGCAGGTGAGTTGAGTGGTTGGGGGGGGGTGGTGGGGTGACCTTGGCTGGTGGGCGGGGGGTGAGATGGGCGATGGGGCTGAACTGAGTTGAGGTGGGGGGTTGCAGGTGAGTTGAGTGGTTGGGGGGGGGTGGTGGGGTGACCTTGGCTGGTGGGCGGGGGGTGAGATGGGCGATGGGGCTGAACTGAGTTGAGGTGGGGGGTTGCAGGTGAGTTGAGTGGTTGGGGGGGGGTGGTGGGGTGACCTTGGCTGGTGGGTGGGGGGTGAGATGGGCGATGGGGCTGAACTGATTTGAGGTGGGGGGTTGCAGGTGAGTTGAGTGGTTGGGGGGGGTGGTGGGGTGACCTTGGCTGGTGGGCGGGGGGGTGAGATGGGTGATGGGGCTGAACTGAGTTGAGGTGGGGGGTTGCAGGTGAGTTGAGTGGTTGGGGGGGGGTGGTGGGGTGACCTTGGCTGGTGGGCGGGGGGGTGAGATGGGTGATGGGGCTGAACTGAGTTGAGGTGGGGGGTTGCAGGTGAGTTGAGTGGTTGGGGGGGGGGGGTGGGGTGACCTTGGCTGGTGGGCGGGGGGTGAGATGGGCGATGGGGCTGAACTGAGTTGAGGTGGGGGGTTGCAGGTGAGTTGAGTGGTTGGGGGGGGGTGGTGGGGTGACCTTGGCTGGTGGGCGGGGGGGTGAGATGGGTGATGGGGCTGAACTGAGTTGAGGTGGGGGGTTGCAGGTGAGTTGAGTGGTTGGGGGGGGGTGGTGGGGTGACCTTGGCTGGTGGGCGGGGGGGTGAGATGGGTGATGGGGCTGAACTGAGTTGAGGTGGGGGGTTGCAGGTGAGTTGAGTGGTTGGGGGGGGTGGTGGGGTGACCTTGGCTGGTGGGCGGGGGGGTGAGATGGGTGATGGGGCTGAACTGAGTTGAGGTGGGGGGTTGCAGGTGAGTTGAGTGGTTGGGGGGGGTGGTGGGGTGACCTTGGCTGGTGGGCGGTGGGTGAGATGGGTGATGGGGCTGAACTGAGTTGAGGTGGGGGGTTGCAGGTGAGTTGAGTGGTTGGGGGGGGGGTGGTGGGGTGACCTTGGCTGGTGGGCGGGGGGGTGAGATGGGTGATGGGGCTGAACTGAGTTGAGGTGGGGGGTTGCAGGTGAGTTGAGTGGTTGGGGGGGGGTGGTGGGGTGACCTTGGCTGGTGGGCGGGGGGGTGAGATGGGTGATGGGGCTGAACTGAGTTGAGGTGGGGGGTTGCAGGTGAGTTGAGTGGTTGGGGGGGGTTGGTGGGGTGACCTTGGCTGGTGGGCGGGGGGTGAGATGGGCGATGGGGCTGAACTGAGTTGAGGTGGGGGGTTGCAGGTGAGTTGAGTGGTTGGGGGGGGGTGGTGGGGTGACCTTGGCTGGTGGGCGGGGGGTGAGATGGGCGATGGGGCTGAACTGAGTTGAGGTGGGGGGTTGCAGGTGAGTTGAGTGGTTGGGGGGGGGTGGTGGGGTGACCTTGGCTGGTGGGCGGTGGGTGAGATGGGTGATGGGGCTGAACTGAGTTGAGGTGGGGGGTTGCAGGTGAGTTGAGTGGTTGGGGGGGGGTGGTGGGGTGACCTTGGCTGGTGGGCGGGGGGGTGAGATGGGTGATGGGGCTGAACTGAGTTGAGGTGGGGGGTTGCAGGTGAGTTGAGTGGTTGGGGGGGGTGGTGGGGTGACCTTGGCTGGTGGGCGGGGGGGTGAGATGGGTGATGGGGCTGAACTGAGTTGAGGTGGGGGGTTGCAGGTGAGTTGAGTGGTTGGGGGGGGTGGTGGGGTGACCTTGGCTGGTGGGCGGTGGGTGAGATGGGTGATGGGGCTGAACTGAGTTGAGGTGGGGGGTTGCAGGTGAGTTGAGTGGTTGGGGGGGGGGTGGTGGGGTGACCTTGGCTGGTGGGCGGGGTGGTGAGATGGGTGATGGGGCTGAACTGAGTTGAGGTGGGGGGTTGCAGGTGAGTTGAGTGGTTGGGGGGGGGGTGGTGGGGTGACCTTGGCTGGTGGGCGGGGGGGTGAGATGGGTGATGGGGCTGAACTGAGTTGAGGTGGGGGGTTGCAGGTGAGTTGAGTGGTTGGGGGGGGGTGGTGGGGTGACCTTGGCTGGTGGGCGGGGGGTGAGATGGGCGATGGGGCTGAACTGAGTTGAGGTGGGGGGTTGCAGGTGAGTTGAGTGGTTGGGGGGGGGTGGTGGGGTGACCTTGGCTGGTGGGCGGGGGGTGAGATGGGCGATGGGGCTGAACTGAGTTGAGGTGGGGGGTTGCAGGTGAGTTGAGTGGTTGGGGGGGGGTGGTGGGGTGACCTTGGCTGGTGGGTGGGGGGTGAGATGGGCGATGGGGCTGAACTGATTTGAGGTGGGGGGTTGCAGGTGAGTTGAGTGGTTGGGGGGGGTGGTGGGGTGACCTTGGCTGGTGGGCGGGGGGGTGAGATGGGTGATGGGGCTGAACTGAGTTGAGGTGGGGGGTTGCAGGTGAGTTGAGTGGTTGGGGGGGGGTGGTGGGGTGACCTTGGCTGGTGGGCGGGGGGTGAGATGGGCGATGGGGCTGAACTGAGTTGAGGTGGGGGGTTGCAGGTGAGTTGAGTGGTTGGGGGGGGGTGGTGGGGTGACCTTGGCTGGTGGGCGGGGGGGTGAGATGGGTGATGGGGCTGAACTGAGTTGAGGTGGGGGGTTGCAGGTGAGTTGAGTGGTTGGGGGGGGTGGTGGGGTGACCTTGGCTGGTGGGCGGGGGGGTGAGATGGGTGATGGGGCTGAACTGAGTTGAGGTGGGGGGTTGCAGGTGAGTTGAGTGGTTGGGGGGGGTGGTGGGGTGACCTTGGCTGGTGGGCGGGGGGGTGAGATGGGTGATGGGGCTGAACTGAGTTGAGGTGGGGGGTTGCAGGTGAGTTGAGTGGTTGGGGGGGGTGGTGGGGTGACCTTGGCTGGTGGGCGGTGGGTGAGATGGGTGATGGGGCTGAACTGAGTTGAGGTGGGGGGTTGCAGGTGAGTTGAGTGGTTGGGGGGGGGTGGTGGGGTGACCTTGGCTGGTGGGCGGGGGGGTGAGATGGGTGATGGGGCTGAACTGAGTTGAGGTGGGGGGTTGCAGGTGAGTTGAGTGGTTGGGGGGGGTGGTGGGGTGACCTTGGCTGGTGGGCGGGGGGGTGAGATGGGTGATGGGGCTGAACTGAGTTGAGGTGGGGGGTTGCAGGTGAGTTGAGTGGTTGGGGGGGGGTGGTGGGGTGACCTTGGCTGGTGGGCGGGGGGTGAGATGGGCGATGGGGCTGAACTGAGTTGAGTTGGGGGGTTGCAGGTGAGTTGAGTGGTTGGGGGGGGGGTGGTGGGGTGACCTTGGCTGGTGGGCGGGGGGTGAGATGGGCGATGGGGCTGAACTGAGTTGAGGTGGGGGGTTGCAGGTGAGTTGAGTGGTTGGGGGGGGGTGGTGGGGTGACCTTGGCTGGTGGGTGGGGGGTGAGATGGGCGATGGGGCTGAACTGATTTGAGGTGGGGGGTTGCAGGTGAGTTGAGTGGTTGGGGGGGGTGGTGGGGTGACCTTGGCTGGTGGGCGGGGGGGTGAGATGGGTGATGGGGCTGAACTGAGTTGAGGTGGGGGGTTGCAGGTGAGTTGAGTGGTTGGGGGGGGGGTGGTGGGGTGACCTTGGCTGGTGGGCGGGGGGGTGAGATGGGTGATGGGGCTGAACTGAGTTGAGGTGGGGGGTTGCAGGTGAGTTGAGTGGTTGGGGGGGGGTGGTGGGGTGACCTTGGCTGGTGGGCGGGGGGTGAGATGGGCGATGGGGCTGAACTGAGTTGAGGTGGGGGGTTGCAGGTGAGTTGAGTGGTTGGGGGGGGGTGGTGGGGTGACCTTGGCTGGTGGGCGGGGGGTGAGATGGGCGATGGGGCTGAACTGAGTTGAGGTGGGGGGTTGCAGGTGAGTTGAGTGGTTGGGGGGGGGTGGTGGGGTGACCTTGGCTGGTGGGTGGGGGGTGAGATGGGCGATGGGGCTGAACTGATTTGAGGTGGGGGGTTGCAGGTGAGTTGAGTGGTTGGGGGGGGTGGTGGGGTGACCTTGGCTGGTGGGCGGGGGGTGAGATGGGCGATGGGGCTGAACTGAGTTGAGGTGGGGGGTTGCAGGTGAGTTGAGTGGTTGGGGGGGTGGTGGGGTGACCTTGGCTGGTGGGTGGGGGGTGAGATGGGCGATGGGGCTGAACTGATTTGAGGTGGGGGGTTGCAGGTGAGTTGAGTGGTTGGGGGGGTGGTGGGGTGACCTTGGCTGGTGGGCGGGGGGTGAGATGGGTGATGGGGCTGAACTGATTTGAGGTGGGGGGTTGCAGGTGAGTTGAGTGGTTGGGGGGGGTGGTGGGGTGACCTTGGCTGGTGGGCGGGGGGTGAGATGGGTGATGGGGCTGAACTGATTTGAGGTGGGGGGTTGCAGGTGAGTTGAGTTGTTGGGGGGGGTGGTGGGGTGACCTTGGCTGGTGGGCGGGGGGTGAGATGGGTGATGGGGCTGAACTGATTTGAGGTGGGGGGTTGCAGGTGAGTTGAGTGGTTGGGGGGGGTGGTGGGGTGACCTTGGCTGGTGGGCGGTGGGTGAGATGGGTGATGGGGCTGAACTGATTTGAGGTGGGGGGTTGCAGGTGAGTTGAGTGGTGGGGGGGGTGGTGGGGTGACCTTGGCTGGTGGGCGGGGGGTGAGATGGGTGATGGGGCTGAACTGATTTGAGGTGGGGGGTTGCAGGTGAGTTGAGTGGTTGGGGGGGGTGGTGGGGTGACCTTGGCTGGTGGGCGGGGGGGTGAGATGGGTGATGGGGCTGAACTGATTTGAGGTGGGGGGTTGCAGGTGAGTTGAGTGGTTGGGGGGGGTGGTGGGGTGACCTTGGCTGGTGGGCGGGGGGTGAGATGGGTGATGGGGCTGAACTGATTTGAGGTGGGGGGTTGCAGGTGAGTTGAGTGGTTGGGGGGGGTGGGGTGACCTTGGCTGGTGGGCGGGGGGGTGAGATGGGCGATGGGGCTGAACTGAGTTGAGGTGTGGGGTTGCAGGTGAGTTGAGTGGTTGGGGGGGTGGTGGGGTGACCTTGGCTGGTGGGCGGGGGGTGAGATGGGCGATGGGGCTGAACTGAGTTGAGGTGGGGGGTTGCAGGTGAGTTGAGTGGTTGGGGGGGTGGTGGGGTGACCTTGGCTGGTGGGTGGGGGGTGAGATGGGCGATGGGGCTGAACTGATTTGAGGTGGGGGGTTGCAGGTGAGTTGAGTGGTTAGGGGGGGTGGTGGGGTGATCTTGGCTGGTGGGCGGGGGGGTGAGATGGGCGATGGGGCTGAACTGATTTGAGGTGGGGGGTTGCAGGTGAGTTGAGTTGTGGGGGTGGAAAGAGGAGTGGGCATTTTCACTGATGGAAAGCACCCTTTTGTCAGGTTCACAAGCCTGGGGAAGGGGCTGAGAGCCACATGCAAACTCTTTGTTCTGAGGTAGTGGACTCTTGGGGCTTTGGGAGAAACAGGCTAGTGCTCGCCCAGGTGCCAAGTGTATGGAGAAGTGAAGCTGATTAAATGCTGTGTCACACTGTGACCCCCTCATTCTGCCCCTTGCTGTGTGAACCACAGACCTCTTGTCCTCAGCATGCTCAATGTTCAGTTTGCTAGTGGGGGAGCCTGGCGTCCTGCAGCTCTCACACTTCCCCTTCTGTGCCTTTTGCCTTGCAGGGAACACAGGGGCTCCCTCTTCCACTGCCAGTTGGAGCTGCCTCTTCCAAAGCACCTGGTTATTTTTGGCCTTGGGAACTGGGACATGTACAGTCAGGAGACTGCTTTCTCAGCCGAGGTGTCAGTGGGTCCCGAAATAAAACCCCAGAGGATTGGAATGCTCTCTTCAGCTGTGAGGTGAGGCCATGTTTAACAACTGCTATGATGGATGTTCCCGACTTTTGTTCAATGATCCATTCATCTTGGCAGAGATGTTTGAAACACTATCTCCTGTCACTAAGTGCAGCTCAAAACTCGCCCATCCAATCCATCTGAGCCAGGTCAGATTCAGATTTATTGTCAGAATGCATACATAACATCACATGCAACCCTGAGATTCTTTTACCTTGTGGATCAGGCAGAATTTCTATTTCTTGATCATGCAAGAAATTACACAAAATGTACGACACGTAAACAAATAAAGAAATGTAAACAAACTGTGCAATACAGAGAGAAAAAAATCAATAATGTGCACAAGTCAGAGTCCTTAAAATAATCCTTGGTTGAATTTGTCATTGAGGTGTGTGATGGCGGAGGGGGAGCAGCTGTTCCTGATCCTGGGGGTCCGAGTCGTGGCACCGATACCTCTTTCCCGATGCAGCAGCGAGAACAGAGCGTGTCCTGGGTGGGGTGGATCCCTGATGATTGCTGCTGTTCTCCGACGGCAGCGTTCCCTGTAGTTGTTCTCGATGATGGATGGGGAGGGTTTTGCCTGTGATGTCCTGGGTTGTGTCCACTACCTTTTGCAGGGCTTTACGCTCAGGGGTATTGGTGTTCGTGCTCCACATTAGCCTTTCTCCAGCCCAACTCGAGTTGAAACCAACTTCACCTTGAAGGTAATGGAGCTTTATCCCAGTCATTCCCTGAGGGAGCAGACTGCCCTTTCTCATCACTCATGTTCCTCCCAGGCAAGGTGCGATGTTAAGGTTTTCTTTAATTGAATCGTCAAAAAAAGTTCTTGCCTCCTCTCCAGCTGGTCCACCAGCCCCCTCCTGTATTCAAGAGCTAGAAAAGATGTTGGTGTGTTTGAGTAGAAATCAATTGGGAATGCAAGTGGTAGGTAGGTCTTTGATCCAGGCGATGTAAAGGCTTTGACCACTCCTGGTGAAGTTGATGCAATTCTGACCCCTGTCATTGAGGAAAGAAATATTTGCAGGTTCACCAGTCCAGATTTCTCGACGGGGCTTCCCCAGGAGGAGAGTCGGATTGGTGGGTCTGTACTCAGCAGAGCTAACAAAGGTGGGAGATGAGGTGCAGGATTCTGAGGGGGATTTAATGACATTTCTAGAATTTGGGAGCATGGCCTTGGGGCAAGGTATCGGTGTTTGCAACTGAGATGATGTGAAACCTCTTCAGGGAGGTTGGCCTTCACTCCCTCAGAGCTCAGTTGCTGAGAATCTCAAAGCTGGATTCTGAACGTTTTGATGCTGGGAAATCCAAGAATGGGGGCAGGATGTAGATGAGAGGAGACACGATTCCCTCTGCTCCTGTTTTCTGGTGGAGGATTCTTGCACAGTCGAGGAAAAGTCCTGAAATCCCTCAAGTGGCAGTGGATTGTCTGAGGAATGAAGCAGTGTGCCGTTGAAAGTCTGGAGACCACTGGTGCTCCAGCCGCAGTGGGGGGGGGGGATTGGCTCCAGTTCTTGTTAATATTTTCTGGCTCGACTTGAGGCCTTGCGTTTGTCCACGGCAATAGCTGATGTTTGGGATCACAAGCACATGGTGCCAAAACTGGTTCTCAGCCCACAGGCAGTGCTCCCCATGGATTTGGAAGGGGTTGAATGAACATAGAATACAACAGCACTGTACTTTTGGCACTCCATGTGGTATTGACCAATGTATTACACTTTTTTTTTAAAAGAAGGTTTTAAACCCTCCCTCCCCTGTAACCCTCTATTTTTCTTCCATCCATGTGCCTGTCTAAGAGTCTCTTAAATTCCCCAAATGTTTCAGCCTCCACTACTATCCCTGGCAAGGCATTCCAGGCCTGTATATTTAAAAAGAAAACTTATCCCTGACGTCTCCCTGAACTCACTTTGTACTCCTGTCCTCTGGTGTTTGCTATTCCTGCCCTGGGAAACAGGTGTTGGCTGTCCAACCTATCTATGTCTCTCATAATCTTGTAGACCTCTGTTAAGTCTCCTCTCATCCTTCTACACTCTAAAAGAGACAAGTCCCAGCTCTGATAACCTTGCCTCATAAAACTTGTTTCCCAATCCAGGCAACATCCCAGTAAATCTCCTCTGCACCCTCTCCACAGCTTCCACATCCTTCCTCTTGACTAGTTGCCTGACCTGTTTTGTCAGCCATGGTTCCCTTTTCCCACCATCTTTTCCCTGTCCCAGTGGGACAATCCTATCCTGAACCCAGTACAAGTGGTCCCTAAACTCCCTCCACGTTACCTCTGTGCTTTCACCCTTGTTCCCAATTTCCTCTCGCTAGTTCCTGCCTCATCCCTTCATAATTAGCCCTTCCCTAGTTTGACTGTTTATATCCTTTTCCATAGCTATGTTGAAGCTCAGGGAGTTGTGGTCACTCTCACCAAAATGCTCCCCCACCAAGAGGTCCGTCCCCTGACCAGGTTCACTCCCCAGAACAGATCCAGTCTGGCCTCTCCTCTTGTCGGCTGGTCCACACACGGTGTCAGGAATCCTTCTTGGACACAGCTGACAAATTCAGCTCCATCGATCCCTTTTGCAGTCAGGAGGTGCCAGTCAATATTAGGGAAGTTGAAATCATCCGTAACTACAACCCTGTATTTCCCACCTTTCCAAAATCTGCCTGCTGATCTGCTCCTCAGGGTCCCGAGGGCTATTTGGAGACCTGTAGACAACTCCCAGCACAGTGAGAGCTCCCTTCCTGTTTCTGACTTCCACCCACACCGACTCAGTGGGCCCTCCCTCTTTAGCCATGATACTATCCCTGACCAGTAATGCTACTCCCCCCACATCCCCCCCCCCCCACAGTATCCAAAACAGTATACTGTACTTATTGTTGAGGGGAATGGACACAGGGGTGCTCTGCACTGCCTGCCTCTCCCCCCCACCTCCCTCTCCTGACAGTCACCCCATTACCTGTCTCCTGACTTTTAGAAGTGACCATCTCCCTGAAGCTCCTCTCTCTCACTGCTTCTGCCTCCTGAATGATCTGGAGTTCATCCAGTTCCAGCTCCTTAACATGGTCTCCCAGGAGCTGCAGCTGGATGCACCTCTTGCAGATGTAGTCATCAGGGACAATTGTGCTGTTCCAGATTTCCTACATCCTGCAATCGGAGCATTCGACTGCCTGAGCTGCCTCCATTAACTCTTCATCATTTAAATTTAAAGATCTTACCTTATTGGAATCATGCTCTTCCTCAGCCTCCATTTGCCAATGCTTCAAAGTAGCACTCCTCTCCAAGGCCCCACAGACTGGCCACTCTACTTGAACTGTCCTTTTTATTTGTCTCTGCCCCTTATCTTAATTACTCCTATTTATTGTCAGGGTCCTTGCATCAAATCACATCATATACAACCCTGAGATTCTTTTTCCTGCAGGTGAGGCAGAATCGCCACTAATTGATCGTCAAAAATAAAGAACCGTAATCACATAACAAATGTAAACAAACTGACTGTGCGATACAGAGAGTTCAAAAGAAAGTCAATAAAGTGACTTAGAGTAAGAACCCTTAAATGAGTTCCCGATTGAGTTTGTTGTTGAGGGGTCTGATGGTGGAGGGGCAGCAGCTGTTCCTGAACCTGGGGGTGTGAGTCTCACTCCTTCCACCAATCACCATTCTGTTTAACCCTTAACTTGCTTTTTAAAGGCACTCAGCTCCATCTGGCTCCCGACAATCCCAGCTCCTTTTTGCCCCACAGTCCTCCTCTTTCAGTAATGGTCTGGAAATGTCTGAAACCAGCACATTTGGGATGTGTGGAAATCAGGCACAGTGGCTCCCCCTTATCCGTGGTTTCAGTTACCTGCGGTCTGAAAATATTAAATGGAGGGAGAGATGTAACATTTATTACAGTATATTGGTTTTATTGTTCTATTTTATGTTATTGTTGTTAATCTCTTATTGTTGCCTAATTTATAAATTAAACTTTATCACAAGTATGTATGTATAGGAAAAAATTACCATAATATATATCAGGTTCGGTACTTTCCTCAGTTTCAGGCATTCGCTGGGGGACTACTGTCTACTGCTCCTCCTCCCCTGACTTGTGCTGTCTTGGTTGTCTCTCCCCAGGTCCCTGGTGTGGCAGGGGGATTGGAGGAGTGAGCTGACTGTTGCCAGCACACGAGCACAGAGTGCGGGTTGGGCCAGGCTGTGCCTGATCCTCAGCAGACAGGTAGGAAGCTCCCTGAAGCTTGTCTATTGGTGTCAATAGCCTCCCTGTAATTGAAGTCCTCCAATCCAGCATGTCCTGATGAATCTCCTCTGTACACTCTCCAGTAGGATCACATCCTCCCTACAGCACGGGGACCAGATTTGAACACAGTGCCATCCAACCAAAGTGTTGTAAGGTTGCAATATAACATCCTGATTTTTATGTTCTGTGCCTGACCCATGAAGGGTGGCCTGTCATGTGATGCCTTCACCGTATTTACCTGCATTGCCATTTTCAGGGAACAATGCACTTGAACCACAAAATCTCTCTGTTCATCATCGATCCTTCGTGGCCTATAATTTATTGTAAACTTCTGACCCCTGTTTTAGCTCCCAATGTACATCTCTGACATGTGTTGGGGTTAAATTCCATTTGCCAATGCTCTTTCTAGTTCCAAAATTATTCTTAACTGATTGTACAAGTACAATCCGACAAAACAGCGTTTTCCTGTCCTTGGTGCAAAACACTCAGACACACAACCAGACATAACACACGATTTTGTGCGTCCTCTTCAGACAATGACCACGTCGACGGGGAGGTGGGGGGGTGGGCGGGGGAGGAAAACCCCAGTGATCCTCTCTGCCACTCTTACGGTCCTGTGGATTGACCTCCGATCCATTTCTCTGCAGCAACCATACCCACACTCTGAAGCAGCCGGCCAGGACATGATTGATAGACATGATGGTGGCCAGTCGCCTTGCCCAGTTCAGTCTTCTCAGGAAGCGCAGTCACTGTTGCACCTTCCTGACCAGTGAGGAGATGTTGAATGTCCACGATGGGTCATTAGTTAAGTGAACTCCAAGGAACTTGGTTCTCTCCACTCTCTTCTTTTTTCTTCTTTGGCTTGGCTTCGCGGACGAAGATTTATGGAGGGGGTAAAAAGTCCACATTAGCTGCAGGCTCGTTTGTGGCTGACAAGTCCGATGCGGGACAGGCAGACACGATTGCAGCGGTTGCAAGGGAAAATTGGTGGGTTGGGGTTGGGTGTTGGGTTTTTCCTCCTTTGCCTTTTGTCAGTGAGGTGGGCTCTGCGGTCTTCTTCAAAGGAGGTTGCTGCCCGCCAAACTGTGAGGGGCCAAGATGCACGGTTTGAGGCGTTATCAGCCCACTGGCGGTGGTCAATGTGGCAGGCACCAAGAGATTTCTTTAGGCAGTCCTTGTACCTTTTCTTTGGTGCACCTCTGTCACGGTGGCCAGTGGAGAGCTCGCCATATAACACGATCTTGGGAAGGCGATGGTCCTCCATTCTGGAGACGTGACCCATCCAGCGCAGCTGGATCTTCATCAGTGTGGACTCGATGCTGTCGACCTCTGCCATCTCGAGTACTTCAACGTTAGGGGTGTAAGCGCTCCAATGGATGTTGAGGATGGAGCAGAGACAACGCTGGTGGAAGCGTTCTAGGAGCCGTAGGTGGTGCCGGTAGAGGACCCATGATTCGGAGCCAAACAGGAGTGTGGGTATGACAACGGCTCTGTATACGCTTATCTTTGTGAGGTTTTTCAGTTGGTTGTTTTTCCAGACTCTTTTGTGTAGTCTTTCAAAGGCGCTATTTGCCTTGGCGAGTCTGTTGTCTATCTCATTGTCGATCCTTGCATCTGATGAAATGGTGCAGCCGAGATAGGTAAACTGGTTGACCGTTTTGAGTTTTGTGTGCCCGATGGAGATGTCGGGGGGCTGGCTGATGGAGGACCTCAGTTTTCTTCAGGCTGACTTCCAGGCCAAACATTTTGGCAGTTTCCGCAAAGCAGGACGTCAAGCGCTGAAGAGCTGGCTCTGAATGGGCAACTAAAGCGGCATCATCTGCAAAGAGTAGTTCACGGACAAGTTTCTCTCCACTCTACTACTGAATTATTAATATGTGGTGGAGGGTTGTGGATTTGCAGAGTAAAGAAACAGGCCCTTTGGAATGTTCAATTGTCCTGTTTTTCCCTTATCCCTAGCCACCAACTTTTGCGTTGACCACAAAATGACCAATCATTCTTGTATTACGGAGCAGCATGGTTAGTGCAGCAATCTTACAGCGCCAGCGATCGGGACAGGGGTTCGAATCCCGCGCTGTCTGTAAGGAGTTTGTACCTTCTCCCTGTGTCTGCGTGGGTTTCCCCAGGGGCTCCGGTTTCCTCCCACTGTCAAAACCTGCCAGGGATGTGGGTTAATTGGGCGGCATGGTCTCAAGGGCCAAAAGGGCCTGTTACCGCACTGTCTACATTAATGTAGATCCTAATCAAGGGTTCCAGCACTGATCCCATCACAGGCTTGTAGTCGGAACATCAAGCCTCTGGCACTGCAACACACTAAAATGCTGGAGAAACTCTCTGTCACTTTGTGGATTGAACTGTGCACTTTTGTGGCTTGCAAAATCATTGAGGACCCCTTCAACCCTGCACACCACATCTTTCAACTGCTCCTGTCAGGGAAGAGACCCAGGAGGATCAGAGCCAGCACCACCAGGCTGAGGATCAGCTTCTTCCCACGGGCAGTGAGAACGCTGAACGACAGCGAAAACAGTTCTCCGTGACTCTACAATTTGTTAATATTTATTTTAATATATGTACATGTGCACGATGTATATGTATCATTTGTATGTGTGTTATGTCTGTGTGTGGACCGTGGTCTGGGAACACTGTATCATCAGGTTACACTGGGACCGTCGAATGATAAATAGTGCACGACAATCACAGTGTCCTACAGACTTTCCTGTTTTACATCCTCTGGCAGTATCCTCCACCTCCAATCACCAAGCCAATTTTAGATCCAATTGACTAGATCTCCTTGGATGCCATGTTCCTTTACCCTCTCGACCAGCTCCTTGTTAAATGCCTTGCTCGTGTCGATATCAAGATTATCTGCTGCTCCTCATCAACCTTAGTTACCTCATTTTGAAGAAGCTGGTATTTTCTCCAGGGTCCGAGCTATCTGTAAATCCTCATCCGGTGAGAAACTAAGGCAGGTTATTCTGCTGTTGCTATGCTCTTTATAGGATCTTATTGTGCCTGCTGCATGGTGCCACATTACAAAGCTGATCCTCCGTCCACCTTCAACATTTGATGCCTTCTCCCCCCCCCCCCCCCCCCAACACTGGTGTACAATGTGGATCACCTACAAAATGCACCTACAAACCTGACGGTCAGTGGGTGGAGGGGAACACCAGCACCTACAGCTTCTTCCAGAAGGAGGCTCCAGAACCCCCTGCCAAAGGGCAGCTTGGGTGGGGGGGGGGGGGGGTGGGGTTTGATGGCATTGTCAGGGGAGCCCAGGCGCCAAGCGTAGATTCAAAGAGATTGGGAATTCTTTGGAAGCACTCCATGGACTGTCCAAAGAGTAAGGCAAGATCTTAGAAATTTGCCAGCATTTTGACAAGGTGATCCAATTAATCTGAAGACCCACTCTTTCCCTGAATCCCTGCCACCCTTTCCTTCAGTTCTAGTTCAAGGAATCTTTTGCAAGTTGGTGCCTGATCTCTGATGTCCTGTACATGGTTTCTGCAGTCAGCCTTTGGACTCTTCTTGTTTCACTGCTCCTTGGGAAATGGACCAGAAGGTAGTTTAACCTCGACCAGAAAGGAGTAAAACCCCAAAGTCTGCAGACATCGTGCTTGAAGTACAACCACAATGTTGGAGAATCTCAGCAGGTCAAATGACGTACTTTGTATAGCAATGATCAAGATTTATAACCGATGTTTTAGGCTTGAGTCTTTGTGATGTTCAATCAATCATATCAAAATCAGTCAAGGTACCTTGATGAAGAAAGAGACTGGGAGCAGACTGGAGACTCCCTAAACAAAGTCAATTTGAAGATATAATAACTGATACATTTGTTGTTAAGAAATTTATTACTAACATGTATATAAAATTACAAGAGACTGTCAAGAAAAAAGATTTGTATCAATCAAAAATCCGATGGGAGAAAGATTTAAATTTACAAATTCAGGAGGAGATTTGGTCAGAATTATGTTATGAAAGTGTTACGAATACAGTAAATTCTAGGTATCAAATGGTTCCATATAATTTTCGTCATTAGTTGTATTAAACTCCTCATAAGTTAAATTATTCAAATAGGTGTTTTCGATGTGCGAAATAAATAGGGACTTTTTTGCATTCAGTGTGGTCTTGTGAAAAGGTTTTGGAATGAACTGAGTTTATTATTGGGGCAAATTCGGAAGATAAAGAGACCAAAGGATCCAAGAATATTTTTACTTGGGGATATTGAAAAGGATATAAAATTGAAATTGGACAAATATCAAGAAAATTTTTTAAGTATTGCAAAGAAATGTATCACGATATCATGGAAAGATTATAGAGACGTGTTATTTAGTCGATGGTATAATGAGATGGGAAATTGTAAACCTGTGGAAAAAATTACGTATAGTTTAAGGAATCGAGTTGAAAATTTTTATAATATTTGGAAACCATCTATGGATTTTATGGATAATTTTCCGTCCACCTCTTCTATCTTATCCACTCCTCTTAATTAGTAATTTTTAATAACAATTAATGATTGTCTGTGTTTCTTTTACTTTTAGGTGGGAGGGGGGATGGGGAGAAAATATATAAAAGTACTTTTGTTTGGCTGTGAATGTTTTATTAATGCTTTATTCATTTTTTCCTGTAATGATACAAACATATAAATAAAATTTAAAAAAAAAAAAGTTCCTTGATGAAGAGCTCATGCTCGAAACGTTGGTTCTGTAACTTGTCCATAGGAAGGACACTGTTTGGCCTGCTGAGTTTCTGGAGTATTGTATTTTTTTTAACCCCGACCAGACAGAGTGACTCATGTCAACACCCTTTCCTTGTCATAGTCTTTGGGATGGGTCACGGGGAGGGAGGCAGGGCGGTGAAGTGGTTGGGAAGGTGAACTGGTGACTTGTTTCTACCAGGTGTCGAGGGCAGACTTCTTGAGCAGTACTCCTGTGTGCCAAGCCCAGTCTCACCAGGTTCTGAATGCCACCCAGGCCGACCTGATAGATGACGTCTCCCCGCTTTTCCCCAACATCCCCCCGATTGTAAGTATAATGTACCGGGGCAGGTGGATGGGGTCAGTCGTGGCAGTTTCCACCAGGCTCGGCCTGGATCAGAATTTATTGTCATGAACAAGTCACGAGATTTGTTTTGCAGCAGCATTTTAGGGCAACTTACCGGGGCTCAGCCTGAGAAAGGTCAAACTCGGGGTCGGAGGAGGCAGTGAGTCAGTGGCTGGTGTTGGGTGAGAGGAGGAGGAGCCAAGAGACAGCATCGGAGGGTGAGTAGAATAAATAGCTGGACTTACCGGGGCTTGGGCTCAGAAAGGTCAAACTCGGGGTCGGAGGAGGCAGTGAGTCAGTGCCTGGTGTCGGGTGAGAGGAGAAAGAGCCGGGAGTTAATTGGGGTAAATTGGTAAGGGCTAATAAAAGGAGTAGAAAGGGAGGGAGCGGCCAGCGAGGAGCGGCACAGTGAGTGAGTGGCCCAGTGAAGGAGTGGGGTCTTAGGACTTTGGCTCGAGGGACTTCGGTGAGAAGGAGCTACTTGTGTGGGATGGGTATTTACATTAAGAAAGGAGGAAATGGAGTCATTTGAGGTAGTTGAGTGCTCCAATTGTGGGATGTGGGAAGTCGGAGACAGCACAGCCGTTCCTGATGACTACACCTGCAAAAAGTGCATACAATTGCATATAATGAGTGACCGTGTTAGGGAGCTTGAGCTGCAGTTGGATGAACTGAGGATCATAAGGGAAGCAGAGGCAGTGATAGAGAAGAGTTACAGGGAGACAGTCACCCCTAGAAGGCAGGAGTCAGGGAATTGGGTGACTGTGAGGAAAGGAGGGAGAGTGCCAGTGCAGAGTACCCCTGTGGAAGTGCCACTCAGCAACATGTATTCTGCATTGGATACTGCTGGGGGGAACAGCCTATCAGGGATGAGTCGTGGGGGTCAGGTCTCTGGCACAGGGGCTGCTCCTGAGGTTCAGAAGGGAAGGAGAGATAAGAACAGGATACTTGTAGTTGGGGACTCGTTAGTCAGAGGGACAGATAGAAGGTTTGTGGGACGAGATCGGGGATCCAGGTTGGTATGTTGCCTCCCTGGTGCCAGGGTCAGGGATATCTCTGATTGAGTACATAGCATTCTGCAAGGGGAAGGAGAACAGCCAGAAGTTGTGGTCCATGTGGGGACCAATGACTTAGCTAGAAGTGGGGATGAGGTCCTGAAACAGGATTATGTAGAATTGGGTAGGAAGTTTAAAAAACAGGACCTCCAAGGTAGTAATCTCTGGATTGCTGCTGGTGCCATGCGCTAGTGAGGGGAGAAATAGGAGGATGTGGAGGATGAATGCGTGGCTAAAGAGATGGTGCAGGGGGCAAGGGATAAGATTTCTGGATCATTGGGATCTCTTCTGGGGAAGGTCGGACCTGTACAAAAGGGACAGACTCCACTTGAACTGGAGGGGGACCAATGTGCTGGCAAGCAGATTTGCTAGAGCTGTGGGGGAAGGTTTAAACTAGTTTGGCAGGGGGGTGGGGAACAGAGGGTGAGAGCAAAGTCAAGGGAGCATGGCCACCTAGATAAGAATAATAACGATGACAAAGGGAGGATGGAGATTAGGGTAGAAGGTAGAAAAGAGAATGTATGTGAGGGTCATTCTCTGAATTGAATATATCTTTAATGCAAGAAGCATAGTGAACAAGGTAGATGAGCTTAGAGCATGGACAGATACTTGGGGTCATGATATTGTGGCAATTAGTGAGACCTGGCTACAAGAGGGGCAGGACTGGCAACTTAACGTTCCAGGATACATTTGTTTTAGATGTGATAGATCAGGGGATAAAAAAGGAGGAGTTGCTCTGCTTGTTAAGGAGGACATTACTGCCGTGAGGTGGCAAGATGGTCTGGAGGGATCGTCCAGTGAGGCTGTTCGGGTGGAATTGAGGGGTGAAGGAGACATGAGGGTGCTAATAGGGGTGTATTACAGACCACCAAATGGGTCAAGAAAACTAGAGGAAGAAATGTGTAGAGAGATAACGTATATGTGTGAGAATCATAAGGTAGTGATCATGGGAGATTTTAACTTCCCTCACATTGATTGGGATACCCATACAGTTAGAGGGCTGGATGGGCTGGAGTTCGTTAAATGTGTTCAAGATTGTTTTCTAAATCAGTTAGTAGAAGAACCGACTCGGGACGGTGTAATACTGGATCTCCTGTTAGGGAACGAGCTAGGTCAGGTATCAGACATTAATGTTGGAGATCCAATTGGGTCCAGTGATAATAATTCTGTTAGTTTTCGGGTAGTTTTAGGGAAGAGCAAGGAGGGGCCTAAAGTTGAGGTTCTGGATTGGAGAAGAGCAAATTTCGAAAGAATAAGAAGGGATTTGGGGAGTATTGAGTGGGACAGGATATTTTCAGGTGAGGGTGTAAATGAGAAATGGAGGATATTCAAAAAAGAAATTTTGAGGGTACAGAGTAGTTATGTCCCAGTGAGGATCAAAGGAAAGGCTGGAAGTCATAGGGAGGCTTGGTTTTCGAGGATTATTGGAAATTTGGTTAGGAGAAAAAGGGAGGTGTACAGGAGGTATAAAGAGCAGGGAGCTGAGAGTTTGAAGGAGAACTACAAGGAGTGTAGAAGGAATCTTAAAGAAATTAGAAAGGCCAAAAAAAGGCACGAAGCGACTTTGGCTGACAGAGTAAAAATAAATCCAAAGGGTTTCTATAAGTACATTAAAAGTAAAAGATTAGTGAGGGATAAAATTGGACCCCTTGTAGATAGCGAGGGTAAGCTGAGTGAGAAGTCAGAGGAAATGGGGGAAATTTTGAATGATTTCTTTGCCTCGGTATTCACTAGGGAAAAAAATATTGAACCAGTTGAGGTAAAGAAAAATAATGGGGAGGTAATGAAGCATCTAAGGATAACCGAGGAGGCAGTGATGGCTGTGTTGAAAAAGATAAAGGTGGATAAATCTCTGGGACCGGACAAAATATTCCCAAGGACACTCAGGGAGGCTAGTGGACAGATAGTGGGGCCATTAACAGAGATATTTAGGATGTCACTGGCCACGGGGGTGGTACCAAAGGATTGGAGGGTGGCGCATGTGGTTCCGCTGTTTCAGAAAGTGTCTAAATGTAAACCTGGGAATTATAGGCCCGTGAGTCTGACGTCTGTGGTGGGCAAGTTGATGGAAAGTGTTCTGAGGGATGGTATTTACAAATATTTGGAGGTACAGGGATTGATAGGGAGTAATCAGCATGGTTTTGTCAGGGGTAGATCATGCTTGACAAACCTGATTGAGTTCTTCGAGGGGGTGACAAAAGAGGTTGATGAAGGGAAAGTTGTGGATGTTGTCTATTTGGACTTTAGTAAAGCTTTTGACAAAGTTCCCCACAGGAGGTTAGGAAAAAAGGTGGAGGCATTAGGTATAAATGAGGAGGTAGTGAAATGGATTCAGCAATGGTTGGATGGGAGGTGTCAGATAGTGGTAGAAAATTGTTTGTCCAATTGGAGGCCAGTGACTAGTGGAGTTCCTCAGGGATCTGTCCTGGGTCCACTATTATTTCTTATATATATTAACGATCTGGAAGTAGGGGTGGAGAATTGGATAAGCAAGTTTGCGGATGATACAAAGATTGGTGGTGTTGTGGACAGTGAGGAAGCTTACCATAGATTAAAAGGTGATTTAGGAAGGCTGGAGGTGTGGGCTGAGAAATGGCTGATGGAATTTAATACAGATAAGTGTGAGGTGTTACATTTTGGAAAGGCAAATTTAAATCGGTCACATGCATTAAATGGTAGGCTATTGAGACGTGCAGAGCAACAAAGGGATATAGGAGTTGTGGTAAATAGTACCCTCAAGGCTGATACTCAGGTCGATGGTGTGGTGAAGAAGGCATTTGGAATGTTGGCCTTCATAAATCGGAGTATTGAATTCAAGAGTAGGGAGGTTATGAAGAAATTGTACAAGGCATTGGTGAGGCCAAATTTGGAGTACTGTGTGCAGTTTTGGTCACCAAATTATAGGAAAGATATAAACAAAATAGAGAGAGTGCAGAGAAGGTTCACGAGAATGTTGACAGGATTTCAGGGTGAGTTACAGGGAAAGGTTGTGCAGACTGGGGCTTTTTTTCTCTGGAGCGTAGAAGATTGAGAGGGGACTTGATAGAGGTGTTTAAGATTTTAAAAGGGACAGACAGAGTAAATGTGGATTTTATGGAGGGGGTAAAAGTCCATGTCAGCTGCAGGCTCGATTGTGGCTGACAAGTCCGATGCGGGACAGGCAGACACGGTGGCAGCGGTTGCAGGGGAAAATTGGTTGGTTGGGGTTGGGTGTTGGGTTTTTCCTCCTTTGTCTTTTGTCAGTGAGGTGGGCTCTGCGGTCTTCTTCAAAGGAAGTTGCTGGCCGCCGAACTGTGAGGCGCCAAGATGCACGGTTTGAGGCGATATCAGCCCACTGGCGGTGGTCAATGTGGATAGGGTTTTTCAATTAAGAAAGTGGGAGATTCAAACTAGAGGGCATGGTTTAAGATTGAAGGGGGAAAATTATAAGGGGAACATGAAGGGAAATTTCTTTACGCAGAGGGTGGTGGGGATGTGGAATGAGCTTCCAACAGACGTGGTCGAGGCGGGATCATTGGTTACATTTAAGGAAAGACTGGATCGTTACATGGATAGGAGAGGACTGGAGGGGTATGGACCGGGTGCTGGTCAGTGGGACTAGGAGGGTGGGGATTTGTTACGGCATGGACTAGTAGGGCTGAACTGGCCTGTTCTGTACTGTAAGTGGTTATATGGTTTTGCTATAAATTACATTAAAAATGATTAGTACAAAAGAATAGAAAGTGAGACCATGTCTGTGGGTCGATGTCCATTCAGGAATTTGATGGTGGAGGGGAAGATGTTTTTGTAATGTTGGGTGTTCATCTTCAGGCTCCTACACCTCCTTCCTGATGGAAGCAGTGGGAAGAGGGCATAGTCTGGGGGGCGGGGGTCCTTGAGGATAGAGGCTGCTTTCTTCAGACACCGTCTCTGGTCGATTTTCTTGATGGAGTGAAGACTGATGCCCATGATGGTGCTGACCGAGTTCACAACTCCCTGTTGCCCGATCCTGTCCTGTGCATTGGCACCTCCGTACCAGCCAGTGATGCCACCGGTCAGAATGCTTTCCACGGTCCACCTGGAGAAATTTGCAAGAGGTTCTGGTGACATATCGAGTCTCCTCAAACTCCTCATCAAGTATTGCCGCTGGCGAGCGAGTCTTCTTCATGATCACATCGACATGGAGGTTCCAGGACCGATCCTCAGAAATGTTGACACACAGGAATTTGAAGGTGTTTGCCCTCTCCACTGCCGACCCCTCAACAAGGACTGGTTTGTGATCTCCTGATTTCCCCTCCCTGAGTCCATGATCGTCTCCTTGGTTTTGCAGGGCAAGGCTGTTGTGACACCATTCAATGTACCGTACCCTTCCCCATTCCTCACACCTTCCTGATCCCAGAGAAAGGCAGGGTGAATTCTGCCCTCATTTTCTGAAAAAGCTTCTTGCAGAAGGGTCCATAGCTCGGTGAGACAGGGTACCTCCATGGTGCATAGATGTGGAACATGGAGTATAACATGTATGGCTTATAAACATTGGTGTGAAGGTCCAGCAGATGATTAGTCATGTTAGTGCATATTGTTGAGGGAATTGAGGAAGTAAACATTGGCAGCGCTGCCGCTGGTGTGAACCCGCAGAGAATGGACTCAGCGCTCCCCCATGGGGACCAGTCATCCAGTCCGGCAGCCTTCAGTTCCATACGGGCTTTAAACGGCCCCTTAAAGGAGCAAATGGTAGATTCGTTTAAAATCCCGCAATTGTGGGGTCTGCTTGCAAGAAGGCAACACCTATGATTGGCAGCAGCATGAGGGGTTCCAGACTCCGAGGAAGCAAAGGATTGGCACGGGGCACCAGAAAAAGGGAGACCACCTACCCCCCCCCCAGTCTGAGAAGGAGAAGCAGAGGAGGTGATCATGGAGGTGGACCAGTGAGCAGTACTGCGGCTGGAAGATAACACGTGCGGTGGGCCGCTGGAGACGAGGACCCCACGCAGACCATGGGCCGCTGGAGGCGAGGACCCCACGCAGACCATGGGCCGCTGGAGGCGAGGACCCCACGCAGACCATGGGCCGCTGGAGGCGAGGACCCCACGCAGACCATGGGCCGCTGGAGGCGAGGACCCCACGCAGACCATGGGCCGCTGGAGGCGAGGACCCCACGCAGACCATGGGCCGCTGGAGGCGAGGACCCCACGCAGACCATGGGCCGCTGGAGGCGAGGACCCCACGCAGACCATGGGCCGCTGGAGGCGAGGACCCCACGCAGACCATGGGCCGCTGGAGGCGAGGACCCCACGCAGACCATGGGCCGCTGGAGGCGAGGACCCCACGCAGACCATGGGCCGCTGGAGGCGAGGACCCCACGCAGACCATGGGCCGCTGGAGGCGAGGACCCCACGCAGACCATGGGCCGCTGGAGGCGAGGACCCCACGCAGACCATGGGCCGCTGGAGGCGAGGACCCCACGCAGACCATGGGCCGCTGGAGGCGAGGACCCCACGCAGACCATGGGCCGCTGGAGGCGAGGACCCCACGCAGACCATGGGCCGCTGGAGGCGAGGACCCCACGCAGACCATGGGCCGCTGGAGGCGAGGACCCCACGCAGACCATGGGCCGCTGGAGGCGAGGACCCCACGCAGACCATGGGCCGCTGGAGGCGAGGACCCCACGCAGACCATGGGCCGCTGGAGGCGAGGACCCCACGCAGACCATGGGCCGCTGGAGGCGAGGACCCCACGCAGACCATGGGCCGCTGGAGGCGAGGACCCCACGCAGACCATGGGCCGCTGGAGGCGAGGACCCCACGCAGACCATGGGCCGCTGGAGGCGAGGACCCCACGCAGACCATGGGCCGCTGGAGGCGAGGACCCCACGCAGACCATGGGCCGCTGGAGGCGAGGACCCCACGCAGACCATGGGCCGCTGGAGGCGAGGACCCCACGCAGACCATGGGCCGCTGGAGGCGAGGACCCCACGCAGACCATGGGCCGCTGGAGGCGAGGACCCCACGCAGACCATGGGCCGCTGGAGGCGAGGACCCCACGCAGACCATGGGCCGCTGGAGGCGAGGACCCCACGCAGACCATGGGCCGCTGGAGGCGAGGACCCCACGCAGACCATGGGCCGCTGGAGGCGAGGACCCCACGCAGACCATGGGCCGCTGGAGGCGAGGACCCCACGCAGACCATGGGCCGCTGGAGGCGAGGACCCCACGCAGACCATGGGCCGCTGGAGGCGAGGACCCCACGCAGACCATGGGCCGCTGGAGGCGAGGACCCCACGCAGACCATGGGCCGCTGGAGGCGAGGACCCCACGCAGACCATGGGCCGCTGGAGGCGAGGACCCCACGCAGACCATGGGCCGCTGGAGGCGAGGACCCCACGCAGACCATGGGCCGCTGGAGGCGAGGACCCCACGCAGACCATGGGCCGCTGGAGGCGAGGACCCCACGCAGACCATGGGCCGCTGGAGGCGAGGACCCCACGCAGACCATGGGCCGCTGGAGGCGAGGACCCCACGCAGACCATGGGCCGCTGGAGGCGAGGACCCCACGC
The DNA here is from genome assembly GCF_036971445.1 of Narcine bancroftii. NCBI lineage: Eukaryota > Metazoa > Chordata > Chondrichthyes > Torpediniformes > Narcinidae > Narcine > Narcine bancroftii. Next base: position 10,211,519 of record NC_091470.1, on the reverse strand, counting down.
AGACCATGGGCCGCTGGAGGCGAGGACCCCACGCAGACCATGGGCCGCTGGAGGCGAGGACCCCACGCAGACCATGGGCCGCTGGAGGCTGGGGTACCAGGTATCGGAAACTGGGACGTGAGAGGGTCCCAAGGGTGCTGAAGGGTTCCTGACTGTAGTTCGGACCAGGAGCTCAGACTTCTGATGGTTTGGACTGGACTGTGAGGTTGCGGAAATTACGGAAGCGCTGGAGGTGAATCCACGGACACTCGGCGACTCTTTTGTTTCTCTTTCTCTGACTGTAAGAGAAGCTTTGGACAATTCCTGCTGATGGTGAATCTATCTGCCTTACAGCAGGTAAAAACAAATTCTGTGTAATGTGACGCTTCTTATTACACAATAATAAATTGAATCTTGAATCCAGGTGTGAGAGGTTACGCTTTGTGCATTGGTGAGACCACATCAGGTGAGCGTCTGCTGTATCGTCTCCTCATTTCCGGAATTGGGGAGCAGTTGGGTGAAAACTTGCTAGAAATTGCAGAAGAATTAACCAGACAACAGGAGTGGCCTCCACGGTGACCCGGAGTGATATCTGAGGTAATTTCATGGAAGCAAATGACAAATTAACAAAATATGAAATCTCATTTATAAAAGTAGCACTGGCGGTGGCGAAAACATGTATCGTGATCACTTGGATGTCCGACTTCCCTCTACTCATAGCACGATGGACTGTGGAAATGAACAGCTGGATACCATGGAAAAAAATCGCATATAACTTAAAGAATAAATATGACCCGTATGTAAAGGTCTGGCAGCCAAACCTGGACCACACAGGGGCCCAGATCCAGTAATAAAAAGGAACAAAAAAGGGTACAAAAGTAACATATATACAAATATGTAGTTTTCCCAACTGTACTCTATATACTTAAAATATATATAAACTCTGATGGTAAACAGATCTGTATATATGGAAGGGGGGGGGGGACTTTGTTGTGTGTGTGAGAAACAGTTTAATATATTGTATATTTAAAATGTTAATATGTATAACTTTTGGTTAAAAAAAATTCAAAAAAAAAATCAGGAACTGGGCTTGTTTAACGTTGAGGAAGGGCTCAGGCCCGAAACCTCAATTTCATGTCTTTACCTCCTGTGGATGCTGCGAGACCGGCGGCGACCTCCAGCACTTTCAACCACCCTCATGGTGACTGCAGGCTTTCGTGTTTCACTCGCTGTTTAAAGATAACAGGTCGCTCATTTAGGTCAAAGAAGTGAAGAAATAATTCCCTTGGAGTGGGTGAGTCTTTGGAATTTTGGAATTTGATTATTTTAAGGCAGGGGCAGACAGGTTCTTGCTGAGGGGTGGAAGATTACCAGGTGATTGTGTTAAATGGCAGCACTGATTTGATGGGCTGAGTGGCCCCTGCTATGCCTCTGCATCTCTGACCCACTTCCCCCACCCCCAGAGATGGCAGCCTTCTGCAATGCCACCTGCAGGCCTGCACTGGGCAAGGTGGATGTCCATCAGTTCTGGCCTAATGATGCTGTCCCTTTTGCAGCCTGGGCTCACTGCCCTTGAGCAGGAGAAGGGCCTGAATTTGGACCCTCTGAAGAATGACAGGGAGGCCTGGTGTCCTGCCAGGCCGTTCTTCACTCCACCGAACTCCACTGACTCATCCAATGGCCCCACACACCATCAGGAGAAGGAGATGGATGCAGGTGGAGCTCACAATTCTTGGCTCGGTGAACAGATCAGACTTGTTTCAAGCTGTGTCAGGGAATCAAGAGTTGGGGCGTTAAGGTGGTATGAAGAAGGGGGGAAATTAACACCACAGACCCAGGGGCACTCTGTCCAAAAGTTCCCATTTCTCCCAGTGAGATGAAGAGCAGAAGGGAAAAGGGACATTGGCCCTTCAATGCTGGAGGGATTGGATTTAAGAGCTGGGAGGATCTGCTGTAACTGTGCATGGTCCTGGTAAGGCCACACCTGGAGAACTGCGTGCAATTCTGGCCTCCTTTACTAGAGGAAAGATGCACTGGCTTTGGAGGTGGTGCAGAGGAGGTTCACCATGTTCATTCCAGAGATGAGGGGTTTGTCTACAAGAAGAGATTACATGTCCTGGACTCTATGGAATTTAGAAGGATGAGGGCGATCTAATAAAATATCTAAATAAAGAGCAGGGATGTGATGTTGAGGCTTTATAAGGCAGTGGTAAGGCCTTCCTCTTGGAGGGGGGCCTACAGTTTGGGGCTCCTTATTTAAGGAAGGATGTGGTGGCATTGGAGAGGGTTCAGAGAAGATTCACAGGAATGATTCCTGGAATGAAAGGATTAACACATGAGGAAAGTTGGACAACTCTTGGGCTGTAAGAACAATGAGGGGGAACTCAGAAGCATTGTGAATGTTGAACGGCTGGACAAAGTAGATGTGACAAAGTTGTTCCTCATGGTGGGGGAGTCTAGGACAAGAAGCTGCAACTTCAGGATTGAAGGGAACCTGTTTGAAACAGAGATGCGGAGGAATTCCTTTTATCAAGAGAGTGGTGAATCCCTGGAATTTTCTACCGTGGGCAGCTGCGGAGGCCGGGTCGTTGGGTGTATTTAAGGCAGAGATTGATGGGTATCTGAATAGTCAGGGTATCAAAAGTTATGGGGAGAAGGCAGGGGAGAGGGAGAATAGATCAACTCATGATGGAATGGTGGAGCCGACTCGATGGGCTGAATGGCCTAATTCTGCTCCTTTATCTTATGAAAGGAATAGATAGGATAAAAGCTGGGGAAGTCACCTCTAGATGCTGAATAGACCAACTAAATTCTTCAGCATTTCAGTGTTTTTACTTTCTCGTTTCTCTAAGTTGTTTCCACTGGCAGGTGAGACATTGCCTCAAGATTCATGGGAGTAGATTTGGGATAGCGATGGGGAACTGGGAGAATTCTCAGCCCCAGTAAGCAGTTCAGGCTGCCTCATTTAATGTATTTAAGACGCAGTGAGATTTTTGAATTGTGGGAGAATTGAGGGCTGTGGGGAACGGATGGGTGATTGGAGCTGAGTCCACGGCTGGATCACCCATGATCTTATTGAATAGAGGCGCAGGCTCGACGGGCCAGATGGCTGACCCCTGCTCCAGTTTCTGTGTCCCTGTTAGCAGGCAGATCCATCACATGATGCCACACAGAGCCCTCTGCCATAAAACAACATTGATGCTGGCAGTGGAAGGAGGAGACAGCAGTCCTAGGGGAAAGGAGGCCTGGAAACCCACCCACCCTCCTTCCCACCTCTGATGGTAGTGGTCAGAGGCTCATCCCATCTAGGGTGAAGTCCCAGCACACAGATGTTGATGTGACTGGGCCTGTAGACATGCGATGGGATACAGGGGGTGGTCTGTGCTGGTGACTGATGTTTGCTTTCTGTATCCCAGGGCATGAAGCTGATGAGAAGAGGCTGCGGAGTGAGTAAACCTCGAGCTGTGGGCCTGCTGAGCACTGATGGGAAGGCGGGAGATGATCCATTGAGAGGTGGCAGGGGGGTGGGGGGGGGAAGAGTTCCTTGGAACTCCGAGCAGGAAGCTGCAGCCAGCAGGTGCCCTGGGTAGCCGAGCAGAGCCCTGGTTGGGATGTCATTATCTGTTTTCATGCCCATGATACGGCGGAGAGGAGAACCTGCCTTCCTTTCCCTGGCCCAGCCCGCCCTGGCCTCCCTGCGACTTTGCTGCCGGTGAGTTGTCCTGATTCTGTTGGGATGAACCAGGGGCGTGGGTGTCACCCAGTTCAGCGGGAGTGTCACAAGTTCAGCAAGGGTGGGGGTGTGGGTGTCACCTTGTTCAGCAAGGATGGGGGTGGGGGCGTCACCAGTTCAGCAAGGGTGGGGGTGTAGGTGTCACCTTGTTCACCAAGGGGTTGGGGGTGTCACCCTGTTCATCAAGGGTGGGGGCAGGGTATCACCTTGTTCAGCAAGGTGTGCAGTAAATTCACTGACGGAAAATTCAATGAGCTTTTTAATTTTTAATGACCAATTAACACCTAATTAAAATATTGATTAAAGGACACTTCAAAATTCATTAACAATTAAAATGATATGTTTTGAGCAAATGTCTCTTAAAGATGTTTTGACTGATCAGGTTACTTCCAGATTCATTAAAAATTAAAATGAGCTATTATGCTAATAGGAAGGTTTAGGCAAAATCTGTGTCTGTTCTATATCCTTGTTTCAGACCATGTGCTTGAAGTCCTCCCATCAGGCATTGAGGAAAATGAAAGAAGCAACCTCTTTGTTTTGTGTTGGGGAAAACCCGCTTGGAGGCTTTAATCATGGTTAACTGGGTTGAAGATTGAAGAAGGATCAAATCTTTTGATGCTTTCCAATGAAGCCCAATAGATTGGTCGGATGTTAAACCATTCATGAATTAAATGTTATCTTCTAAACCATGCAGTGTGCATCACTGATTGAAAAGCACCAACGCTGATCGCCTACCAGTGTTTGCTTTTGAAGATTTCGTGATGTTGTGGCGAAGACTAATGCGATTTTCATAATTTCCTGTGTCAAAATATATAAACTTCGCTAGTCGGCAGTTTTGTGTAGTCTCATTGGAGTGCTACTGATACCATGTAGCCCAGTACTACCTGTCGCACGGTCAGGTGGTCGTGCGGAGGGGGGGTCGACTCCCTGCAGGATGAAAAACAAGGCCTGTCAAAGGGTGGACCAACCCTCTGGTAGGGTCAACGGCCATCGAGCAAACATGTGCCATGAAGCTTGGTCTGGCCATTCACTGCCACACAACCTCCCTCCACCACCCCCCCCAGCCATTTTGGGCCTCACCATGCCATTGGATCTGAGAGGGGATGTCGAGAGGTTGGGTTTGGACCTGTGCAACCTCCTACTCACCTAAATTCATTCACGCACATGCTGCTCCTTTCAGATGGGTGGGATATTCTCATAACAACCCCACCAACTGCCTGAAAGGAACATCATCACCCTATGGGATGGGAGCCAGAAGGAATCTTGAGGAAAAACAATGTCTGTGAAAGGTTGGAATGACCGGCCCTGTGTGGTTCCTGCTTCACGCGTTTCTCATTGTTCTTCAGATGTTTTCTACACCAGGAAACTTCCCAACGGCTGCTTGACTATGTGGAGAATTGGTTGTTTCTGTACCTTCTGGCAAATCATTTCACAAACACTTGCTGCTTCGACACTTCCGGCATCTGCGTGGCAATTGTCCTCATTTGAATAATTATAGATACTCGAGGCCAACATTTACTTTTCTGATATTGGCCACAATTCCAATGAATTGTATCGTGATTTTGCGATTCTTTGTGGTACCAGTGACCTTTCTTGGACTCAACAAAATGAAGCACCATTTCTTTAATGTTGGCAGTGGATGAGTCAAAAGGAGTAACCTGTCAAATTCAGCTGTTAATAAACAATGTTTAGGTTGGTTTAGCTGGTTGATTCAATTATTGGTGAATTCTCCTGTGAATTTGATGGTCGCTGGCTTTTCCGTCGGTGAATTTGATGGCGAATTTTTGTCAGTAAAATTTCTATGGTGAATTGATTTTGGTGAAGTTACCTGGAAACAATCAGCAAGGGTGGGGGTGACCAGCTGCAGCAGACCTGCAGGCCTCGCTGAACAGGGTGGTGGGAGGGGGGCGGGGAGCCTCTTCAGAATTACACCCAGTATGTGCTGCTGTGCTGCCTGAGGTAGTGTAATGTGAGGGGCCGTTCCGGCGCGCGGCCGGCCCGGTCAGAGCCCCGGCTCGCGGCCGGCCCAGGTCCCGGCCCCGGCGCGCGGCCGGCCCAGGTCCCGGCCCCGGCGCGCGGCCGGCCCAGGTCCGGGCCCCGGCGCGCGGCCGGCCCAGGTCCCGGCCCCGGCGCGCGGCCGGCCCAGGTCCCGGCCCCGGCGCGCGGCCGTCCCAGGTCCCGGCCCCGGCGCGCGGCCGTCCCAGGTCCCGGCCCCGGCGCGCGGCCGTCCCAGGTCCCGGCCCCGGCGCGCGGCCGGCCCAGGTCCCGGCCCCGGCGCGCGGCCGGCCCAGGTCCCGGCCCCGGCGCGCGGCCGGCCCAGGTCCCGGCCCCGGCGCGCGGCCGGCCCAGGTCCCGGCCCCGGCGCGCGGCCGGCCCAGGTCCCGGCCCCGGCGCGCGGCCGGCCCAGGTCCCGGCCCCGGCGCGCGGCCGGCCCAGGTCCCGGCCCCGGCGCGCGGCCGGCCCAGGTCCCGGCCCCGGCGCGCGGCCGGCCCAGGTCCCGGCCCCGGCGCGCGGCCGGCCCAGGTCCGAGCCCGTGTAGCAGACAGATGATGTTTCCTTCTTTGTGCCCTGCAGCTTGTCCCAGTCCTCGCTGGGATCACACCTTGTGCCTCAGTGACCCTGACACAGCCATTCTGATTGGAGGAGAGGGACCACAGAACCACTACTGTAAGGATGGCGTGTGGAAGCTGGAGATTGGTGAGTGAGATCACCTCTAGATTGGAATCGGGGAATTGATCACAAAGGAAGAGGGCATGAGTGTGCTTGCCAGAAACAGGCCAGTTTAATTCCATTTCCTTGCTCATTGTCTGTGATCGTGGTGGTGATGGCTCTTCTAGCACAGCTTAAATGTGGGCAGGGTTCTTGCCCCCTCCCCTTGGGCAATGTGGACCAGACCCCACCAGCTGTTGCCAGAAATAATTCTTTCTCTGAGGAAGTGTGCCCCTGAATTTAAATTTAGTACAGTAGCAGACCCTCCTGGCCCAGGAGCTCGTGCTGCCAAAATCTCCCAATTAACCTAAAATCCCCGCCACCTCAACATTTTGAAGGGTGGGAGGAAACTCGTGCAGACACGGGGAGAACAGTGGTGCATTTGAACCCTGGTCACTGTAGCAGCGTTGCGCCAACTGCAACACTGACCGTGTGCTGACCTTCCCACTGTCTACTCCTCAACGGACTGTCCCCTCCGTCTCCCTTGTTCCAAAGAACCAATTCCAACCTGGACAGTCTTCAGTGCAAAGCTGTGGGCCATGAGTGGAGATGTGGAATCAGGCAGGTAGAGGGAAAACACGAAAGTCTGCAGACACCATGGCTGAATGCTGGAGAAACTCAGCAGGTGAAACAGTGTCCTTTATATAGCACTTGAAGAACTGTACTTCGAATAAAAACACGATGCTGGTTGCCTCATTATAGGAAAGATGTGGAACTGTTGGAGAGGGTGCAGAGGAGAGTTACCAGGATGCTACCTGGTTTAGAGAGTGTGCATTATGAGAAAGATTAAGGGAGCTGGGGCTTTGGAGAGAAGGAGGGTGAGAGGAGACATGATGGAGGTGGGCAAGGTATTGGAGGAATAGATAGAGGGGATGGCCAGCGCCTCCTTCCCAGGGCACCACTGCTCAATACAAGAGGGCATGGCTTTAAGGTCATGGGTGGGAGGTTCAGGGGGATATTAGAGGAAAGGTTTTTATCCAGAGAGTGGTTGGTGCATGGAGTGCATGACCTGGGTCAGTGGTGGAGGCAGGTACATTGGGGAAATTAAAGAGATGACTGGAAAAGAATATGGTGGAATTTAAAGTGGCTGGTGATGTGGGAGACAGAGGCTAAGGGTCAGCACAACATTGTGGGCTGAAGGGCCTGGACCGTGCTGTACTGTTCTATGTTCAAAGATAAAGATACATAATGAAAGTTTCTGGCTGGAGCCCTTCATCAAGGTCTGAGCGAAATGTAGGCAATTGGGCGCCTGCCGACATTTTCCTACACCTTGGTGAAGGGCTCCAGCCCGAATCGCTGGTTCTGTATCTTTGCTCTATTAAGTCCAATGTTTGACCTGCTGAGTTTCTCCAGCATCGTGTTTTTATTCAACGTGGCAGGTCGTGGGGTGAATTACTCCTTGTGTGCTATAAATTGAACGGGCACTTGACTGAGGTCACTGATGACCTCTCCAGTCTTGTCACCTGTGCTGAATACGGAAAATTGCACATCTGTGACTGGTCCAAACTCTGTCGTCTACCCATCCCTGACTGAAAATCTGGTTCCCTCTTCACCCTGTGCTGACCAATCCCCACTACCTCACACGCCCACCCTCCCCACCCCACACTGGCAGGGGTGGTCAAATGGTCTTGGGTGTAGGCCACATAGAGAACAATACAAGGAGTCATGAGCCAAGCAATGTTAGGCCCAGCCAACGGCTCATTTAACAGGCTGTTTAAAGCCTGTACTGAGCTGACCGCAGTTGGACTGGGCAGTTGGACCTGACGGGGGAGTGCTGAGACTTTGGTTCCCGCTCTCTGTGGGTCCGCGCCAATGAAAGCACTGCTTTTTTCCCACAAACATGACACTTTAAAATGGACATCGGACTACAGTTTGCCTGGGGTCTGTAGTTTGGCCACCCCGTCATAAGGCAGAGAAGCAGAAATAGGCCATTCAGCCCATCGAGTCTCCCCTGCCATTCACTATTGAGCTGACCCATTTCCCTACTCATCCCCACTGTCCAGCCTTCGCCCCATAACCTTTGATGCCCTGGCTAATCAAGAACCTATCAATCTCTCCCTTAAATACACCCAATGACTCGGCCTTCACAACCGCCTGTGACACAAATCGCACAGATTCACCGCTGTCTGGTTGAAGAAATTTCTCTGTATCTCTAAGTCTGTGGTTCCCAACTTTTTTTTATGCCCTGCACCCCTAAAAAATTTTAATGTTCTCGCACCCCTTAAAGTAATTATTTAAGAATAAAGGTGAAGGTGACAAAAAAATTTGTATAATCAATTTTTAATAATATATGAAAAAAAAATGAAACATATGGAAAAGAAAAAATATTACAACAAATTAAAAGTTGCATAAACCCTACAAAAAAATTTCATTCGTGCATGAAATTTCTTTAAAAAAAATTAAAGAATTAATGTTCAAATGTTCATAAGCCAATTTAAATTTAATGACTCCTTTGTTCGTTTATTGCTTAAGAGTTTTTCAAAATGTGGCACTTTGTTACTGATAGCAGTCCGCGTGTCTGCCTGTGCACCCAAGCAATTTCGAGATTTTGTCTTGATTGACAAAAGGGCACGAAATCCAGAATCGTGTCAGTATGTCGTTGTGAATGGGATGAGCAGAGTTGGTGCTTTTTCACAAAGTCTTGGAAATATGTCCATTGCCCAACACCAATATTGTTCCAAAGTTTTGCTTTCAAACTGCATTTCAAGAACACTATTTGTGTGCAGTTCAAGAAGATCTTCCTTCAGCTCTTCATCATCTGACATATTATCCAAATTGAAGAAGTATGGATTTACAATCCATTCTTCAGAAGTTTCCAGTTCTCCTCCTCCAAAATATCCATCAAATGACAAAAAAAATTTGTATAATCAATTTTTAATAATGTATGAAAAAAAAATGAAACATATGGAAAAGAAAAAATATTACAACAAATTAAAAGGCATAAACCCTACAAAAAAATTTTGTATTTCCAAATGATCCACAATTTCTTCACACACACTTGGAATTAGGGACTCGTCGTCACCAACCATTTCTTCAAGTGATGGAAAATTTGAAAGATTCCCTCTTTTAACTCGTCGACCCCAAAGATGTAACTTTTTGAAAGCATTTAATTTTTCGCAGCATTTCAATATGTTTCTGTTTTTCGCTTGAATAGATACACTCAGGTCATTCATACAAGTAAAATATCACTCAAATAGGCTAGCATTTGGTTGAATTCTTGTGATTCCATTTCTCTGGGCAGATCATAGTCACGTTCCTTCAGAAAAGCTTTGAATTCTTCTTGAGTTCGAAGAAGTGCGTTAAAGCTCTCCAACGTGACAGCCAGCGGACTTCTGTGTGGAAAACCAATACTGAATGCTCACTTCCAAAATCTTCACAAAGTGACTTGAAGAGGCGGTGGTTCAGAGCACGACCCCTAATCCAGTTGATGGTCTTCACAGAAGTGTCAAGGACCTTTTTCAACTTTGGAGGCAATGTTTTTGATGCCAAAGCATATCGATGAAGAAAACAGTGGTTACCTTGCAAGTGTGGAATTTCTTGTTTCGTCAGTGCAAAAAATCCTGATTTATTTCCTAACATAGCAGGGGCACCGTCGGTACACACTGAACCAATAATTTGGATATCTAAATCATATTTCGCAAAGAAATCCTTCACACACTGGAAGACATCTTTTCCTTTTGTGGTTGTTTTCAGATCTTCACAGAACAGGAAATCTTCCATTATGACACCATCTTGGACATAGCTCACTAATGCGATGAGTTGACTGCAACTTGCAACCTCAGTTGTTTCGTCCAACTGGAGAGAGATTTTCAAGGGACTAACCCTGATATCTGTGATAACTTGGTCCAAAATGTCCAAACTCAAATCACCAATTCGGCTCTGAATAACATTATTTGATAACGGCACTAATTTAAGCTTGTTTGAGTCTTCTTTTCCCTAAACAATTGTTGCCATTTCTAATGCACACGGTTTTATTACCTCTTCTGCAATTGTATGGGGCTTCTTGGATTTGGCTAGTTTATACCCCACGTGGTATGAAGCCATCAGCAGTGGTTTGTCAACAGATATAAAACCTAATTTTGGAAGGGTTGCTCGAGAATCAAAGTGGGCCCTTTTAGCATTCAATGATCCAACATCATGGCCTGCAACATCTGCTCCACCATGCTGATTGTTGAAGTGTTCCTGCAGCTTAGATGGCTTCAAATTTGCGTTTGAAAAGACATGCACTGGGGTTTTTGCAGATCCTCAGTTGTTCTGGTGCAAGTGAAACCAAACTGCACATAATCATCCATTTCCTTTTCTTTGACATAATGAAGGGTTAATTAATAATTTACATAACACAAATAAATAATAAGAAATAAAAATTGAATGTAATTCACTACGAAACAACAAGTTTGGTCCCCATTTTAAATGTCCCGATTTAAAAAAAAAAGTTATCAGGTGATGCCATTTAAAACAGCGTGTCGAAACGCACTAAAATTCGTAGAGAATCTCATTCTATTGAATAGAGAAAAAAGAGGACATCCCCATCTTTAATTTGGACTTTTTTAAAAAAATCGATATTTTTACCTTGAATATATAGGACAGTACCCTTAATATAAACAAAAAAAATGAAATGCTATCTCGCACTCCTGGTTGGGAAACCCTGCTCTAAGTGGACAACCTTTAATCCTGCTCTCTTGTCCTGGACTCTCCCACCGTGGGAAACAACCTTTCTACATCTACTCTGTCCACGCCTTTCAACATTCAAAATATTTCAGTGAGATCCCCCTTCATTCTCCCAAATTCCAATGTTGTCAAACACTCCTCATGTGATAACCCTTTCATGTCCAGAATCATCCTTGATAACCTCCTCTGAACCCTTCTTTCTTAAATCCCCTTACAGTCGGAAAAAGTAAAACATTTCATGTATGTTACATTCAATAATGGAACCTTTACTTTAAAACTGCTCACAATACTCCAAGTGAAAGGGGAAATATTTAGGGGGAACATGATGCAGAGAGTGATGGGGGTGTGGAACGAGCTGCCCGCTGAAGTGGTGAATGATTCAATGATCAGATTTCCGATTTATTGACAGAGAACATATACAACGTTCACACACAACTCTGAGATTCCTTTCTCCTGCGGGTGTGGCAGAATCAGCACTTATTGGTAGTCAGTCGGGCTCAATTTTAACAATTAAGTAGAATTTGGACAGGTACATGGAGGGGAGAGGTATGGAGGGCTACGGACTGGGTGCAGGTCAGTGGGACTAGGCAGAAAAATGGTTCAGCACAGACTAGAAGGGCTGAAGGGGCCTGTTTCTGTGCAGTAATGTTCTGTGATTCTATGAGGCCTTGGAAAACCTCAACATCACATATGCTGGCATGTAGGATTACCTGAAACGTCAAAATTTCACCGTAAAATCAAGGTCGTTCTATATGTTGGGTCTAAAATCCATACCTTGATGGCGAAGTCTCAACACTGCCGCCACATTCCAGTTGGCTCAGATGCTATTTTGTGAATGTCCTGTTAGTTATTTGTGAAGTCTCAGTGCTCCTCTGCGAGGTCCATCTGCCCAGTCCGACTGCCGTCGGCTCTGTACAGGCTTTAAACAGCCAATTACAGAAGCTGACCATAGTTTATTTTAAAATATCCAAATAAAATTGAAACATTTTGCATTGTAATTTATTATTAAAATATTGTGATTTGCTTTTAACAGCATCCACTGTAAGTGCCAGATTTTTTTGGGGGGGTCGCTCAAGATCTACATCTTGGGAGGAAATTCCAGGGCTGTCCTATACAACGGAATATATGGTATATCCCATTCTTGAAATGAACGTCAGCATTGTATTTGCCTTCTTCACCACCAACTCAACCTGCAAGTTTCCCTTCAGGCCGTCCTGCATGAGGACTCCCAGGCCCCTTTGCATCTGGGGATTTTCAGTTTTCTCCCCATTTAGAAAATAGTCTATATGTTTATTTCTTCCACCAAAGTGCATGACTGGACTTTCTGACATTATATTTCATTTTCCACTTCCCTGCCTATTCTCCGAATCTGTCTGTCCATCTGCAGCTTTCGTGTTACCTCAACCAATCTTTGTATCATCTGGTTGGATGCAAAGTGCATTTTCACCATCACTCCCCTTCTCTCTTCAAACAACATTCATGTAACCTGTAATGGATCTGTGTTAATATTAATCCTTTGTTTAATGTTAAAACTAGATTTTATCTCCATATAGCTTAATGGGTAAGTTTGTGTGGACAGGTCTCATTTACATGTTAATAAGTAAGTTTGGGTGGACACTGCTCATTTACATAAGTTGATAAGCAGGTTTGGGTGGGCACGGCTCATTTACATAAGTTAATAAGCAGATTTGTGTGGACAGGGCTCATTTACATGTTAATAAGCAAGTTTGGGTGGACAGGGCTTATTTACATAAGTTAATAAGCAAGTTTGGGTGGACTGGGCTCATTTACATTCTACAGAGACATGGTTCATTGTTGACCAGCACAAAGACAACATAGCATGTTGGTTCTTTGAGTCCAAGACAGAAGGCAGTTTGAGACAAAAGTGGCTACTGATTGAAGTTGGAGTCAGAAGATGAAAGGATTTATGATGGTTTTTGAGAGATTGGAAAGAATAGGTGTTATTTCAGAATCACCTGTATAAATGCACGGCCATTTTGTTGGTAAAATCCAGACCCCTTGGAACCAGAAGAGAACTGACAAAGTTAATTACTTTGATTCTCTGAGTAAGTGGACATAAATGCATTTAGCACATCTGTGTCAAAAGCTTCAGACAGAAATTATGTCATGTACATGTGAGCAGAAGGATTTGCAAGAAGTACATGATCAAAATGGGAGACAGTTCAGTTTAAAGAAACGCAATATTCAGTTAAGATGCAGAACTGAGCAGCAGCCACGTTTCCTGGAAAAGGGAAAAGCTGTTTGTTACTTCTAACAAAATGGGGCCACAGGACAAGATGAAAACAGTAATTCAGAAATGCAGCTGCTCTTCATCAACTACAACGCAGCCTTTAATCCCATTATTCCCTCAAGTGCTGATCAAGAAGCTAGAAACTCTGGGCCTCTGTACCCCACTCTGCAACTGGATCCTTGACGTTCTCATTAGAAGACCACAGTCAGTATGAACTGGAAACAACGTCTCCTCCTCACTGATTATCAACACAGGCGCACCCCAAGGATGCATTATACACCCATCACTGTGTGGCCAGACACAATTCCAATGCCATCTACAAGTTTGTCGATGACACCACAGTTGTCGGCAGAATCACAAACAGCCAGGAGGAAGCGTCCAGGAGGGCGAGAGATCAGCTCATTGGATGGTGTAACGACAATAACCTTGCGCTCATCGTCAGCAAAACCAAGGAGATGATTGTGGACTTCAGGAGAAAGTCAGGGGAACACGACCCAGTCCTCATCGAGGGCTCAGTAATTCCTGGGTGTCCACATCTCCGAGGATCTGTCCCGGAGCCTCCACATTGATTCAATCACAAAGAAGGCTCACCAGCGGCTCTACTTTGTGAGGTGTCTGAGGAGACTCGGTATGTCACCGAAAACTCGCATGAACTTCTATTGGTGTACTTCTGGCTGGTTGCGTCGCTGCCTGATACAGACGCACCAACTCTCAGGACAAGAATAAACTCCAGAGGCCTGCGACATCACAGACACCATCGAGGACATCTACATGAGGCGATGTCTTAAAAAAGCAGCCTCTATCATTCAGGCCATCCCCTCTTCACTCTGCTACCATCGGAAAAAGGTACAGGAGCCTAAAGATGAGCACTCAACGGCACAAGGACAGCTTCTCCATTGCCATCAGATTCCTGAGTGATCAATGAACCAAAGACATGGCTGTATTTTTCATGCAGTATTTTTGTTATTTTACTTTATTATTTATTGTTATAAGATGGTTTATAATATGAATGTTTTGCTCTATGAAGCTCCTGCAAACCAATGAATTTCATGACTTGTTCGAGACAATAAATTCTGATTCTGATGTAGATTTAAAAAGCGAAGCCCATTTCTGACTGTCTCTTTAAGAAGAAGAGGGCAGTTTCATTGTTTGGGAACTTAGATTCCAAAAATCTTCATTCAAAAGAAGAAGATCTGACCCTGGAAAGACAGGGTTTGTAATTATTCTATTCACAGGAGATACATTTGTGGCCCAGAAGATGGGCACTTCTGTTTGAAGAATATCTTTCAAGGACAACTCACTGAAGGAGTTGTGAGTTTAATGAGAGCTGAAAATATGATGTTTAAAAGTGCTTTATAATTATTTCTGAACTGAAAATTTAAGACCTTCAGGCAAGACCAAAATAATGCTGGTTTTAAAATGGACTTTACACACACATATTTATATTTGTTAAGTTTAGAGATAAATAAAAACTATTATTTTGAAGTGACCCTTCGCTGTTCCTGTGTTTAGTGCGAACAAAGGTCCTTTAATCACAAACAAAATTAAAAGGATTGTTAGTTTGTAACAATCCACTTTGAGCTGGAGCAGGGGGAGTGTGGAGATGTTGGAAGAGATTTTGGAAGACAGGAGGGGCAGGGTCGTGGAGAGACTGGAAAATGAGGAGTTTGTTATGGTTCCTGCTCTCTCCCTGGCTTGTCCTTTCCACTTCTCCCTTGTCGTTTTCATGGATTTCAAAATGAATGACCTCTGTCTTTGACCTCTGTCTTTCTGTGCAGACAACGGTGACATCTTTTGGTTTCCCTTGGAAATGACTTCCACACTGACGATCCCTGTCCCACAGTGCGTCCGCGGGCACTCAGCTACCTACGACCCTGACACCAAGCGGATTTACATCTTTGGGGGGAAGAAAGATGAAGAATGTTTCAATCGTGTTTACATCCTGGACACCTTGACCTGGAAGTGGTCGTTTGTGATTGTAAGTGGCTGTTTGGATGACAGGAATGGGAGGTTGTTCAGCTGCTGGGGCCTGTTGCCTGGTAGCAGGAGGCTCCCTGAGGCAGTGAGGCATAACTCTTCGCCACCTCGACTCCACCTGTAATCTCCACCCCATCTCCAAATCCATCAAAAAGCCCCAGGCATTGGAAATATGAAATGATATCAAAGTGCCAGCGATACACTGAAGGTTAGACAGTGTCTGTGGAGGTGGGTGGGGGAAGGATGCCAATCGATGATCAGAGCTTGGACTGAACTGGTTGCAGAGAATGAGGGGTAGTTAGAGAGAGCAAAGGAATGCACTGAGATTCTCACTGCAGCGACACAGGTACATTAAATACTCGAACAGTCAGTACATGTTCACAAGAAAAAGGAACAGAAGCAGGCCATTTGGCCCATCGAGTCTGCTCCGTGAAACCTCCCTGAGCTAAACTGTTCTCGCATCTTGTTCCAAGTTCTGGCCTTGTCCCCATATCCCATGATGCCCTGACTAATTAGATACCTATCAATTTCACCAATGATCGGGCCTCCACAGCTGGATGTGGCAATGAATTCCACAAATCTGCGACCCTCTGGCTGAAGAATTTCTCTTCAGCTCTGTTGAAAATTGGTACTTTTTAAGACTGCCCTCTTGTCCTGGAATTACCTAACAGGGGAAACATCTTATTCACATCCACTCTGTCCAGTCCATTCCTTATTCGAAAGGTTTCTATGAGATCCCTCTCATTCTTCTATATTCTAATGGCCCCACAAGGGGCCAAAGGGATGATAAATATTCACAGTTACAGTTGGTGCAAAAACATGTTTTTTTTACCTTTTAAATTTGTATTTTAACTTTAGACATACAGCATGGTAACAGGCCCTTCTGACGCATGAGTCCGTGCCGCCCAATTAACCTACACCCCGGTAGTTTTGAATGGTGGGAGGAAGCCCACGCAGACACGGGGAGAACATACAAACTCCTTATTGACAGCACTGGATTCAAACTCCGGTCCCAATCGCTGGCACTGTAACAGCATTGGGCTCACCGCGACACCAACCATGTCACCCAATGTTACAATAGTGCCAACAGATCTTTGGTCCTGGGGGTGTCTGTGATGGGGTGGGGGCTGGGGGATTGGGTGATATAAGAGGCGATGGTGGTGCTGGCTAAGAGATGCTGGTAAAGACTGGTTAATTATTAAAAATCAGCCCATCAGTAGATTTGGGGGGGGGGGGGGGGTGGTTTGGGCCAGTTCCATGTGTGTGTGGATTGTTTCCCAGCATGCCTCAAATTTTAGTCCCCCAGCACCACTCCCCTTCCCCCACCCTCCTGGATCTCTAGGGAACAGTTTCTCCCTTCATTTTATCCTGTAGCCCCTTGACGAGGTCTCTCAAGGAACTCGAACCAGTTGGTGTGACTGGACCATGTGGTTTCACTGGGCAGCCTGGCGCCTTATGATCCTGCCTGGGTCACAACAGGGTATGGACCAAATCAGGTTCACCATCGTGAGCAAGTCACAAAATTTGTTGTTTTGCGCATTACAGGTGAAAAATTGCTATAAAACACCATTCTGTAAATGCACGATTTAAATAAATAAATAAATTGATGCAAAAGAAGAGAAAATGAGGTTGTGTCTGGGGGTCACTGTCCCTTCAGGGATCTGACGGCGGAGGGGAAGAAGCTGTCCTTGTGCTGCTGGCTCCTGCACCTCCTTCCTGATGGAAGCAGTGTGAAGAGGGCATGGTCTGGGGGGTGGGGGTCCTTGAGGGTAGAGGCTGCTTTCTGGAGACACCCCCTCTTGCAGATGTCCTGGATGGAGTGAAGACTGGTGACCGTGATGGCGTTGGCCGAGTTCACCACTCTCTGTAGCCTGTTCCTGTCCTGTGTATTGGCACCTCCGTACCAGGCAGTGACCAGTCAGGACACTCTCCACGGTCCACCTGGAGAAATCCCCTCAAACTCCTCATGAAGTTTATCTGCTGGTCAGCCTTCATGATCGAGGATCTGTCCAGCTTCAGCTGATAATCCTTGTCCTTGTTCTGCCTCATCCCCTTTGTACTCCACGACCTGAAATGAGGATGCCATCTTGTACCTGTCCTCCGGCATTTGTGGTTTCTTTCCAAGTCCAGAATCTTTTTGCCAGCCAGTGTGTTGATACTTAGCAAGTACAATAAAAACCCCGATATCTGGAATTCCAGCAACTGGCAAAAAAAAGAATTTTTTAAAAATGTAGACATATAGCATGGTAACAGGCCATTTCACCCCTCGTGTCCATGCTGCCCAATTTAAACCCCATTAACCTACACCCCCAAAAGGTTTTGAAAGTTGGGAGGAAACCAGAGCCCCCGGGGAAAACCCACGCAGACATGGGGGTACAAACTCTTTACAGACAACGCGGATTCAAACCCCGGTCCCATTTGCTGGCGCTGTAAAGGCTTTGTACTCATCTCTATGCCAACCGTGTCACCCATGCGAGGTTAATTCCCCCCTCTGCTTTCTGCCACAGGGGAAGGGCAAGGTGCCATCTCTCGCCTACCACAGTGCAGTTGTCTTCCAGCAGGAGCTCTTTATCTTCGGTGGGCTCCTCTTCCATCCCCCACAGAGGGAGCTGATCTACAGCAACGCCCTGTACATCTTCAACCCCCAGCACGAGATCTGGTACCAGCCCATTGTGGTGGGCGAGAGGCCATTCCCTCGCTGCGGGTGAGTCGCTCATGGGAGCTGGCGGGGTTGGCTCATGGAATGGGGGGGCAGCTGGGTCCAGGTTCCTGCTCCTCTGGGGATGGGCGACCCCAGTGAGGCCATATGGCAGGGAGAGGGGATCGCACTCGGCCCCCCAGTCTGCTCTTCGCCAGATCACAGCTTATCCGTCATGACCTCATCTGCACGTCACCTCCTCTTCAACAAGACTCCATCTCCCTCTGCCTCAACCATCTCCACCCTTTCAGGAAGAGAATTTGAAAGGCTCCCTGCTCTTTGAGTGAAAACATTTCACCTCATCCTGCTCTTAAAGGGACAGCCTGTGGTCTTTAAACAGTGACCCAGACATTGCACTGGCAAAGTTTTGCCCATCCATGGGGCAGTTGGTGTGGCCACTCAGAGGGATGGAGGTTCCTTCCCCTGGAGCCTGCTGGAACCACCATCCCAATGCTGAGGCATCCGTGTCTTGTGTGATGGAAGTCTGGCTTTGAGCCAGTTGGCCATGTCATTCTCACCAGAAATCAGCCAGCTGTTTCAGTCCCCCCATCCAAACTGTCCCACCCACACTTGCCCCACCAGCCCATTTCCCTCTGAACCCATCCTGTCCATAGATCTGTCCAAATGTGTCTTAAACTTTGCAGTAGTCCCTGCCTCAACCACCTCTTCCGACAGCCTATTCCACACCACCCTCCTGGTAAAAACATTGCCCATCAGCTTCCCGTTAAATCTCCCCCCTCACCTTAAACCCATGTCTTCTAGTTACCGATTCTCCGACTCTGGGCAAGAGGTTCTCAGTGTTCACCTGATGTGTACATCCTGAAGGCGGCTGCACTGAGGGTGTGGCACTGCCTTCTCTTGGCAGCCATGCTCTCCGTCCTGTCAGGGATATGTCTGAATTGTTTGTTGAAGCTGAGTGGGGGTCTCTGGGAGACAGGAGAGGAGAGTGGGGGTGTCTGGGATGAGGGAGCTGAGTGGGGGTCTCCAGGAGATGAGGGGGCTATTGGGGGGGTTTCTGGAGGACGGGGGTGAATGGGGATTTCTGGGAGATAAGGGAGCTGTGGGGGTCTCCAGGGGATGACGGGAGGGGAGTGGGGATCTCTGGAGGACGTGGGTGTGGAAGCGGGTCAGTGGTTTGGGGAGTGGGGATCTCCGGGGGATGCGTGTGTTGCTTGTTGCACCACAGCTGTGCCCTGTTCTGGGTACAAGGCCTGCTCTGCCTGCCCTGGATGTCCAGTCACGGTGAGGGGAGAGTGAAGGATGGTAAGTTGCTTCGGGATTTACCGCTCCCTCACCAAGCCCCACTCTCGTGTAATGGATGGCCCCTGTTCCATCTCTCCCCAGTCATTCTGCCACTCTCCTGAGAGATAAACTCATCTTGTTTGGTGGGAATCGGAGCCGGGTTTTTCTGAACGACCTTCACATCTTGGATCTCGGTGAGAACATGCCAATTTCAGTTTTGGGAATGTGGCCATTGGTGCGACCTGGTTTCTGTGCAACGGGTGGAGATGGCCAGGGGACAGAGGGGAGGTTTAATGGGGAGGAAGTGCAGAAGAGCTGGGGGAACGCCCAGACTGGAGGAAGGAGGAGTGAAACACAAAAGCTTGCAGATGCTGTGATTGTCGTAAAAACAGGGAAATGCTGGAGGAGCTCAGCCGGTCTCACAGCGTCCACAGGAGTTAACAATGTTTCACCGACGCTTTGGCCCTGAGCCCTTCCTCAAGGAATAAGCATCGGGTTCAGACATGGACCCGGGGAGACAGCATTCCCCCACGGGGTCCAACTGCCCAGTCTGACTGCCATCAGCTCCGTCCAGGCTTTGAATGGCCGTAAAAAGAGCCGATGGTAGTTTTGTTTAAAATCCCGCCACTGTGGGGTCTGTACCCAAGATGGCAGCCCCTGTGAGTGGCAGCGGCTACGAGGGTTTGCAGACTCCAGGGAAGCAGAGATCTGGTGCAAGGCACCAGAAAATGAAGAGACCACTCCCCGTTTGAGGAGAAGCAGAGATGAGCTACAGGACGGTGGCCACATTGGTGGACCTGCGAGGGACTCTGCAGCTGAGACCTTGGCGGCTGTCGGTGACTTGAGAGGAAGAACTCACGCAGGCTGAGGCTGCTAGCGACTGTGGTCACGCAGGTTGCAGACTGCTGGAGACTGGCTCGAAACTGGCTGAAGGGATATCAGGCATCGGAACTGGTTGCGAGAGGCTGTTGAAGGGTCCCTGACCGTGCCGGACATTTGGATCTGGAGCTCGGGCTGCTGATGGTTTGGACTGGACTCTGGGAGGCTGCGGGGACTGAAGTTGAATCCACAGACACTCAGTGACTCTGGGGAACTCTGTTCTGCTTCTCCTTCTCTGACTGTATGAGGCGTTTCAGGCACTTTCTGCCAATGGTGAATCTGTCTGCCTTCCAGCAGGCAAAAGGAAATTTTCTGCAATATGACACTGATTTTATTCCTTGACAATAAATTGAATCTTGAATCTATATTTTTGCTTACACCTGAAGACAGGCCCAAAACATCGGTAATGTATTTTTAACCTTCACTGTGTGGCCAGCTGAATTCCTCCGGCATCTCTGAGTGCGTTAACTTGATTCTGTGACCCCAGCCACCCTCCATGAGGTCACCTAGACTCTCCAGCCAGGGGAACCCCCTGCCTACGTCCCCTGTATGAAGATTGCAAGACTGATGAGAGCGGCTGAAGCCAAGACACTTCAATTCTCCTCGTCGTTCACTATGGTGTCAGGAACGGGGCACTTCAATTCCACAGGAAGCTGGGGCTGCTTTCCTTGGAATAGAAAAGGTTAGGATGATTCATAGAGGATGATGGAAGGGGTTAGATTGACATGTCGGGTGTATGTGGATGTCAGCTGGTTCTGACCCAAACTCGCACTCATTTCTTCTAGGTTTCATGGAGTACGTTAACATCCAGGTTCCAGGTTCTCCTGCACCTCGTTGGTAAGTCTTGCCTTGTGTAAACCACAGACACAAAGAGCTGTCAAACACGCCTCACGTGATAACCCTTTCATTCCCGGAGTCATCCTCATGAACCTCCTCTGAACCCTCTCCAACGTCAGCATATCCTTTCATAAATGAAGAGCCCAAAACTCCTCACAATCCTCCCCGTGAGGTCCCACTAGGGCCTGAAAAATCAACATCACATCCCTGCTCTTATATTCCATTCCTATTGAAATGTGATGCACCATCAATCACTCCACTGTTGTGGAGAAACCAACAGGCTTTTATTCACTTGAGAACTTAGCATAGTGTTTGTCCTGCACTGGGTTGCAGGGGGCTGTGGAACAATATGTGGGGAGGGGCCACAGGTACAGCCAGCCAAGTGCTTGACCAGATAACTATACGTGATAGTGGTTTACCACATTCACCCCTTGTTTTTAAAAGAGTCCCATGGGGTGAAGAGGAACTTATAAAGTTACATGTTAACAACTTGAAAGTCATAAGTTCAGCCTATCAGGCGGTTCGGTCATTATCTGGGACCGTCTAGAACCGGCTGCTACTGCGATACAGCAGCGGAGTCCTGGATGGTCTTGGGCACTTGTTCGTATTCATTAATGCTGCGCTGGTAGGTGGGTGCCGTGCCTGATGTATCCTCCCTCAGCCAGAGGCAGGATACCAAAGGTCAGGTGCATCATGTGCATTCAACAGTGAGGAGGGTGTGAGGTGATTAGCAGTGGTCTCCAGGGTCCCTGAGGGAGCCAAATCCCTAATGATTCCATCTGGATATGCCACTTAGGCATATTGGGGGTTGGCATGGAGGAGGTGGACTCTTTCGACCAGTGGGTCAGATATATGGCTCCTCACATGCCTCCGGAACATGCCCCAACAGTACAGCAGTGCAGAGCTGGGACATCACCATCAGTCTAAAGTTGTCGTATAAAGTACCCTTCACCATTAAAGTCACAATACAGAAACCCCGGACGTCCACTGTATACAACTTGGATACCAGGGAGACCTTCTGGTTCACCGGAAGATGGTATCCAAGATGGGAGCCTCTGTGGCCCACACGTGACGCAGCTGGGTACTGAAGATAGCATCCAAGATGGCAGCCCCGACGGGTCGCACATGGCACTGCTGGCCCTGGGAGATTGCATTGTTGCGGAAGACAGCCCCCCCCCCCCCCCCCCAATTCGCAGGCGGCACTGCTAGGAAGGAGTTTGAACTTGCACACTTTGTCGTAGAGGCCCTTCTTTCCACAGCAGGAGTAGATTGAATCCTTCGCTGGGCAGCATTTCCTGATGCTCGCTCAGGCCACAGAAATACCACTTTGGGGGTTCTCAGAATAGCACAGTTGCGTTTGGGAGGGTGTGTGATGGGACAGTGTGGAGGGCGGGTGTGTGATGGGACAGTGTGGAGGGAGCCTTGCTCTCTGAGGATGGGTGTGTGATGGAACAGTGTGGAGGGAGCCTTGTTCCCTGAGGGAGGGTGTGTGAATTTGAAGGGGAATGATTGATGGAGACAAATCAGTGCCATTCAAAAGGTGGGGATATTGCAGTAAAGATTAAACTCTATGGAAGCCATGTGGAAATCCTTCAAATGTTCCTGATTCCTTCAAAATTCAAAGTTGACTCTTTTGACTGATCACAATACGAACAATTTGTTTTGTTTCAGTCGCCACGCTGCTGTGCCTGTGGGTGAGAACAAAGTCCTGATCAGTGGTGGATACAATCTGACTGGAGCCCTGCAGGATGTGTTCATCTTCAACGCTGGTAGGGTACAGCCTGTGCACTGATTATTGCTGACCCTGCAGTGAGGCGTGGGTGATGGGTCGGAGTCATTTGGCCCTCTCTCCACTGGCTGACATTCTCCTTACGGCTCTGCATTCTGAATGTCTACTCTTTGCCCCTTGAGCAGAGATTCTTGTTTCAGGCGGGTGTTCACTGACGGGAAGGGAGGGAGGTGGGGTTTTCTCATCATACTCTCAACGTCAGAAAGGGCTCTAGAAAAACTAAGGAACCATAGTTCTATCTATATTTTACTCTCATTCTCTTCCTGCACCTTCCCTTCCTCCTCTGAAGCAGCCTGTCTGGTTATGTATCAGGAGCCAGATTGGGCATATCAAGGCTTAACATTTCCTTTACTGTCATGTTATCAACCTACACAAGGCCGACCAAGAGTCACCATTCGTATTACAGTACGAGAGAAAGAGAATCCCCTCAGAGTCGCTGAGTCCCTGTGGATTCGCCTCCAGCCCTTCTCCAGCCGCACAGACTTCTGTTTGATCCATCAGGCACCCGAGCTCCAGATCAAAAACCTCCAACATGGTCAGGAAGCCTAAAGCACCCGAGGCTCTTCCAGAGCCTTTTTTTGTCCCCAGAACCCTCTCCAATCCCATCTCCAATAACTGGTTCCCATGAGTTTGGGACTTGGGACTTTGGCTCGAGGGACTTTGGCGAGAAGGAACTCCTTGTGTGGAAAGGTATCTTTGAAACAACATATTTTTAGTAAGAAAGGAGGAAATGGACTCAGTTAAGTGCTCCAGTTGTGGGATGGGGGAAGTCGGAGACAGCACAGCTGTTCCTGATGACTACACCTACAAAAGGTGCATCCAATTGCAACTCATGAGTGACCGTGTTAAGGAAGCAGAGGCAGTGATAGAGAGGAGTTACAGGGAGACGGTCACCCCTCGAAGGCAGGAGTCAGGGAATTGGGTGACTGTGAGGAAAGGAGGGAGAGTGCCAGTGCAGAGTACCCCTGTGGAAGTGCCACTAAGCAACATGTATTCGGCATTGGATATTGCTGGGGGGAACAGCCTACCAGGGATGAGTCGTGGGGGTCAGGTCTCTGGCACAGGGGCTGCCCCTGAAGTTCAGAAGGGAAGGAGAGATAAGAACAGGATACTTGTAGTTGGGGACTCATTAGTCAGAGGGACAGATAGAAGGTTTGTGGGACGAGATCGGGGATCCAGGTTGGTCTGTTGCCTCCCTGGTGCCAGGGTCAGGGATATCTCTGATCGAGTTCATAGCATTCTGCAGGGGGAAGGAGAACAGCCAGAAGTCGTGGTCCATGTGGGGACCAATGACTTAGTTAGAAGTGGGGATGAGGTCCTGAAACAGGATTATGTGGAATTAGGTAGGAAGTTAAAAACAGGACCTCCAAGGTAGTAATCTCTGGATTGCTGCCGGTGCCATGCGCTAGTGAGGGTAGAAATAGGAGGGTGTGGAGGATGAATGCTTGGCTAAAGAGATGGTGCAGGGGGCAAGGGATATGATTTCTGGATCATTGGGATCTCTTCTGGGGAAGGTCGGACCTGTACAAGAGGGACGGACTCCACTTGAACTGGAGGGGACCAATGTGCTGGCAAGCAGATTTGCTAGAGCTGTGGGGGAAGGTTTAAACTACTTTGGCAGGGGGGTGGGGAACAGAGTGTGAGAGCAGTGTCATGGCCACCTAGATAGGAATAATAACGATAACAAAGGTAGGATGGAGATTAGGGTAGAAGGTAGAAAAGAGAATGTATGTGAGGGTCATTCTCTGAAATGCATATATTTTAATGCAAGAAGCATAGTGAACAAGGTAGATGAGCTTAGAGCATGGACAGATGGTCACGATATTGTGGCAATTAGTGAGACCTGGCTACAAGAGGGGCAGGACTGGCAACTTAACATTCCAGGATACATTTGTTTTAGATGTGATAGATCAGGGGGTAAAAAAGGAGGAGGAGTTGCTCTGCTTGTTAAGGAGGACATTACTGCCATGAGGTGGCAAGATGGTCTGGAGGGATCGTCCAGTGAGACTGTTTGCGTGGAATTCAGGGGTGAAGGAGGCATGAGGGTGCTAATAGGGGTGTATTACAGATCACCAAATGGGCCAAGAAAGTTAGAGGAACAAATTTGTAGGGAGATAACATAAGGTAGTGATCATGGGAGATTTTAACTTCACTCACATTGATTGAGATACCCATACAGTTAGAGGGCTAGATGGGCTAGAGTTCGTTAAATGTGTTCAAGATTGTTTTCTAAATCAATTAGTAGAAGAACCGACTCAGGACGGTGTAATACTGGATCTCCTATTAGGGAATGAGCTAGGTCAGGTATCGGACATTAATGTTGGAGAACAAATTGGGTCTAGTAATCATAACTCTGTTAGTTTTCGGGTAATTTTAGGGAAGAGCAAGGAGGGGCCTAAAGTTGAGGTTCTGGATTGGAGAAGAGCAAATTTCGAAGGAATAAGAAGGGATTTGGGTTAGGGTTAGGGTTAAAAAGTATTGTAAGTTTGTTGTAATACATCCTTATAAATAGAAGATACATCAGCATAAAAAACTTTATAAAACTCTATAGAAAACCCATCTTCACCAGGTGCCTTTCCATTCGGCATGTCTCTTATTGCCCTTTCTATTTCATCTTCTGTAAAAGGTATCTAACTCTTGTCTATCTTCTTGATTCAATTGTGGCAAGTTAATATTTTCCAAGAAAGAATCTATTGCGTCTCCAGTTACATCTTTACATTCCGAAGTATACAATTGTTTATAGAAATTACAAAATTCCTCATTAATGTCCTTTTGATTAAAAGTAATACCTGATTTCTTTCTAATCGCTGGTATAATCCTAGATAATTGTTCCTTTTTTAATTGCCATGACAAAACTTTATGAGCTTTCTCACCCCATTCATAAAACTTGTGCTTAGTTCGATTCATTAAACATTCAAACCAATATGTTTGTAATTCATTATATTTAAATTTTAAATTAGTTAACTGATTCTTTTGCGTTTCGGTAGCATGTTTTTGAAATTCTTTTTCAGTAGCAGTTATCTTTTCCTCTAAGTCTTCAATCTCTTTAATTCTCTCCTTCTTTACTTTAGAGGCATAACTGATAATTTGACCTCGCAAAAAAGCTTTCATTGCATCCCATAAAACAAAATGACTAGAAACAGAATTACAGTTAATACCAATAAAAATTTCAATTTGCTGTTTTAAAAAACTAATAAATTCTGGTTTTTGCAATAGGATAGTATTAAATCTCCATCTGAACATCCTGTGAACTCAAATATTCTAATAATAATAATGAATGATCTGAAACCAATCTAGCCTGACACTCCACAGATGTAACCCTATCCTGCAAATGTGCTGATATTAAAAAATAATCAATTCTAGAAAAAGAATTATGTCGCGAGGAATAAAAAGAAAACTCTTTCTCTGTAGGATTAACTCTTCGCCAAATATCAATTAAATTCAAATCTGCCATCATATTAGTCACTTGGATTGCCATCTTAGATTTCTTAATTACTCTTGGGTTCTTGTCCAATAAAGGCTCCAACACCACATTCAAATCTCCCCCAACATCACATTAGAGTTCGATTGTCCAAGTAATAAAGACATATCCACAACAAAACCTGTATCTTCAACATTAGGAGCATAAACATCAAGCAAAGTTCTCCACCTTATACCTTTGTAGTGTTTCATATTTTATTTTTTTGTCCGCCAATTCTCTTCTTTTTGTTGTATCTTCCCTTGTTGCTAATTCTTTTTCTGTACTTGCTATTTCCCTTTCCAGCTCTTCTATTTCCCGATTGTAGTCCTTCTTCATCTTAGTGACATAACTTATTATCTGCCGTCTAATGAAGGCTTTCATTGCATCCCATAGTATAAACTTATCTTTCACTGATTCCGTATTTATTTCAAAGTACATTTTAATTTGGCGCTCAATGAATTCTCTAAAATCCTGTCTTTTAAGTAGCATGGAGTTTAATCTCCATCTATATGTTCTCGGAGGGATGTCCTCCAGCTCTATTGCTAATAACAGGGGTGAGTGATCCAATAACAATCTAGCTTTATATTCCGTTTTCCTAACTCTCCCTTGGATGTGGGCTGACAACAGGAACAGGTCTATCTTTGAGTATGTTTTATGTCTACGCGAATAATATGAGTATTCCTTCTCCTTTGGGTGTTGTCTCCTCCATATATTCAAAAGTTGCATTTCCTGCATCGATTTAAACAGAAATTTGGTTTCTTTGTTCTTTCTGCTAGTCTTTTTTCCAGTTTTATCCATCTTTGAATCCAAATTAAGGTTAAAGTCCCCTCCTATCAGTATATTCCCCTGCGTATCTGCAATTTTCAAAAAGATATCTTGCATAAATTTTTGATCCTCTTCATTAGGTGCATATACATTGAGCAAATTCCAAAATTCTGAATATATCTGATACTTTATCATTATGTATCTCCCTGCTGGATCTATTATTTCCTCCTTTATTTTGATTGGTACATTTTTATTGATTAATATAGCTATTCCTCTGGCTTTTGAATTATATGATGCTGCCATTACGTGCCCTACCCAGTCTCTCTTTAATTTCTTGTGCTCCACTTCAGTTACATGTGTTTCTTGCACAAATGCTATATCAATTTTTTTTTTCTTCAGTAAATTTAACAGCCTCTTCCTTTTGATTTGGTTATGTGTTCCGTTAATATTTATAGTCATATAGTTCAACATGGCCATTTCATACTCTGTTTACATCTAATTTCCACTTCCTCACCACCACCTTTCCCCTTTTCCCCATTTCCATTTCTCAGTTTTCTTTTTTTGAATGCACTGTAAGACATAAAATATTTCCACTATACCCACATCTAAAATTCCCTTAACCCAAAATGTCCCCCCCCCCCCTCTCTGAGTTGCCCCTTGTCCCTTGCTGGGCAACCACATCTCCCCTCTCCATTTGGATTGCGAACCCGCTCGCAAGCATCAACTGATTTCGCAGTGACTGTTATTCTCTCCCACCCAGCCCCCCCAGAAAAGACTTTTATCTTCACATATAACAAAGCTCACTCTCTTAATTCCTCCCTTACTTCTTTTCTTCCCTATCTTCCCCTTCTTAGTTCTTACTTATACATTATTTTTCTTCTTTATATGAAGTTTGTCGTCATTCTTGTTCTTGTTGCATCTCTTCATCTCTCTGTCTGTTTTGCAGGCATTCTGCAAATTCTCGTGCTTTCTCTGGATCCTAGAACAGTCTGCTTTGCTGCCCGGGATAACTATTTTAAGCACCGCTGGATATCTTAACATAAATTTATAGCCTTTCTTCTATAGGATCCATTTTGCTGCGTTAAACTTCTTCCTCTTCTTCAGGAGCTCAAAACTTATGTCTGGGTAGAAAAAAATTTTTTGACCTTTGTATTCCAGTGGCTTTTTGTCTTCTCTCATTTTTTTCACTGCCTTCTCCAATAATATTTTCTCTTGTCGTATATCTCAGGAATTTTACTAAAATGGAGCTTGGTTTTTGTTGTGGCTGTGGTTTTGGGGCTAATGTTCTATGTGCCCTTTCTATTTCCATTCCTTCCTGTAATTCTGGTCTTCCTAGGACCCTGGGGATCCATTCTTTTATAAATTATTTTGTATCTTTGCCTTCTTCATCTTCCTTAAGGCCCACTATCTTTATATTGTTTCTCCTATTATAGTTTTCCATTATATTCATCTTCTGAGCTAACAGCTCCTGTGTTTCTTTAACTTTTTTATCAGTTTCTTCCAATTTCTTTTTTAAGTCGTCCACTTCCATTTCTATGGCTGTTTCTCGTTCTTCCACCTTGTCCACTCTTTTCCCTATTTCTGTCATGACCAGCTCTAATCCACTCACTTTTTCTTCTGTACCTTTTATTCTTCTTTTTATTTCATTAAATTCTCGTGTCAGCCATTCTTTTAATCCTTCCATATATTCTTGAAAATTTTTTTTATCCATGTACTGTCCCTTCCCTTTATCTTCTATTTCTCTGTGCAGAGCTTGATGTTCTCCCTCCTCTTCCCCTGTGTCCACTCCAGGGCCTGTGTCCTCTACCTCTCTTCCTTGTATCTGTGTCTCTTCTGACTTTCTTGTTGGGTTGCTTGTTTCAGTTTGCTGGGTATTTTTTTTTATGGTGTCTTGATGTTGGTCCTCTTCCTCTGGGCTGGTCATCTGTTGAGTCTCTGATTTCCTTTTTTCAATCTCCTCCTTCTCGTTCCCGTTATTTTCTGTATCTTCCCACTGGGAGCCCTGCTGTCGGGTCTTTCTCAGCTGTTTAAGTTGTGGAGTTCCACTCCACAGCTGGTCCCCCCTCCCGTCGGTGTTGTCTTTGTCGTGCGCATCGCGCATGCGTGACTCCTCACGCATGCGCGGTTGCGCACCTCTGTTTGGCTCCGTGAGCCATCCTTGTAGTCCTGCGCTCAGTGGGTCACGACTCTTCGGGGCTTCCACTGACCTCAGGGAGTGGGCTCGTCTTTCCACGGCGGGTCCCTGCTTCTTCGTACAAGTAAGGCCTTCACCTTTCTCTTTCGGTGTCTTTCCTTCTTTTCTTCCCTTTGTTTTTGGCTTTTCTTTCTTTGGTGCCATTTTCTCCACACCTTTATTTTTTATTTGTTGTGGTTCATGTGTCTGGGGCTTTGCTTTTTCTTCACTTTTTTCCTCTTTTCTGGAGAGGGCTGGTATTCTCCTACTGGCCACTAGTCCATCACGTGACTCCCCCTCAACTAGAGCTGAAGGTTGTTGAAGGTTACAAGAGGATGCAGAGTTGGGCAGAGAAGTGGCAGATGGATTTCAATCTGGATCAGTGTGAGGTGATGCATTGTGGAAGGACAAACTAGAAGGGTGAGAACAGGGTTCATGGTCGGTTATTTAAGAGTGTGGATGAACAGAGGAACCTTGGGGTGAAAATCCAAACATCCCTCAAGGTCGCCGCACAGGTTGATAGGATTGTTAAAAAGGCCTATTGGATGCTGGGCTTCATTAATAGGGGGATTGAGTTCAGGAGTAGAGAGGTCACGGTGCAACTCTACAAACCTCTGGTGAGACCAGACTTTGAATATTGTGTTCAGTTCTGGTCATCTAATTACAGGAAAGATGGGGAATCTGTGGAGAGGGTAAAGAGGAGATTTACCAGGATGTTGCCTGGATTGGAGAATATATCTCATGAGGCAAGGTTAACAGAGCTGGGACTTTTTTCTTTGGAGCGAAGATGGACGAGAGGAGACTTAATAGAAGTCGACAAGATTCTGAGAGGCGTCAATAGGATGGATGGTCAGTACCTGTTTCCCAGGGCAGGAATAGCAAACACCAGAGGACGTGTGTACAAAGTGAAGGGAGGGAAGTTTAGGGGAAATGCCAGGGGTACGTTTTTTACAGAGAGTTGTGGGGGCCTGGAATGCTCTATCAGGGATGGTGGTGGAGGCTGGAACATTGGGGGCATTTAAGGGACTTTTAAACAAGCTCATGGATGGAAGAAAAATAGGGATATGAGGTAGGGAGGGTTTAGTACTTTACTTTTAGGGAATATATGGGTCAGCACAACATGGAGGGCCGAAGGGCCTGTACTGTGCTGTAGTGCCCTATCATCGATGTTTCAGTTTTCAGCCTTCATCAATGCTGCATGCCCTGCTGAGTTCCTCCAGTAGTTTAGGTGTTGCTCTGGTTTCTGCATCTGCAGGTTTGTTTACCCAGGCCTAGAACTAAGCACTTCCTTTCTGTGCTCTCTCCACCCCCAGACACCTACAGCTGGAGCAGTCTGCATCATCACGCTCTGTGCGCTGTCCCAAGAGCAGGCCACAGCCTGGTGTATCTGAGCTCGAGTCGGAGTGGCGCAGTGACCTCTCTCAAACTTCTGGTCTTCGGGGGCTCGAACAGCACTGGGCAATACTACAATGACACTGTTCAGGTCACGGTGCAGCTGAGGGATGAATGGCAGGAAAATCCCTGTTCGTCAAGGCTGAACTGATGGTGACTGAACCAGTAAATAATTAAACAATCCTTCATCTTTCATATCAAAATGTAACACTGGGATCTTTGGTTAATGATTAAAGTGATGGACCTGAGCAACTTGTCAGGGTGGGTGTGGATCTCTCCCCTTCACCCGCTGGGTCCTGGCTTTGGAACCGATGATATATTTGGGCTGTGAAGGCTTTGCAGAATTTGTCATGTTCAGGGAGTGTAAGGGCAGCTTGTTGAGATGACATGAAACAGTGGCTTTTGGAGAAGGAAGAGAATTAGATCAGATTAGATATGAATTATTGTCGTAGCAGATGCTTTAAGAATTATTTTCCAGAACTTGATAGACTCAGGATCAGTACCCATGGATTGGAGGGTAACTAATGTTACCCCACTATTTAAAAAGGGGGTAGAGAAAAAGCGGGGAATTATAGGCCGGTGAACCTTACATCAGTAGTGGACAAAATGATGGAATCCATTATTAAGGATGTAATAGCAGAGCATATGACTAGCAGAGAAGGGATCGGACAGAGTCAACATGGATTTACAAATGTTGACAAATCTATTGGAATTCTTTGAGATGGTGACAGGTAAAATAGATGGGGGAGAGCCAGTGGATGTGGTGTATCTGGATTTCCAAAAGGCCTTCAATAAGGTCCCACATAAACGACTGGCATGGAAAATCAAGGCTGATGGGATTGGGGGCAAGGTATTGATATGGATTGAGAACTGGCTGGCAGATAGAAGACAGAGAGTTGGGATAAATGGCTCATTTTCTGAGTGGCAGGCGGTGACCAGTGAGGTGCCACAAAATTTACATTAATGATCTAGATGAGGGGATTGGATGTAATATCTCCAAATTTGCAGACGACACAAAGCTAGGAGGGTTTGTGTGCACTGAAGGAAGCTCCAGTGTGATTTGGATAAATTGGGGGACTGGGCAGATACATGGCAAATGCACTACAATGTGGATAAATGTGAGGTTATCCACTTTGGTAATACAAACTGGAGGGCAGATTACTATTTGAATGACAATAGATTGGGAGATGGGGAAGTGCAGAGAGACCTAGGGGTACTTGTACACCAGTCACTGAAGGCGAGCATGAAGGAACAGCAGGCAGTTAAAAAGGCAAATGGTATGTTGGCCTTCATATCAAGAGGGTTTGAGTATAGGAACAAGGATACCTTACTGCAGCTGTACAGGGCCTTGGTGAGACCCCACCTGGAGTATTGTGTGCAGTTTTGGTCACCTTATCTAAGGAAGGATGTTTTTGCAATGGAGGGAGTGCAGAAGCGATTCACCAGGCTGATACCTGGAATGGCAGGAATGACCTAGGAGGAAAGATTGCGCAAATTGGGATTGTACTCGCTGGAGTTTAGAAGATTGAGAGGGGATCTCATAGAGACATATAAGATTCTGGCAGGACTGGACAGAGTGGATGCAGATGGGATGTTTCCAATGGCGGGGGAGTCCAGAACCTGGGGCCATGGTTTGAGGATAATAGGCAAACCATTTAGAACCGAGATGAGGAGGAATTTCTTTACCCAGAGGGTGGTGAATCTGTGGAATTCATTGCCACAGAGAGCAGTAGAGGCAGGTTCTATAAATCTATTTAAGAGGGAATTAGATCTATTTCTTCAGTATAAGGGTATTAAAGGTTACGGAGAGAAGGCGGGGACGGGGTACTGAACTTTAAGATCAGCCATGATCTCGTTGAACGGCGGAGCAGGCTCGAAGGGCCGAATGACCTACTCCTGCTCCTATCTTCTATGTTTCTATGTGTAATAAAAAAAGAAATGCAATATGACATGAAGTTGTCTTCAGTCTGCTGTAAGGCAGACCGTAGCCCCCTTTCCAATGGGACCCCAGTTAATTGGCCGTGCAGTGTCTGGGGATGGGAAGCCCCTTGTGCAGTCTTCACTGGGCCACCCTTAAGTGGGACATAATTCATCCCGGGGATCAGAGTGTTCTACCTTCAACTGGAAACCGGAGACTTTCTGCTCCCTTTTGCACTGTTTTTTACCAGCACGCCAACGTCAGCTGATAGCAGGGTTATGAGTTGGGGTCAAGGTGGTCGTGTACTTACGGTGATAACCCCATTTTACTAATACAGGAGATAGTAGGAAATTCCAGGGACGATGGATCAGTGAATCAGTGATATTGCTGTTTCTGTACAGCTGCTGTGTCCCTAAAGGAGGAGACTTAATAGGGGTCAACAAGATAACAAGAGGCATAGATAGGGTGGACGGCCAGCACCTGTTTCCTAGAGCAGGATCAGCAAACACCAGAGGACGTGTGTAGATAGTAAAGGGAGGGCTATGTTTCTTTTACATAGAAACTTGTGAGGGCCTGGAATGCCTTGTCAGAGATGGTGGTGGAGCCTGGAACATTAGGGCATTTAAGAGACTCTTAGACAGGTACACAGAAAAATGGAGTGTTACAGAGTAGGAAAGGTTGTTTTTGGTAGAAATATATGGGTCAGCACAACGTGGAGGTTCGAAGGGCCTGGACTGTGCTTGGATGTTCTGTGTCTGTTCTAAAGGTGCTTTCAAAGTAGCCTAGGTTTGTGACTACCGTAAAATCTGTAAATGGGGAGCTGCAGCCAACGGGCACCAGTAGTGAGAGGAGAAGGGTGGTGCTGAGATGCATCTTTCCCATGGATGTAGGGAGTGCACGAGATTTTGTTTATAGCATCACGGTTAGCCCAGCACTGGCAATCGGGACTGGGGTTCAAATCCCGTGCCGTCTGTAAGGAGTTTGTACGTTCTCTCTGTATCTAGGTGGGGTTTCCTTCCACTGTTCAAAATGTACTGGGGGCTTGTAGGTTAATTGGGTGTAATTGGACAGCACGCACTTGTGGGCCAGAAGGCCTGTCACCGTGCTGTATGTCTACATCTAAAATATTTTTAAAAAGGGATTGGTCACTCCTTCCCCAGTGCTGGATGTTGGGGAGTAATGCAGGCACTGGGTGCCAGCTCTGGATTGGAGCTCCTCAACCAGCTGAAACCACAGCCATTTGAGCGGTGGCAGTGGACTTTGTCTCGTTTTAAACACGCTTCTGAGGAAAAGGTGCAGCTGTCATGTGCCCTCCTCCATGGGGGTAGCATTCCCTCAGCCCTGCCTCTCACTGCTGCCCTTCCAACGCCAAGGGAAAAGCAGGCATTTAGGAACACTGCCCGGCAAGCTCTGACAGGCTGGGTGTACAGGAGTGTTGTTGTTCCATGTTTACACTAGAGGCTTATGCAACGTGGCAGAATGCAGCGCTCGTATAACGGAGGTATAGAACATGGAACAGGCCCTTTGGCCCTTGATACCCACATATTCCTCAAAAAAAAGTACTCAACCTCCTACCTCCCAACCCTCTTTTTTTTTCATCCAGAGGGTTGTCTGAATTACCTGAGAGTGACAGCACATGGAAAGGGTGGTAAAGAAGGTCTTCATTACTTTGGGAAAAGCAGAAATTCATGTGTGTAAAGTCAGAGGTTGAGGGGAAGCTGCTGGAATAAAAAGAGCTATAAGTCGACAGTAAAGTCCTTCAAGATTCCTTTATTACATTACATTTCCTTCTGCCCAGCACCCCTTACAGTACAAGAGAAGGAGAAGCAACAGAGAGTCCCCTCAGAGTCACTGGGTGTCCGTGGATTCGCCTCCAGTTCTCCCACAGCCCCACTGACTCCTCTTTGATCCACTAGCCATGTGAGCTCCAGATCCAAACCTCCGACATGATCAGGAAGCCTTCAGCACCCGAGACCTCCTCAGGAGCCCTTCTTGGCCTCAGCGCCCTCACAAATCCTGGCTCCGATACCTGGTTCCCATGAGCCAGTCTCCAGCAGCCCACAGTCTATATGGGCCCTTCAGCCACCGCACCACTGTGGTCACTGTCCCATGCTTGTCCTTCTCAACTGGAGTGGGATGTTCTCCCCATTTCTGGTACCCTGCACTGGTCCCCCAGAGTCTGCAAGCTCTCATGGCCACTGCCAAGCACAGCCACCACCATCTGGGCACAGACCCCGTGGTGGCAGGATTTTAATTAGAAAAATTGTTGGCTCCTTTAACTGGCCAGTCAAAGACTGAAAGGAGCCATTGACATTCAGGACCAGGCAGTTGGACCCTGCGGAGCAGCACTGCCTGCTCTCCCAGGCCTACATCAGTTGCAGTGCTGCTACATTTTTATGCCCATTGCCAGGATGGTGGTGGTGGGGACATTCAAATACATAGGAACAAAGGAAAAAGGAACAGGAGTAGGCCAAAAATGGCCCATCGAGCCTGCTCCGCCATTCAATACGATCATGGCTGATCTAATTTATGACTTAACTCCACCTACCTGCCTTCTCCCCATATCCCATAATTCCTCTATCATGTAAATATTTATCTAACCGAATTTTAAATATGTTTAATGAGACAGCCTCAACCACTTCCCTGGTTAGAGAATTCCAAACATTCACTACTCTCTGGGAAAAACTATTTTACCTCATCTCTGTCCTAAATCTACTCCCCCAAATCTTGAGACTGTGTCCTCTTGTTTTAGTTTCCCCGGCCAGCTCAAAAAACCTTTCTACATCTATCCTATCCATACCCTTCATAATCCTATATGTTTCTATAAGATCTCCTCTCATTCTTCTGAACTCGAGTGAATACAATCCTAGACAATTTAATCTTTCATCATGTCAACCCCTTTATCCCAGGGATCAACCTAGTAAACCTCCTCTGGACCGTCTCCAGAGCCAGTATAATCCTTCCTCAAATATGGAGACCAAAACTGGACACAGTACTCCAGGTGCGATCTCACCAGTACCTTATACAGTTGCAACATTACCTCCCTACTCCTGAATTCAATTCCTCTAGCGATGAAGGCCAACGTTCCATTTGCCTTCTTAATAACCTGCTGCACCTGCAACCTAACGTTTTGCGATTCATGCACAAGCCCTCCCAAGTCCCTCTGCACAACAGCATGCTAGAGTTTTTCACCCTTTAAATAATATTCAGCTCTTTTATTTTTCTTGCCAAAGTGGATCACCTCACACTTACTAACATTATACTCCATCTGCCAGACCTTGGCCCACTCATCCAGCTTAACTCTATCCCTCTGCAGACTCTCCACATCCTCATTACAATTTGCTCTTCCACTCAATTTGGTGTCATCCGCAAACTTGGCTACACCACATTTTGTCCCCTCCTCCAAGTCATCAACGTAAATGATGAACAGTTGTGGGCCTAACACTGACCCCTGCGGCACCCCACTTACCATTCTCTGCCAACCTGAAAAACTCCCATTTATCCCGACTCTCTGCCTCCTGTCACACAACCAATTTTCAATCCAGGCCAATAGTCTTCCCCGGACTCCACTTTCCTGTAACTTACTGAGAAGTCTCTTGTGCGGCACCTTATCAAACGCTTTCTGGAAATCCAAATAGACAACATATACCTGTTCCCCTCCATCCACCGCACCCATTATATCCTCAAAGAATCCTAACAAGTTTGTCAAACAAGATCTTCCCTTTCTAAAATCATGCTGTGTCTGCCTGATTGAACCCTTACGTTCCATAAGTTTCACTATTTCATCTTTAATGACGGCTTTAAGCATTTTTCCAACTACAGACGTCAAGCTAATTGGCCGATAATTTCCAGTCTTCTGCCTACATCCCTTCTTAAAAAGTGGCGTGACATTTGCTGTCTTCCAGTCTGCCGGGACCTGCCCAGAATCCAAAGAATTTTGGAATAGGACCACCAATGCATCAACTCTAACTTCTGCCATTTCCTTCAGAACCCTTGGATGCATATCATCAGGACTAGGTGATATGTCTGGCTTTAGTCCCATTAGTTTCTCCATCACTACTTCCTTTGTAACAACTATTTTATCAAGGCCCTCCCCAACATTCGCATCCTTAACTCCACACTTGGGCATGCTGGACGTGTCTTCCACCGTGAAGACTGACACAAAATATTTGTTTAATGCCTCGGCCATTTCCTTATTTTTTCTACCAGTTTTTCTTTCTCATCCTCCAAGGGTCCTATGTTAACTCTGGTCACCCTCTTCTGTTTTATATATTTATAAATTTTTTTGCTTTCTGTTTTTATATTTTGTGCCAATTTACTTTCATAATCCTTTTTCCCATTTCTTATTACCTGCTTTGTAACCCCTTGTTGTCTCTTAAAGTTTTCCCAACCTTCCAGTTTCCCACTGCTTTTTGCAGCTTTGTACACCTGCCCCTTCAATTTTATGCTCTCCTTTATTTCCTTTATTAACCACGGTTGATTTTTCCCTCCCTTGCTGCCCTTTTTCCTGACTGGAATATATTTTTGTTGAGTATTACAAAATATTTCTTTGAAACCCTAATGACTACTGGACAGAAAGAAGGATGTAAGAAAATCCACTGGTCATGGAAGTGAGGGTTGGAGGGATGGGTTTGTGGTGAGCTGAGGCCTGCAGTGTAATGTTCTAGTGGAAATGTCAAATATTAGAGGCCAGAGCTTTTAAGGTGAGAGGGGGAACGTTTAAATAAGATGAGGCCATTTGTTTTCAAGATGTCGGTGCCTGGAAGTAAGTACTTTATTGTCGTTGCGAAAGAAAACGCAACAAAATTAAAAACACAACCCGCGGTGCTCACAAATACAACACACCTGAAAACAGCATTAAAACCGTACAAAAATAACACTAAATGGCGGAGTTTAATTCTCAAATGGCTCTGGCATAGAAGCTGTCCTTGAGTCTGTTTGTCTGTGATTTAATTGTCGTTTATCTGAGGCAGAAGGTGAAACCAATGATGGCCCGGGCGAGTAGAATCCTTAAGGATATTGGCTGCCTTCCCAATACAGCGAGATGGGAATAAATTCTCCAAAGAGAATAAGGAGTACCCCATGATCTTCTGGGCCGTGTTGATCACCCTCTGAAGGTTCCCTCTTATCTGCTGCTGTACAGTTGACAGAACCACAGGGAATGCAGTGTCATCACACTTTCAGTGGGGCAGCGCTCGGACGCCTAGAACTTCTGTCGATTCATTTTTCTAAGGATTCTCAGGAAGTGGAGACGTTGATGTGGCTTCTTGACTATCAAGGTGGTATTAGTGGTCCAAGAAAGATCCTCGGCCAAAAACGTTCTGCCAGCGAAGGTAGTGGAAGCAAGTATGACAGAGACATTTACGAGGTAATTTAGGAGGTATGAACAGGCAAGGCATAGTGGGATGTGAACTATGTGCAGGCAGATTGGTGTCGTGGTCAGAACAGTACAACAGTTCTAGTGAACCAGGGCCCATCTCCCTCAAACATGCACCATGGCTCCACCATTCCTTCTTGGAAGGAACAACCTGAAGGTGCCAGGGGTCAGTTAAATGCAATGGTTTAAGTGTGCCCAGGTCCCACTGATTTGAAAGGTTGGTGGCCGAGAAGCAGGCTCAGCACTGCTGCAAATGACAGGAGGAGCAGACCACTGTCACCCCCCCACTTCTCCCTCAGTCTTGGCCATTCTCTGTTGTAGTACAGCCCTGTGTCCACTAGACCCGGCCAGCCACATCCTCCCCATCCTCCAAGCTGCCTGGGCTCCT
Source organism: Narcine bancroftii (assembly GCF_036971445.1). Taxonomy (NCBI): domain Eukaryota; kingdom Metazoa; phylum Chordata; class Chondrichthyes; order Torpediniformes; family Narcinidae; genus Narcine; species Narcine bancroftii. Next base: position 10,173,284 of record NC_091470.1, on the reverse strand, counting down.
GCCCGACCCAGGAGAAAGTTCAGTATTGCCTCAAGCTGTTCTCAGTCTCAACAAAGACTCGACACTCAGGTAATTCCACTTCTTTATATTTTATTAATGTTTGAGTAACAGCCATGGTCCAGTTTGTTCAGTTGGAACTTTTCAATGGTTATAATATGAAGGTTTGAGGCAAAACACCCAATTTCATGACCATAAACCAGATTCAGAACGGTCATTATGAATATTGTTTCGTGTGTCCAAACCCTGAGGAAAGAGGCAAGAATGGAATCTCAATCTAAATGCAAAACTAAAGAGGGGGAGTGAAGCGATTCTTCCCTTGTGGTAAAAACGTGGCAGCGACGCCCCCTCACCTCCTTGCTGGGTTCAGGGGTCTGGAGGAGTGTCTGGTTGACAGGACGGGTGACTCACTTTGAAGGGCTCGAGTTCCAGGAGTGAGTTGTTGATCTTTGTAATGATGGGAAATGGAGTCAGATCCACCTTGAACCTGTGGACGAAGGAATCTGGTGTCAAATCAAACTCGAGAGAGCCGGGTGAGGGGGTCTTCCTGACCTGCTGCATCCCCTTGATGTTGGAAAATCTGTACCACAGCTACCAGCTGGATCCAAATGGATGGCCGGGCAGCAACTGCTGCATCACAACACCAGCCTGTTGGCTGCTGTACCTTTCCCCCCCCCCACCCCGGTGTACTTTTGAGCGGTGGTCTTGCAGAGTTGATGAATGTAGGGGAATAACTGGGGGATCACTGGGAGCCAGCACACTTGCAATGAGCCAGATGGTCTCCTGTCTTGACTAAAATGTGGAAATTCCTGCGATGGTTTGGGAGGAGGGGAGTTCACAACAGTAGGGGCCATCACTTTGCTCCCAATGGTTCAGCTGGAGTAAGTAATCACTCTACCAGCACTCTACCCCGGGAGATGCCAGTGTAACAGCACTGAAGGGTGGTGTGTATTCAAGGGAATGTGGCAGCCTGTTTGTTTACACTGAAGCATGACCATTGCCCAAGACACCAGCCAGAAGTGCCCAACTCTTCGTACCACACAGCACTTGCCCTTTCACACTGAACCACCACATTAGCTATTTTATCCAGCCAGCATTCTCTGGCCAGTGCAGTAACAGCATCCTTCACTCGTCGGGGATGCCTTCGGTACAGACCGATCCTCCTCCGTGGTTTTCAGGTGTGTTGGGAATTAACCCTGGCCATGCTTTGGACTGTGTTGCCATGGTTTTAATTGCTACAAAGATGACTCATGATGATGTTTCTCAGACACGTTGTACAATGTACACATGCAATGTAATTCTTGTAGCTAAAAGGTACTTTGGAAAAAAAAAATCACTAAGAAAGATAGGTTCAGTAAAACCCCTGGTATCCGGCCCCTACCAGGTGCCAGATCAGTGAATTTGCCGGTTGCTTGAGACTGCATGTTCCTTGTGATGGGCAAACTGGTTGTAAGGGGCACCAATTTTAAACTCTCATATTTATTTTCCATTTTTTTTTGCCAGTTGCTTGATGCTACTGGATATTTGGATTCCGGATAACGGGGATTTTACCATAATAAACATTTGCAATCTATATTTTAGTGTATTTATTTGAAGCCTTACCTTATGGCGTTGTACACCTGTGGGACCAGGCACAGATCTGCCACTGTCACCTGAAACACACACAGCCGTGTTACTGGATCAGATTCACTGTGGCCTTGGCTCAATATACCACAGGAACCTGTACGCCCCAACATATCCACAGAACGTTTCGGTCTCCTCGAAAGGCTGCAAGCTTCACTCCTAAGTCTTGACACTGTGTTATCCTTCAGATTGGACACGGGACTGGGCAGATCTTTCAGACCATTTTCTCAAAAAGAGGAGAGATGTGCAGCTACACAGCAGAAACAGGCCCTTCAGCCCTCCATGTTCATGCTGACTCCAGCAGGTAGCTATCTCTACTACTGCTATTGGCTAGCACTTATTCTCTCACCTTGACTTCTTCCAAGCATCTCTGTCAATATCTAAACCCACTAACATCCACAACACTTCACCTGGTTGTTAACGCACTGCTTTAAGTGATTACCTTGTTGAAACCTGGCCAATAAAATGTTTTGGGATATCTTGAAAAGCATGTGAGGTTGCTGGAGAATTGAAAACCTCTTTCCAAGACTCAATGCAGCATTTACTGTAGTCCAGTGCCGTGAGGAAGACATTAGGAGTTCGGGGTGGACCTTTGAACCACAGCAAGAGGATGCAAACATCCCCTCTGAAGGCTGCTGCTGGGCTCCCTCAGGCCCACAAGCTTCAGATCTTTTGCTGCCCTTGTCCAGAAACACTTCCTCCATAGCTGCTGCCTGATGCAGTGTGAAGAGAAGGATGGGAGAGGGGAGAAACAGCATTGTGAAATTAGCTGCCATCAGTCCTGGAGGAGAGGGCTCCACTGGAACTACCATTCAGACCGATGCAGGAGAGGAAGGGACCAATTGTGGGGCCGGCATGTCCCCAGCCCCAGTGGCAAGAACACTTGGCTTGGCCTGAACTCAGTATAGACAAGTAGAGTTGCCCCCAGACCCCAAACTCTGTTCTAAACACATCTCCCATTGGAAACTCGCCCCCTTCATACCTCATCACCAATGCAGAAACGTCCAGACAGTTGTTGCAGGAGACTCTCCAGAGCTGAAAAGCAGACAGAATATAATGAAGGAAGATGGATCACAGTACAATGAAACATCCCATGAGCTTGCAATCTCAGATCAAGCTTTGGCACCAGAGAGAGTTAAGGCCAGACAGCAAATTACAGTGAAACCCCTGGTATCTGGGTTCCTATGGGGATGGGAAGATGCCAGATAAATGAATTTTCCAGTTGCTTAAGGTTGTGTGATTGGTGAACTAATGGCTTGGGGGCACCCATTTAAACTTTTGTATTTTTAACCTATTTATTTTCCACATTTTCTTTTGCTGCTTGCTTGAATTCCGGATAATGGGGATTTGACTTGGTCAAGGAAGTTGCTTTTACAGAGCTTCTCAAGGAGGGAAAGATGGTGTTCTGTGGCACAGAACAGTGAAGCTGAAAGAGACTCGCTGAGATCCCAATAAGAGGGAGGGAGGAAGTGGTCATAGGTTTGGAGGGATTAGATAGGAAGGGGGCGACCATTTAACACAAATTGTAAAATGTAGCCACTGTCAGACAGGAAACTGCGAAGAGCAGTGAGCATACGGGTGCTGGGGCAGGACTCGGTCGGGGAGTCTGGAAGGCAGAGGGGTTGAAAGGGGAACTGAGGGGCAACTTTTTCCCAGACACAGGGTGGCTGGTGTATGCTACAAGCTGCCAAAGTGATAGAGGCAGGTAACAATACATTTACAAGACATTTAATTTTTGTTTTAAGCGCAGTGACAGGCCCTTCCATCCCACGAGCCTGTGCCACTGGTTCGGAAACTGGAGCTCCTGGAAGAAACCCACACATACGAGGGGGAATAAAAGTACAAAATGCTGGAAACGCTCAACAGGTCAAACCGTGTCGTTTATGAGAGAGAACCCACATTTCAGGCTTGAGCCCTTCATCAAAGTGTGAGAAATTGTCAACAGGCAAGGAGGAGGAAGGCAGGAGATGATAGGTGGATAAAGGAGGGAGGGGACAGCAGCAATGAGGGGGAAGGGGATGGCTGGGCTGGGTGGGTGAAAGAACTGAGAGGACATGAAAGGGGGAAGAAAAGGCGACCAGGTGGAGTGGAAGCAGTGAAGTCAATGTTCATGCCATGTGGCTGGAGGGGGCCCAGACAGGAAACAAGGTGGTGTTCCTCCAATCTGCAGGTGGTCAGGGTGGGACAGAACATAAGGCCATGGACAGACATGTGAGTGTCTTCTTCCACAAAGATGGCTTCCCCTCCACCACCATCAACTCAGCATCACCCATTTCCCATTCGTCTGCCCTGGCCTCCTCTGCCCCCAGACACAACAAACAGAATCCCCCTCATCCTCACCTACCGCCCCACCAGCCTCTGCGTCCAACACATTATCCACCAGAATTTCCAGCACTTACTACAGGATCCCACCACCAGACACATCTTCCTCTCTCCTCCCCCTCAGCCTTCCGCAGGGACCGCTCCCTTCGTGATTCCCTCGTGCTCTCATCCCTCCCCACCCATCACCCTCCCATCACCTTCCCCTGTGTCCGTAGGAGGTGCAACACTTGCACCCACACCTCCCTCACCACGGTCCGGGGCCCCAAACAGGCCTTTCACATAAAGCAACACTTCACTTGTGCATCCAGAGGACTGATTTACTGCAGCTGGTGCTCCCTTTGTGACCTTCTCTACATCGGAGAGATCGGTTGCAGACTGGGAGATCACTTCACTCAGCACCTCCGCTCCATTTGCAACCACAGCGACCTCCCAGTGGCCAAACACTTCAATTCCAGGGCAAACTCCCACACTCACATGTCTGTCCATGGCCTCGTGTACTGTCCCACCCTGACCACCCGCAGATTGGAGGAACACCTTATTTTCCATCTGGGCCCCCTCCAGCCACATGGCATGAACATTGACTTCACTGCTTCCACTAAACCTGCTGCCTTTTCCCCCCTACTTTCCTGTCCTCCCAGTTCTTTCACCCACCCAGCCCAGCCCTCCCCCTCATTACTGCTGTCCCCTCCCTCCTTTCGCCACCTATCATCTTCTATCTCATCACCTCCCCTACTCTTCTGTTTGAATGCCTGCCAGCATTTTCTCATATCTTGATGAATGGCTCAAGCTCAAAATGTTGGTTAGAAAAAAAACATAGAAGATAGGAGCAGGAGTAGGTCATTCGGCCCTTCGAGCCTGCTCCGCCATTCAACGAGATCATGGCTGATCTTAAAGTTCAGTACCCTGTCCCCGCCTTCTCTCCGTAACCTTTAATACCCTTATACTGAAGAAATAGATCTAATTCCCTCTTAAATAGATTGAATGAACCTGCCTCTACTGCCCTCTGTGGCAATGAATTCCACAGATTCACCACCCTCTGGGTCAAGAAATTCCTCCTCATCTCGGTCCTAAATGGTTTGCCTATTATCCTCAAACCATGGCCCCGGGTTCTGGATTTTCCCATCCTTGGAAACATCCCATCTGCATCCATTCTGTCCAGTCCTGCCAGAATTTTATATGTCTCTATGAGATCCCCTCTCAATCTTCTAAACTCCAGCGAGTACAATCCCAATTTGCGCAATCTTTCCTCCTAGGTCATTCCTGCCATTCCAGGTATCAGCCTGGTGAATCGCTTCTGCACTCCCTCCATTGCAAGAACATCCTTCCTTAGATAAGGTGACCAAAACTGCACACAATACTCCAGGTGGGGTCTCACCAAGGCCCTGTACAGCTGCAGTAAGGTATCCTTGTTCCTAGACTCAAACCCTCTTGATATGAAGGCCAACATACCATTTGCCTTTTTAACCGCCTGCTGTACCTGCATGCTCGCCTTCAGAGACTGGTGTACAAGTACCCCTAGGTCTCTCTGCACTTCCCCATCTCTTAATCTTTTGCCATTCAAATAGTAATCTGCCCTCCGGTTTGTATTACAAAAGTGGATAACCTCACATTTCTCCACATTGTAGTGCATTTGCCATGTATCTGCCCAGTCCCTCAATTTATCCAAATCACACTGGAGCTTCCTGACCCCCACTTCCATGCACACAATCCCTCCTAGCTTAGTGTCATCTGCAAATTTGGAGATATTCCATCCAATCCCCTCATCCAGATCATTAATGTAAATTGTGTTCTGTATTTTTGCTACATAAAGGAAACTGACTGGCTGAGTTCCTACAGCATTTTGTGTTTTTACTTCAACCACGGAGTCTACAGAATTTTGTGATTTCATTTCATACACATGGGAGAATGTAGTCAATGCCGGATTTGAACAACACTGCTCTAACTATTACACTAGATTGGTGCTTGGATAGAAATGGTTTAGAGAGAGATGGGCTGAATGCAGGCAAATGGCACCTTGGCTGGTCTAGAGGAGATGGGCTGAAGGGCCTGTTTCCATGCTGCAGAACTGCACGGGGGCAGCATGACTCAATGGGGTAAAGAGGACAGTGAAGAGTTGTTGCACCAGTGCTCCAAGGGGTTAGAGCAGCAGATGAGGAGGAATGTTGTGCTGAGTGAGAAAGTTTAACAGCAGCCATCAGACAGGATTGACTCGTCTCACCCTGCAGCCCTTTGGCGATAAAGTGTTGGGCCCATTCTTTCCGCTTCTCTTCCTCCATCTTCTGCAGCACACAGAGATTCTGAAAAATCAGACAGTACTTCACACTTGTAGAGAAGGCAAAATGTTGACTGCCCGAGACAGTCCCTCAGAGAACTCCCCGGAACGCCACAAGCCAGTTGAGTAGGGGTCACCGAGCTGTCCCGTCCCTGCCACACAGGCAGGCAGGGAGCACCCAGGCTGTGTGTGTGCAGAAATCAAAGCCGTACCTGCAGGGGCTGGATCCCGGAGCTGATGTGTTCACAGATCATCCTGACCTGGGCACGTTTCTTGGGATCAGTGGGCAGAAGCTGTGGATTTGGCCTGGTCTCTTCCAGGTACTGAATTATAGCCAGCTACCAGTAACAGAAAACATCAGTCACTTTAAGGGCAACATGATAGACAGAGGGAAATGCTGGGTGGGGAATTCCGAAAGCAAAGGGTAGGATTCTTTCACACTGACCTACCCAAAGAATAACAGAATTTAAACAGTGTCTTTGTGGCCTAGTAAATGAGCTGCTATATTCTGGGTGAAACACATTCTGCAGATTGGGATCAGTCTTCTTATGTACAGCTGCAATGGGACCTCCCAACTCTTGTATTCTATATGAAAGTGCACCACAGACCTTCTTCATCACCCTGTGTTGACAGGTTAAAGGAACTGGCAATCTCCAGATTGAGTCAGTGGTGAATGCAACGTTGCTGTTCATATCTTGAGGGATAGGATTCAAGAGCAGGGATGTGATGTTAAGACATTATAAGGCATTGGTGAGGGTCCCCTTGGGGTACGGGCTACAGTTTTGGGCTCCTTATTTAAGGAAGGATGTGCTGGTGTTGGAGAGAGTTCAGAGAAGATTCCTGGAGTGAAGGGGTTAGCAGATGGAAAACATTTGACAGCTCTTGGTCTGCACTCCTTGGAGTTCAGAAGAATGAGGGGGAGCTTCATAGAAGCATTTCAAATGTTGACAAAGTAGATGTGGCAAAGTTGTTCCCCATGGTAGGGGAGTGTAGGACAAGTGGGCAGAACTTCAGGATTGAAGAGTGCCCATTTAAAACAGATGTGGAGGAATTTCTTCAGCCAGAGAGTGGTGAACCTCTGGAATTTGCTACCATGGGTGGATGTGGAGGCCAGGTCGTTGGGTGTATTTAAGGCAGACATTAGTGGGTATCTGAATAGTCAGGGTATCAGAGATTATGGGGAGAAGGCAGGGGAGTGGGGCTGAGTGGGAGAATGGTTCAGCCCGTGATGGAATGGCAGAGCAGACTCGACAAGCTGAATGGCCTATCTCTGCTCCTATAATACATGGTCTCTTCATGTGTTGTGACAGCTGGAAAATGGTGAGTATGCCAAAGACTTGGGAACGTGCAGAGTACTAGAACAGTCCTAGAGATGGTGAAGTGTTGTTCAGAATAGAGGTGGTTTGGTGGAGACTTAATAATACTGATCATTTCCAGTGACACAAATGTCAGGAACTAAGGACCAAGGTTTGAGGTAATTTGGGAAACTTCCAGGAGATATTCAGGCAATGAGTTGTGACCTGTCTGAGGGGCAGAAGTAGCAGAACATTTCACTGGGAATTGGGTAAAGGCTAGAAGTCGCTAAATCTGCATGCCTCTGGGAGAAGAGCAGGACTGACTGGAGAGTTCATTGCGTGAAAGGCCAAAGGTCATTACTGCTGTTCCACTCTACAAATTGAACACAGCACGGCCCTGCAAACTGCAATGAGGCTGGCCGTGCCCAGGCCAACTGTGAACATTTGTCAGCGTGACAGGAGTCCGAGAGGCACTGGAGGTAGGTCACATTCGACCTTCGTGACCACCTTAGCTCAGATTCACCACTGGAGAGATTGCGGCAGGTCAGAGTAACAAAGCAAACATTGACATGGCCAGGTAACAGGCCTTGAACTCCTCTCAAAATCACAACCAGTAACAAACCCCTTCCTACTCCAACAGAAGCAATCCGTCCTTACTGACTGCGAAAGGGTGATCCCGTCGATGGAGAGAGCTGGGACTTGCTGCATGGGATTGAGGGCCTTGAACGAATCCAGGTGCTGCAGGGAAGAGGAAGATGCTGATTTAAAATGGTACTTCATTACCTTATATCCCAACAGTCCCCATGAACTGCAAACCCCAGCTACCAACCGGGTGTATGTAACCAATCCCACGGCCGTGGTGGAAGAGCAGGGTTCTGCCTAATCCTGGACAACATTTATCCCCATTAACAGTCTGCTATGGGCACATGGCTATTGTATGCACTAGTTGGGTGTTAATATCTTTGCAAAGGGCATGTTTATGTAGAAAGAGCATTTACGATTCAAGAGTAGGTGAACCTCCTTGAATCTACTCAGCTGTTAGAAGAGGGGTGACATGGTTAGCACAACTCTGTTACAGTACCAGTGATGCTGTTTGCCAGGAGTTTGTACGCTCTCCCTGTGACCGTGTGGGTTTTCCACAGGGACTCCAGTTTCCTCCTCATTTCCAAAGACGCACGGGGTTGGTCACATGGCACAGTTAACTGGGCAGCACGGGCTTGTGGGCCACAATTTAAATTCAGATACAAGACACATGCAAGATGGCGGCTCGACTGCAGTCACAGCAGCCATTCTGCATCCCAGGACTGCTTAACTCACAAGTAGACGGGCCGTGCACAAACGCAGTGAGTCTGGAACTGCAACCACGCTCGCTGAGACAAAGCCACAAGGTTCGCAGCTCGACAGTTGCGGAGAGGCCTACTGAGGAGACGGAGCTGCGAGCTGTGTGGTGACGTGGCCTTGCCTTTCCAGTGGTGCTTGCTTTGATGGTCGTGGAAATGACGCAACGTGACGGAGATGGAGGTGTCCAATACGACCAGAGCGGTGGACCAGTGTTAGCCCCAAGAAATCCCGAAGGATAGGTTGGCTGTGTTCGATGTCAACCTGAGACACGAGGCCTCAAGGTGTTTGGATTTTCCAAAGCTGGGGGCTTTGAGGCAGACTGTTGCTCTGTCATCTTGAGAAACTGTGTCTTGAAAGCTGGCAGACAGTAACATCTAAGTCCTGCTGATGCTGGTAAACCAGCCTCAAGATGACTGCAGTCAGACTTTTTGTCACATCCAAACAGAAATGTGAACGGGTTTATCTGTGTTCACTGCTTGTTCTTTGAAGTCTGGACTTTGTAGCTCTGTTGTTCATTTGAAGTTGGGCAGTTGCTCATTGTTGCGATGGGGAGGAACAGGTTAGGGTTTAAATAATTAATACTCTAAGTGGGATGTAAAAAGCAGGCTGTGCTGGTGTATTTTGGCTGCCTGTCATTGTTTAGATGGTAACCAATTTATTCCTAATTGTCTGTTCAGTGCTTGGATGAACGAGCGCTGTGTTAAATAAACTACTACTAATATTGGGATATGGCTGGGTGTTCACTTGACCGAATGTAGTTCTCCAATCTCAGAACCTTACCTTGTGCTTGTGTTGGATAACCAACAGTCAGACAGGAGGATGGCCTGGGGTGTGAGTGCACAGACCCAGCAGACAAACCTAGTAGGAGGGGAGGGGAGATGCTGGACACATACCTGCTGCCCTCCTCCTTTGATCAGGTTGACAGGGATCTGCTCATACTCGATTCCTTTGAATGCAAGAGCTGGGAGACACAGGAAAAAATGTCTTAGAAACTCACCAAGATTTCCCTTCTGCCATGTTCCCTCTCACAGTGGAGGGTAAAATGCAGGGGCAGCCACACCCAGTTTAAGTTAAAAGCTTTCCTCAGTTTAATAGTTTCCTGCAATTGCCCAGAATAAATCGTTCACACTGTCTGAATCTCTCTCTCTATCTCATGGACACACATCGTAAGGGCATTTATGTAACGGGAGTAGGTCGAACTGCCTGAATCTGCTCAGCGTTTACAATTCAACATTATTGAATTGTCACATGGTTGAACAATCATTTGCTTTTTGCAATCTGAAAACACAGTCAGAGACGAAGACATTTCTCAGCTGAGCCCAGTTCTTCGACCCTTACCAATTCGCACCCTCCATGAGCAGGAACTCCTGAAGTAGGAGTATAACACCGGCTGGAATAAAACAACAGAGAATAACCATTAGAATCATATCCTTTATGAGCGAGACTGCACGGGATCTGCGCAGCCTCACTCACGCTGCAGGCTGCATCGCCCTGAAGAAGATCATTGCTGCTTCGGCTAGATACTAACTTTCCGTGCTGATGCCATCTCCTGTTCTGCTCAGCCCCCTGTGCACTCTGCCCCCGTGGACAGAGTGCACAGGACGGAAAGCAGAAGTAGGGGCAGGCACATGAAGCACCAATCACAAACCACTAAAACTCAGTTCAGTTAAATTTTACACTGTCTTGGGTCAGATGAACCTTAAAATGGGAATGACGGGGGAGTCACGTGATGGAGTAGTGGCCGGAAGGTGAACTCCAGCCCTCTCCAGAAAAGTCGGGAAAAACAAAGGAAAACACAAAGGCACAATCATTTGCTAAATAAATAAAAGTTACAGAAAAGTGAGTATAAAGGTGGAAAGAAGATGGCGACAAAAAAAGAAAAATCGAAAGCAACGGTAAGAAGAGAGGAAGAGAAGACAAAGGAGGAAAAAGGTGAAGGCCTTACCTGTCCGAAGAGGCCCGCTGCGGAGAGAGAAACCCGCTCCCTCAGGTCGGTAAATAATGGACTACAAAAATGGCTCGCAGAGCTGAGTAAAAGTGCGCAACCGCGCATGCGCGAAATTTCGCGCATGCGCGATGCGAATGAAAAAAAACACACCGACGGGAGGGAGGACGAGCTGGGGAGTCGACCTCCACAGCCGGCAACGACAGCTGCAGAACACCTGCAGCAAGAAGAGAACACAGAAGACAATGGAAACAAGAAAGAAGAGGAGGAAAGGGCAACAAAGAAACAACAGATGGTCAACCCAGAGGAAGAAGAAGAGGAAGAGTACAGTGAAATAGAAGAAGAAAAGAAAGGCAAGGTAAAGGATATACTTGCTCTTATTAAAGGATACATGGAGTCATTTAAAGAATGGCAAACACAGGAATTTAAGGATTTAAGAAAAAGAATAAACAACACAGAAGAGAAAATAAATAAAATGGAGATGACCTTAACAGAAATGGGAAAGAAAATGGACAAGATGGAAGAGCGGGCAGTAGCAGCAGAAATGGAGGTAGAAGACTTAAAAAAGAAATTGGAGGAATCTAATAAAAAAGTTATAGAGACACAAGAACTGTTAGCTCAGAAAATAGATACAATGGAAAATTATAACAGAAGAAATAACATAAAGATAGTGGGCCTTAAGGAAGATGAAGAAGGCAAGAATATGAGGGAGCTTATAAAAGAATGGATCCCTAAGGCCCTAGGATGTCCAGAACTACAGCAAGAAATGGAAATAGAAAGGGCACATAGAGTATTGGCCTCTAAACCACAACCACAACAAAAACCAAGATCTATTGTAGTAAAATTCCTAAGATATACTACAAGAGAAAAGGTACTGGAGAAGACAATGGAAAAAGTAAGAGAGGGCAACAAGCCACTGGAGTATAAAGGGCAAAAAATCTTCATTTATCCAGATATAAGTTTTGAACTCCTAAAGAAGAGAAAAGAGTTCAATACAGCAAAGGCGATTTTATGGAAGAAAGGGTATAAATTTATACTAAAGCATCCAGCGGTATTGAAAATATTTATTCCAGGACAACAAAACAGACTATTCTCGGATCCAGAAGAAGCACGAAAATTTGCAGAACAATTACAAAAATAGACTGAGGGAGGAAGACGGGTAATGAGAGTAAAAATGATCACGATTGATATGTATGTGGGTAAAGACAAAAATAGACTGAGGGATGAAGACGGGTAATGAGAGTAAAAATGATCACGATTGATATGTATGTGGGTAAAGACAAAAATAGACTGAGGGATGAAGACGGGTAATGAGAGTAAAAATGATCACGATTGATATGTATGTGGGTAAAGACAAAAATAGACTGAGGGATGAAGACGGGTAATGAGAGTAAAAATGACCACGATTGATATGTATGCGGGTAAAGAGGTATAAGAGTGAATAGAGACAATGAGCATACATGAATGTATCTGTACTTAGAGGAAAATATAGATAGTATAGACAAGAATTAATAAGGGAAGGTAATGGAATAGAGAGAATAAGGAGGGAATTAAAAGAGTGACCTTTGTGACATATGAAAAGTGAAATCTTTTCTGGGGGAGGCGGGGTGGGGGGAAATAGCGGTCACTGCAAAATCAGTTGACGCTTGCGAGTGGATTCGCAAATCCAAATGGAGAGGGGAGATGTGGTTGTCCGACAAGGGATAAAGGACAACTCAGGAGGGGAAGGGGAGATTGGGGATAAATAAGATAGAAATAGGAGAATAAGGAAAATGTTGGATGTTGTAGGAATGTTGTCTTATAAAGAGTTGAAAATAAGAAAACAGAAATGGAAAAGGAGGAAAGGTAATGATGGAAAAACGGAAAGAGAAGATAAACAAAATATAAAAGGGCTACGCTGAACTACATGACTTTAAATATTAATGGAATACATAACCAAATTAAAAGGAAGAAACTACTAAATTTAAATGAATAAATGTATTCCATTAGAAAAAATAACATATAGTTTAAGAAATAATATTGAAATAGTCGAACAAGTATAGGAGCCTTACATTAAATACAATAGCGAAAACCTACCGGGGACAAACATTACCTAAGTTGATGGAAGGAGAAGGAAAGAAAAGAATGGACTCAGTAGAATTTCTGGTGTAATTTTGTTGAATGACAACATTGTCTGACTGGCTTAATGCAACCTAGATTGTATACCTAAAATGGATGAGAGGTGGGGGTGGGGGGGTGGCTTGGGAAGAGGGGGGGGGGAGAAAAAGTCACTGTATATGTGTGAAAAAGAAATAGTGTATATCATGGCTAATGTGATTTATGGTGTGAAAAATAAAAAAATTTAAAAAAAAAAAAGGGAATGACGAAGCCAGAGAGCAGAAGCAGCTAACTGGCATTACACATTGCAAAGTATCAATGAGAGAAACACCAAAGTCTGCAGACGCTGTAATTGTGGTAAAAACACAATGCTGGAGGAACTCAGCAGGTCTTGCAGTGTCCATAGGATGGCTCCAAGCTCAGATCCAAGCGGACCCTCGCTATTGCCTCCATGCTCAGATCCCAGCAGACCCTCGCTATCACCTCCAAGCTCAGATCCCAGCGGACCCTCACTATCGCCTCCATGCTCAGATCCCAGCGGACCCTTGCTATCGCCTCCATGCTCAGATCCCAGCAGACCCTCGCTATCGCCTCCAAGCTCAGATCCAAGTGGACCCTCGCTATCGCCTCCATGCACAGATTCCAACGGACTCTCACTCTCTCTCTTTTATTGATTTTTATAAGAAATACAATTCAATGAAGAAAAGGGAATGAAACTGAAAATTCAATATAAATCAAGATAAAACGTCAAACAGTATAAACTCTATCCCCCCTCCACTGCACTGGATGAAAACAAAAAAGACATCAAAAATATTTACATAAATATATATATATATTTTGTAGCTTTTGATTCACACCGTGAGTAAAAAAAAATCAAAGGTAAGGCTATTATTTCATCTGGAAGAGTAGGTACATCTGATCACATTAAAAACATTTACATCAAATGAAAATAAGACCCACCGTGTATCTTCAAATTTCACCGATGAATCTATTTTTTTCTGAACTTAAACAGGACATGAGAGAACCACTGAAACACTGTTGGAGGTCTAGAGTCCTTCTATTTGAATAGGACGGCTCTTCTAGCCAACAATGTAGGGAAGGCACAGATACAGAAAACCTCCCCATGTCTGGGTCAATAACCCTGAAAAGAGCAGTTATTGGATTGGGTCATAGCTCCACTTGAAATATAGTTGAAAAGATATTAAAAATTTCTTTCCAATAGATTTTCTAAGGATGGACAAGACCAAAACATATGTGTCTATGTAGCAATATCAGATTTGCATCTGTCAAAAGTAGGGTTAATATTAGAAAAGATATTAGCCAGTTTACCTTTGGACATGTAAACAAGATGCACCACTTTGAATGGGATTAATGAATGTCGGGCACATATTGAAGATGTATTCACTAGTTTAAGAATCTTGTCCCATATATCCTCCGATAAGGGTCTTGCAAGTTCCAATTCCAAAACCTTATTAATCTTATATAAACAAAATAGGGAGAGTACAGAGAAGGTTCACGAGAATGTTGACAGGATTTCAAGGTTTGAGTTCCAGGGAAAGGTTGTGCAGACTGGGGCTTTTTTCTCTGGAGCGTAGAAGATTGAGAGGGGACTTGGTAGAGGTATTTAAGATTTTAAAAGTGACAGACAGAGTAAACGTGGATAGGCTTTTTCAATTAAGAGTGGGGAAGATTTAAACTAGAGGGCATGGTTTAAGATTGAAGGGGGAAAATTATAAGGGGAACATGAGGGGAAATTTCTTCACGCAGAGGGTGGTGGGGATGTGGAATGAGCTTCCGACAGACGTGGTCGAGGCGGGATCATTGATTACATTTAAGGAAAGACTGGATCGTTACATGGATAGGAGGGGACTAGAGGGGTATGGACCGGGTGCTGGTCAGTGGGACTAGGAGGGTGGGGATTTGCTACGGCATGGACTAGTAGGGCCAACTGGCCTGTTCTGTGCTGTAAGTGGTTATATGGTTATTGTGAAGTACTGGAAGTAACTTCAATAATCTATCATATATAATTCCAATTAATCCTTTCTGAGAAGGATACAGTTGAAAAATATTATCAACTAGATCTGGTGGATATACAAATAGAAAATCCAGTAATATGGTATTTAAGAAATTTCTAATCTGTAAATATCTAAAAAAAAAGAGCATTTGACGTCATATTTACTTGCCAACTGTTCAAAAGACATTAAACAACCTTCCTTAAATAAATATGCAAAAGAAATAATATCTTTGATTTTCCAATTTGGAGAAGGTTTGATCAATTATTGATGGTGGAAAAAAATAATTATGAGAGACAGCACTAGAGAAAACAAAGTTTTTAAAGTTAAATTTTAAAATTTTCTAAATTGGAACCAGATTCGCAATATAGTTTGAGTATTGGATTAGGTATATCTTTATTGAACTTGGAAAAACTAAATGGAAGAGAAGTTCCAATAAAGAGGCCACTGAATACTGCTGTATAGATTTCAGTTCTAAATCTGTCCATAATGGATGATCCAATTTGTCAGAATAAAAAATCCAACAAGTTAGATAACGAATATTAACAGCCCAATAATAAAATCTCAAATTAGGTAGGGCCATACCTCCATCTTTTTTCAATTTTTGTCCATGGAATTTACTAATTCTAGAGTTTTTATTCTTCCAAATAAAGGAAGAAACCTTTGAATAAATTTCATCAAACTAAATTTTGGGATGAAAACTGGAATCGCTTGAAATTGATATAAAAACTTAGGTAATTTTATCATTTTAACTGTATTAATACGACCTATTAAAGATAATAATAAAGATGGCCGTCTAGAAAAAGACAATCTCACAGACTCAAATAGAGGATAAAAAATTGAGTTTATATCAATCTTTAAATCATTTAGTAATTTTAACCCCAAAGTATGTGAAATTATCTCTGACAATCTTTAATGGAACTTGAGTGATAATAGGGACCTGCATATTAATCGGAAAAAGTTCACTTTTATGAAGGTATAATTTATATCCAGAGAAAGAGCTGAATTGAGGAAACCCAGACCCCTTCGCTCCCTCCATCCCTCTCTCTCTACTGCATCCAAGCACAGATCTCTGCGGACCCTCGTGATCCCCTCCATACATTGATCCCAGCGGACCCTCACTATCGCCTCCATGCACAGATCCCAGTGGACCCTCGCTATCACCTCCATACACAGATCCCAGCGGACCCTCGCTATCGCCTCCATGCACAGATTCCAGTGGACCCTCGTTATCACCTCCATACACAGATCCCAGCAGACCCTCGCTATCACCTCCATACACAGATCCCAGTGGACCCTCGCTATCACCTCCATACACAGATCCCAGTGGACCCTCGCTATCACCTCCATACACAGATCCCAGTGGACCCTCGCTATCACCTCCATACACAGATCCCAGCGGACCCTCGCTATCGCCTCCATGCACAGATCCCAGCGGACCCTCGCTATCGCCTCCATCCACAGATCCCAGCGGACCCTCGCGATCACCTCCATACACAGATCCCAGCGGACCCTCGCTATCGCCTCCATGCACAGATCCCAGCGGACCCTCGCTATCGCCTCCATGCACAGATCCCAGTGGACCCTCGCTATCGCCTCCATGCACAGATCCCAGTGGACCCTCATTATCACCTCCATACACAGATCCCAGCGGACCCTCGCTATCACCTCCATACACAGATCCCAGCGGACCCTCGCTATCGCCTCCATACACAGATCCCAGCGGACCCTCGCTATCGCCTCCATGCACAGATCCCAGCGGACCCTCGTTATCACCTCCATACACAGATCCCAGCGGACCCTCGCTATCTCCTCCATGCACAGATCCCAGCGGACCCTCCCTCTTTCGCTATACTTGTCCTTCCTGGTTATTTGTCTCCACCGCCTTCTGGTACGCTTAGATTCTAGCTCCAGTTCCAAGCCTCCCTCTCATCAGGATCTCGGGTACCTTAGTCTCACCCGCCATATCCTGCAGACCACACTCATCTCCCACGCTCAGATACCAGGAGACCCTCGCTCTCTTGCTACCACAATCATCTTGTGTCCATCAAGTATCGGAAGGTCACCTCCCTGGAGACTGCAAGTGTCTACTTCGGCCCCGAAGGGGTACAGGACCGAGCCTATCTCATAAACTGCCACCATGTTCCTGCAGGATCGAGCCTCTGTTGCGAACCTTCACCCTGGCCCTGGCGATCAACAGGTAAACAAATATTTTTAAATGTTTTTTATGTAGTTAGTATGGAATAAACCAAATTTTGACTGCTTCACAGGGAAGGGGACCCATAAACTTTGAGCAGAGTCCTGGGGGTAGGTGGGGCATAGCTGAGAAAACAAGTTTGAGAATGGCTGCTCCAGACTGATATCCCCGGTGCATTATTTAGGGATTCCAGAAGATGGGGCCATAGAACAGTACAGCCATGGACTGGCCATGGTCCTTGTGTGTGCTTTGTACTAAAGTTTTGCTGGTTGCACATGATACATCTCCCTCTGTTCCCTGCATATTCACACATCTCTCCAAAAGCTTTTTAAAACCCCATTTTATCTGCTCCCACCACAACCCCTGGCAGCCCACTACAGGTACCTACCACTACCACTCTACCCACAATGTCTTTAAACTCCCCCCCCCACCCCATCCACCACCTTAAATGCATGTCCTCTAGTGTACAGAACAGTACAGGCCCTTCAGCCCACAAATGTCATGCCAACCTACCTCACCAACAATACAATCCCTCCCTACCTCACACATAACCCTCTTTCTCACATCCATGTAATTGTCTAGGCTGGGAACACACCTGCATCCTTTGTTCTTTCAGTCTGTAGTCTATCCGGACATTGGTCCCTCCTCACGTTACACAGTGTTGCTCAGAAGACAAAGGATCTGGATTCCATTAACTTACGCCACACGTCCCTTTGGGGTAGACCACAGAGATATTCATTGATTTACTCCAGAATGGGGTAAGAAAATCAAGTTCTTCGCCACCACCCCTCCTGTTGCAGGGTTCATTTCTCCAGGTATTCGGAGCAAAGCTGCCTTCTGCCTGATCTTTTTGGGACACCACAGAATGCTTATGGCATTTTTCAAAACCTCTTTGCCCATCCTGCTCCTTGGGAGGGCAATCCGGTTAGACCCCACCTGGAGTATTGCATCCAGTTCTGGTCTCCAATTTTGAGGAAGGACATACTAGCTCTAGAGGGTGTGCAGCGCAGATTTACAAGGTTAGTTCCAGCGATGGCGGGGTTGACATATGCTGAAAGGCTAGAAAAACTGGACTTGTATCCGATGGAGTTTAGAAGGATGAGGGGGGACATGATTGAGGTCTACAAAATCATCAGGGGAATAGACAGGGTGAAGTCGGATTACTTGTTCCCAATGATGGGGGAGACGAAGATGAGTAAACATTTTTTTACCCAGAGAAGTGTGAATCTGTGGAATGCTCTGCCACAGAGGGTGGTAGAGGCAGATTCGTTGATTATGTTCAAAAGAGAGTTAGATAAGACTCTAGTGGGCAAAGGAGTTAAGGGTTATGGGGATAAGGCTGGAAAGGGGTACTGATGGTAGTGATCAGCCATGCTCTGTAAAATGGCGGTCACTGAAGGCTCGACAGGCCGAAGGGCCTACTCCAGCTCCTATTGTCTATTGTCCCATAGTAGCTGGTGGTGAACTCAACTGCAGAGAAACACTGCCCAAAGTCTTCAGTTTTCACCTCCAAGAATGAATTATCGGCACAACGCTGTTACAGTGCCAGTGACCCGGCTATGAATCCAGTGCTGTCTGTAAGGAGTTTGCAGGTTCTCCCCGTGTCTATGTGGGGTTTCCTCCCACCCTCCAAAATGTACAGGGGTTTTAGGCTAATTTGGGTGTAGTTGGGGGGGGGCACAGGTTTAGATGGCTGGAGGTAAAAGTTTTATAATTTAAAATATCCCACGATACTCAACAACAGTATTAACAATTGAATCCAAGAAAAACCTCAGGACAGATTGTAAAAGATTTAGTGAATAACCATAAAACACTACAGCATAGAAACAGGCCCTTCAGCCTTTATAGTCTATGCTGAACCATTATTCTGCCCAGTCCCACTGACCTGCACCCCATCCATATCCCTCCACACCCCTCCCATCCATGTGCCTGTCCAAATTCTTCTTAAATGTTAAAATTGAGCCTGCATTCACCACTTCAGCTGGCAGCTCGTTCCACACTCCCACCACTCTCTCTGTGAAGAAGTTCCCCCTAAACTGGCAGAACTTGTCCTCACCCTCAAAAACTTCTCCTTTGGCTCATCCCACTTACTCCAGGTTAAAGGAGTACCCATGGGAACCCGCATGGGTCCCAGTTATGTCTGCCTTTTTGTTGGCTACATGGAGCAATCCCTGCTACAAGCCGACACAGGCAAAGCCCCTCAACTCTTCCCCACTACGTCGATGACTCCTTTGCTGCTGCCTCAGGTACCCGTGATGAGCTCGTCGACTTCATCCACTTTGCTGCCAACTTCCACCCTGACCTCAAATTCACTGGGTCCATCTTGAGCAACACGCTCCCTTTCCTCCATCTCTGTGTTCATCTCAGGAGACAAGCCCTCGATAGACATCTACAAACCCATCAACTCCCACAGTGCACATCTGCACCCAGGATGAGGGCTTCCATGTCAGATCATTGGAGATGTCCTCCTACTTAAAACAATGTGGCTTTCCTTCTACCACCATCAACTCAGCACTCGCCCGCATATCCTCCATTGCCTGCACATCTACCTTGGCCCTCTCTGCCCTGGCATGCAACAAGGACAGGATTTCTCTTGTCCTCACCTACCACGACAGCAGGCTCCGCACCCTCTTTTGCCAGCTACTACATGATCCCACCACTAGACACATTTCCCCTCTCCACCTTCCACAGGGACTGCTCCCTCCGTGACTCCCTTGTCCACTCCTCCCTCCCCACCAATCGTCCCCTTGGGACCTACCCCTGAGACTGCAGGAGATGGTCCACTTGCGCCCACATCTCCTCCCTCACCACCAATCGGGACCCCAAACACTCCTTCCAAGTGAAGCCACATTTCACTTGTGAATCTGCAGGGGTCATCTACTGCATCTGGTGCTCATGTTGTGGTCTCCTCTACATCGGAGAGACTGGACACAGACTGGGAGATTGCTTCATTAGGCACCTTCGCTCTGTCTGCCGCAATAGTATGGATCTCCCAGTGGCAAACTGCTTCAGTTCCCCATTCCATTCCCTTGCTGACATCTCTGTCCACGGCCAGACTTGAGACCACCCATAAATTGGAGGAACAACACCTCATCTTCCGACTGGTCACCCACCAACCAGATGGCATCAATAACGACCTCTCTCCATTGCCTGTCTCCTTTCACATAGACATGATAAATTCTACCTGGACCCTTATCACATCCAATTAACACCTTTTGTTGATCTGGATTCCACCCCCATTGTTTGAATTCTGAGACTTCCTCGTGTTTCCTTAAAGAAGGGCTCAGGCCTGAAATGTCTGCAATATATCTTTGTCTCCTATGGATGCTGAAAAGACCGGCTGAGTTCCAACAGCATTTCAGTGTGTTTACTACAGTCACAGTGTCTGAAGCCTAAACTTTTCCCCTTTCACCATGTCCTCTGGTTTGTATCTCACTTACCCTCAGTGAAAAAATCCGATCTACATTTACTCTGTCTATACAAGCATCTTTAAAACTGAATACATATTGGGTTGATGAAAAACTGGGCTGATGAGGTGATTGGGAATTGACTAGCTCAGAGGGCTGATGGATCCATGAACCAAGTGGCCCTGTGTCAATGCAGTGTTTCCCTGCTCGCTGCCGTCATGCCACAAGCACCACCGCACTGCTGCCCAATGTCATTAATTGGTTCCTTACAACTGCTGCGTGGCTCATTTACCCTGCATAGGAATACTCCCAGCCCCACACAATACTTTTCCTCAAAATGAAAGGTCATCCACATCAATTCGAAGAATTCTTCAAATTTCTATGAATCGAAATGGGTGGGGTCACACTGCATTTGTAATCAGTCCCTCATTTCCTAAACAGTCAGAGTTGATCAGTTTCTGCTGTGTTGAGATACCAGGGCACTCCTACATGCACACAGCCCACTTGCACAACCTGAAGGAGGGCTCAGGCCCGAAACATCTTTACCTCCTACGGACACTGTGAGATTTCCTCCAACATCTCTGTGATTTCACTACAATCACTATGCCTGCAGACTTTTGTGTTTCACTTCTGAAAGGGAATAGCCCGACCAAGGCCCAGTTAACAAGTTCTCCGGACTCAACACATTTCTGGTTATTCAACTTTCATCCTTCCAGAACTGAATTTAAAAGTGTACAAATCACCTCAAGGTTCAGCCGCAGAAAAGTTATAGGAGATCCCAAACAGGGCGCTGTCCAATCAAAGATCAGACCAATTAGTTAAGCAGGAAAGTCTGCAGACCAACACAAACGCACTGGAGAAACTCAGCAGGTCTTTCAGCATCCAGAGTCAACTTTCTGGGCCTGAGCCCTTTACCTCCTGTGGACAGAAAGGGACCTGCAAAGTTTCTCCAGCATCTTGGTCAATTACAAATGATCCCCCTTGTTTCCATTTGGGGAAACATGGCCTGAAAACAAGGGAACGCCCCACCGAGCGTCTTGTGTTGGAGGACTTTCGCCGTGTCTGGATCAGAATCAGAATTTATTGTCACAAACAGGCCACAAAATTCAATGTTTTGCGGCAGCTTCACAGGGTGAACATTGCTGTAAATTAATACAAAAAGTAGGGGAAGTGAGGCCATGACTGCGGCTCGTTGCTCACTCAGGGATCTGATGGTCGAGGGGAAGAAGCTGTTCCTGTACCACTGGGTGCTCGCCCCCCCCCCCCCAGATGGAGGGGGTGCCCTTTCCCCCTCTGAGGGGGGGAGGAGGGGCCTTTCCCTCGGGGGCGGGGCTTTCCCTATGGGGGCGGGGCTTTCCCTTGGGGGGGCTTTCCCTCGGGGGGCTTTCCCTCTGGGGGCGGGGCTTTCCCTCGGGGCGGGGCTTTCCCTTGGGGGGGCTTTCCCTCTGGGGGCGGGGCTTTCCCTCTGGGGGCGGGGCTTTCCCTCTGGGGGGCGGGGCTTTCCCTCGGGGCGGGGCTTTCCCTTGGGGGGGCTTTCCCTCTGGGGGCGGGGCTTTCCCTCTGGGGGCGGGGCTTTCCCTCGGGGCGGGGCTTTCCCTCGGGGGGCTTTCCCTCTGGGGGCGGGGCTTTCCCTCTGGGGGGCGGGGCTTTCCCTCGGGGGGCGGGGCTTTCCCTCGGGGCGGGGCTTTCCCTGGGGGCGCCTTCCCTCGGGGGCGGGGCGGGGCTTTCCCTCGGGGGGCGGGGCTTTCCCTCGGGGGGGAGGGGCTTTCCCTTGGGGGGCGGGGCTTTCCCTTGGGGGGGGGGCTTTCCCTCGGGGGGAGAATAAGGGGATCTTTCCCTCGGGGGGGGGGAACAGAGGGAACGAAAGGCCCGGGCCGAGGCCAAGCAGGGAACGCAGGCCCCGCTGCGAGGGGAGGGAGGGAAGGGGAGGCCGAACCAGCGCAGGGTAAAGGTCACCATCCCCGTACCTGCGGCTCCCGGAAGACGCGCTGAGCCCAGCCGGAAATATAAATACGCCCCGCCCCCTGACTGATTGACGTAGGGGCCAACCAATTACATCCCGGAGGGGAAACGACAGGGCGGGACTTCACCTCAAGCTGAAAGACCATTTTAAAGGGAGGTTTTCCATCGGGTTAAATGTCCAAAGTGATCGCCGCGAGTTTCCTCTGATGTTCAACTGACATTAGTTTCGCAAACCCTCCCGCAGAAGGTCAGAGTTGGACGAGAGTGAAAGAGCAGGTCATGTTTGACAGACAGAAGAGTTATCCAATAGGACACAAACAGCTCTGATTTCTGTGGATGGCCACCAATGGAAACGGCGAGAAGGCGAGCGACGGCCAATGAGGGAGGAGGGCGGTGACCAATGAGGGAGGAGGGCGGTGACCAATGAGGGAGGAGGGCGGTGACCAATGAGGGAGGAGAGCGGTGACCAATGAGGGAGGAGGGCGGTGACCAATGAGGGAGGAGGGCGGTGACCAATGAGCGAGGAGGGCGGTGACCAATGAGCGAGGAGGGCGGTGCCGGCGGCCGGGCCCGGATCCATGGCCATGTTCTCGCTGCTGCGCGGCGCTTGGTGCTCAGTGGCCCGGCGGGCGGTGGGGCCACAGCCCGGGCGCTGGCTGGGCGAGGCCGGCGGGGACGGACAGGCCGCGCTGCGGCGCCGACTCGACGGCCTGGTGAAGAAGGACAAGGTGGTGGTGTTTATCAAGGGCACCCCGGCCCAGCCCATGTGCGGCTTCAGCAACGCCGTGGTGCAGATCCTCCGCATGCACGGGGTGGAGGGGTACGGGGCCTACAACGTGCTGGACGAGCAGGACATCCGGCAAGGTGGGAGGGGGAGGGGAGAGGGGGGGGGGGGAGGGGAGAGGTGGGGGGGGGAGGGGAGAGGTGGGGGGGAGGGGGGGAGAGGTGGGGGGGGGAGGGGAGAGGTGGGGGGGGGGAGGGGAGAGGGGGGGGGAGGGGGGAGGGGGAGGGGAGAGGTGAGGGGGGGAGGGGAGAGGTGGGGGGGGGAGGGGAGAGGTGGGGGGGGGAGGGGAGAGGTGGGGGGGGGAGGGGAGAGGTGGGGGGGGAGGGGAGAGGTGGGGGGGGGAGGGGAGAGGTGGGGGGGGAGGGGAGAGGGGGGGGGAGGGGGAGAGGGGGGGGGGGAGGGGAGAGGTGGGGGGGGGGAGGGGAGAGGTGGGGGGGGGAGGGGGGAGAGGGGGGGGGGAGGGGAGAGGGGGGGGGGAGGGGAGAGGGGGGGGGGAGGGGAGAGGTGGGGGGGGGAGGGGAGAGGTGGGGGGGGGAGGGGAGAGGTGGGGGGGAGGGGAGAGGTGGGGGGGGGAGGGGAGGGGGGGGAGGGGAGAGGTGGGGGGGGAGGGGAGAGGTGGGGGGGGGAGGGGAGAGAGGGGGGGGAGGGGAGAGGGGGGGGGGAGGGGAGAGGGGGGGGGGAGGGGAGAGGTGGGGGGGGAGGGGAGAGGTGGGGGGGGAGGAGAGGTGGGGGAGGGGAGAGGGGGGGGGAGGGGAGAGGTGGGGGGGGGAGGGGAGAGGTGGGGGGGGGAGGGGAGAGGTGGGGGGGAGGGGAGAGGTGGGGGGGGGAGGGGAGAGGGGGGGGGAGGGGGGGGGGAGGGGAGAGGGGGGGGGAGGGGAGAGGGGGGGGGGGAGGGGAGAGGGGGGGGGGGGAGGGGGGGGAGGGGAGAGGGGGGAGGGGAGAGGGGGGGGGGAGGGGGGGGAGGGGAGAGGTGGGGGGGGAGGGGAGAGGTGGGGGAGGGGAGAGGTGGGGGGGGGAGAGGTGGGGGGGGGAGGGGAGAGGTGGGGGGGAGGGGGGAGAGAGGGGAGAGGTAGGGGAGGGGGGGGAGAGGGGAGGGGGGGGAGGGGAGAGGTGGGGGGGGAGGGGTGGGGGGGGAGGGGGGGAGAGGGAGAGGGGAGAGGTGGGGGAGGGAGGGGAGAGGTGGGGGAGGGAGGGGAGAGGTGGGGGGGGAGAGGGGGGAGAGGTGGGGGGGAGAGGTGGGGGGGAGGGGGGGAGAGGTGGGGGGGGAGAGGGGGGAGGGGGGGGAGAGGGAGGGAGAGGGAGAGGGGAGAGGTGGGGGGGGAGGGGGGAGAGGGAGGGGGAATGGGAGGGGAGGGGGGAAGGGGTGAGGGAGGGGAGGGGGGGGAGTGTTCATCTGATCTCTGTGAAATCATCCCTTGTCCTCTCTTCACGAGGAAGAAAACACCACCTGCTCAATGTCTCCCTGTAGCTCAGGCCCCGAGTCCTGACAACATCCTTGTAAATTTTCTCTGTACCCTCTGCAGCCTGACAACATCTTTCCTGCAGCACAGTATCCAAAACTGAATACAAACCTCCACATGGGACCTCACCAACATCTTGTACAACTGTAACACAACTTCAGCTTCTGTACTCAATACTTGGACAGATGAAGGCCAATGTGCCAAAAGCCTTTATGACCACCCCGTGACACAGCAAACAAGGTCCTTCTACTCCACAACACTCCCCAGATCCCTCGCATTCAACTGTTCATTGTAATTTCTTATCAAGTGACAAAAGATTTTGTCCCTGCTCTGATAGCAATGTTTCCCAAGCATAGTGTTCACTGTAATCTCTTTTCACTGCTCTGGACTCTTGTCATTGGATTATCGAGGGCAAGGCAGCCATCTCCACAGTTTGTTTTTATTTCATTTTAAATTTAGGCAGGAGGAATGCAGAGCCCCGGGGAAAACCCACACAGACACAGGGAGAACGTTCAAACTTCTTACAGACAGTGCGGGATTTGAACCCCTGTCCTGATCGCTGACGTTGAAAAGACATTGTGCTAACAGCTATGCCAACTGTTGATTTTGAAAATCCAAAGGGCCTCCAAGATAGGGACAAAATACAAAGTTCCGATTTATTGTCAGAGTACATACCTGACATCACATACAACCCTAAGATTCTTCTTCCTGCGGGCACAGCAGAATTTCTACACTGGTGGAATTATTGCTGGCAGCCCTAATTTAATGATTAACGAACAGTTCCTTTAAAATTACTTACGTGGAAGTTTAAGAATTAGCAGGCCAAATCCAAAGAAAGGGAGGTTAAATTATTGAGAGGTAAATTACTGAGTCTAAATGATGGCAGCCTGCCAATCCCAGCTTTAACAATGGCCTGTGCTGAGTTAGCTTCTCAGTTTTGAACAAGTTCTGTTCTGGTCTGTTTGGAAGTACTCCATTTGCCTTCTGGTATTGGTTAGTGCGACACTACAGCCGCCAGTGACTCGGGTTCAAATCTGGTGGGGTCTGTAAGATATTTGTATGTTCTCCCTGTGTCAGCTTGGGATTTCTCCCAGTGTTCTGGATTTCTCTCACCCTTCAAAGCGGAGGTTAATTTGAGTATAATTGGAAAGCACAGGTTTAAATGGCAAGAATCGGCCTCTAACATGCTGTGAGTAAAATTTAATTAAAATCTTGCTAAGACTCCTTTTGGAAAGCTACCTGGAAATATTTTTGTCAATGAGCCCAGTCCCATCCTTGGCCAGTGGCGGGCCCACTATTTAAAGACAACTCTTTCGGCGCTGGATTGAGCTTATGATGTCTGGCACATGGCTTGTGATTTCAGTGAAGTGATAGAGCTCAGTTGTTTTGCTCTGTCCTTTATTTTTAAAATCAGTTATTTATTTAATGTTTGCTCTTCTAAAATTTCATAAGCCTGGACTTTGGTTTAGGCCAAAATTGAGTGAAACTGATGGAGGAGTCCTGATGTAAGAAGCAGTTCATGATGGAAAGAATGGGATTGGACAGCATCCAGACAGTCTTTCAGGTTAATGATCTGAAACGCTGTCAAGGATTTTCTTGCTTACTGTTTCACCCTTGTCCTGCACCTCTCATCCATGGCACTCGTTTCTCTCTGCCCTGTTGGAATGGTCACTGACCTGAAATATTGACGTCCTCTCTCAAGATGCTGTCTGAACCAGGTCTAGCAATTTTTAAAAAATTGTAATGGCGCCTAAAATATGAGATGGAAAAAGCCGTGTCAAATGGATGCAAATTAATGATTACACATTTAAGAGAAGAACTCCGGGGGAAGGAGTGAATATTTCAAGAGGAATAGAATACAAGAGCAGGGATGTGATGTTGAGGCTCTATAAGGGACTGCTGAGTCCTCACGGGGAGGATTGTTATGAAAGGATGAGCTGATGTTGGAGAGGGTTCAGAGGAGGTTCACAAGGATGATTCCAGGAATGAAAGGGTTATCACATGAGGAGTGTTTGACGGCTCTTGGCCTGTACTCGCTGGAATTTAGGAGAATGAGGGGGGGATCTCATTGAAACATTTTGAAAGTTGAAGGGCATGGACAGAGTAGATGAGGAAAGGTTGTTTGCCTTGGTGGGAGAGTCCAGAACAAGGGGGCACAACTTCAGGATTGAAGGGTGTCCACCTGGAACAGAGATGTGGAGGAATTCCTTCAGCCAGAGGGTGGTGAATCTGAGAAATTTGTTGCCACAGGCAGTTGTGGAGGCCAGGTCGTTGGGTGTATTTAAGACAGAGATTGATAGCTTTTTTAAATATTTTTTTTTCCATAAATATACATATCAAAATTTTCCATTTTCAAAATGTATGTTTTGTAAGAAAAAGTTTATGTATATAAACTTACAAAACAAAACAACAACCCACTATAAATCTACATCATCAGGGCTTACAGTTGGGTTTAAAAAGAAAGTCTTCATTGGGGAGATCACTTATAATTTATTTTTATTTATATTTGGGCCCATATATAATGCAAATCTGGTTGCCATATTTTTATAAATATGTCATATTTGTTCTTTAGATTACATGTGATTTTTTTTTTCCCCCCCGAGAGATATACAACTGTTCATCTGACTTCCATTGTGCTCTCTGTAGAGGAGAGTCAGATTTCCAAGTAATCGCAATACATTTCTTAGCTGTAGCTAAAGCTGTTTTAACAATGAAATTTGGAATTTAGTTAGTTTCTTACTTATTTTAATAAAGTTGCCCAAAAGATAAAGCTCTGGGTCGTCGGTGAAAGCCACGTCTGTTATCCTCAGTAATATCCTGCCAGAAAGGTCTCACCTTCACACTCGACCAGGTGGCATGTACGACCGTTCCTGTTTCTGATCCACATCTAAAACACATCTCCGATATTTCTGATTTTGATTTGTAATTTCTGAGGTGTGAGGTATAATTGGTGAAGAAAATTCTATTGTACTAATCCGTATCATGCTTTTATAATTGATGCCATGCTATCCAAACACCAATCAGACCAGCATCTTCTCTCTCTCTCGATCGATCTCTGTAAACTTGGTTTTGTACTTTTATTTTGGAGAGCAAAGTACATTTTAGATATAAATTTAGGTGTGTTTCCCAGCCAAATCGTTTGTTCCATCTCATTAATTTCAGGTGGGGCTAAGTTTGGTCGCAATCTTTAGAACGATCTTAGCTGGAGCAAGCAGAAGGTGGTCCCATTAGCTACTCCCTACTTATTTCTTAATTGTTCAAAAGACACCAGAGATCCCTCCATATAACAGTTATCAACATATCTTATTCCTTCGTCATACCATGAATTCAGTATTTTGTTACCCAGGTTCATAGGCAGTCGTATATTTTTACATAATGGTGTCCCAGTGATGTACCTGCTTTTTTCTGATACATTAATTTATTTCTTGCCATGTTGTAATCATCTGTATTAATATAGGATTGTCCATTTTTAAAATCTTAATAATTTGTTATTCCACTTATAATCCTTTATAGTCCTTCACCGTTTCCTCTTTTATTGAATTCAGTCGCATTTGACTCCACGAAGGGGACCGTTTTCTTGAAACAAAGACGATGGAAACCTTGCTTGTGCTGAGAGATAATACGTTAACTTTTCCAGTGCAATTTATTGGTACTTTGCATAGGAATTATCTTGTACAATTATGTAATAATTTAAGGAAATGTGTAGTTAGTACAATAGGCAATGATTTAAAGAGATACTGTAGTCTTGGCATTACCTTCATTTTTATACATTTTGCCCTTTCTACTAATGTATTCAGCAGATCTTTCCATTTCTGTAAAGTTTTTTCTATTTTTTTCTAGTAGTGGGGTACAATTAAGCTCATACAAGTTCTGTAAATTACTATCTGTCATTATTTCTAAATATTTAATTCCATCTTTCTTCCATTTAAATCTACTGCCTTTTTGGTATCTTTCATAATCAAAATTCTGCAATGACATTATCTCACTTTTATCCAGATTTATTTTGTATCCTGACATTCTTCCATATTTTTCAAATATTGTTTGTAATCATCCGGATCAGAAGTATAACAGCACATCCTCAGCAAATAGGCTAATTTTATGTTTTTCCCGTCCAACTTTGAAGCTCTTAATATCTGGATCACTTCTTATAATCTCCCCCAGGGGTTCAATAGCTAGGATGTATAGCCCTAGAGATGGGGAACACCCCTGTCTACTCCAGGGAAAAATTATAACGTTATAATTTTAGCTTTTGGCTTATAATAGTTTTTATCCACTCTATAAATTTTCTACCTACACCAAATTTTTCCAATGTTTTATATAAGGAAGACCATTCTAGTCGGTTGAAGGCCTTTTCTGCATCTAGAGAAATAGTTATGTTTGGATTCGACCTTGATTTTTCCGTACGTACTTTATTGAATAATCTACCTGGACTATTTGAAGAATCCTTTAATAAATCCCACCTGATCAAAATGTATTAATTTTGGTAAATACTCACCCAATCTATTAGCTAATACCTTTTGCTAGAATTTTATAGTCTGCATTCAGAAGAGATATTGGTCTGTATGATGAGGTTTTTAATGGGTCTTTACCTTTCTTTGGTAGCACTGAAATTATAGCAGTTGAAAAAGTTTCGAGGAGGGTTTGGGTCTCCACCGCCTGGTCCAACACATCCATCAACAGAGGCATCAACAAATCTTTAAATTGTCTACAGAACTCAGGAGGAAACCCATCTTCCCCCGGGGACTTATTAGCTTGTAAAGTACCCAGAGCTTTCTCTATTTCTTCCCCTGTAAAAGGAGCATCTAAATCATCTTTTTCTCTCCTAGTTTGGGAAGTTCAATATTTATTAAAAAATTTTCCATCTTGTTTTCATCTACTAATTCTGATTTATATCGTTTCATACAATATTGTCAAAACATATTTATCTGTTATATTAGCTTCTGTTTCTATTGTATTTATCATTCTGGATGACGCCTCTGTTTTAACCTGCTAAGATAATACTTTGCATGCCCATTCTCTTAATTCATAATATTTTTGTTTAGTTTTTAGTATCATTTTTTCCATTCCATATGTTTGTAGTGTATTATATTGTAACTTTTTGTTCTCGACTATTCTATATTTTTCTTATTTCTTTTGTTATATCCTTCTCTAGACCTTCTAAGTCTCTTGCATATTTTCTCAAGATTTTTAGTATAAGAAATAATTTGTCCCCTCGGACAAATGTTTCTATCTGTCTCTGAATAAATTCACAGAAATCTTCTTTAATAATGTAGCATTAAGGCTCCATCTGTACATACTTTCTTGCTTTTCCATTATCATAATAGTTAATGTTAATGGCGAGTGATCTGATAAAAATCTTGCCCCTTTTTTACCACTCTACTTTGTAACTGAGCAGACATTATAAATAGGTCAATCCTTGTAATTTGAATCATGTACCCTTGAATAGAACGAGTAGTCTCTTTCTAGGAGAGGACATGGCTTTAGGGGGAAAGGGTTCCCAACCATTTTGTTCCTCTGTATCCCTTGCGCATTTTTATAGGTTCCCGTGTACCCCTAAAAATTAAGGATTTTTAAAAAAACCACGACATTGTGCAATCTGACTGCAGATTACAATACCATGTATTGTACCGTAGTGGTTATTCTCAGACCAAATGTACCCCCTGAAAAGTACAAATGTACCACTGGGGGTACATGTACCCAGGTTGGGAACCCCTGGCTTAGGGAGAACTTCTTCAGTGAGAGTGGTGGGAGTGTGGAATGAGCTGCCATCTGATGTGGTGGGTGCGGACAAGATCTTGAGTTTTAAAAATAAATTGGATAGATATGTGGATGGGAGAGGTCTGGAGGATTATGGAATGGGAGCAGGTTATTGGGACTAGCTGAACAATGGTTGGCCCAGACTAGAAGGGCTGAATGGCCTGTTTCCTATGGTTCTAAGGGGTTGAGCCGCCTCCATATATCAATTCGATTTAAATAAGAGTCATTTTTCCAGCTTTCGCCCTTGTTACCGTTCTCGCTAATTTGTCCAATATTGAATGTAAACAAAAATTGAAATCTCCAATCAATATGTTTTGTCTTTCCTGTAGTTTTAAAAAAGAAATCTTCTTTGAAGACTTCATAATTTGGGGCATTAATGTTCATAAACGTCCATGATTCTGCATAAATTCTAGTGTGCATTACAAATCTTCCAGCTTGATTGGTTAACATCTCGTATATTAATTAAAATCGTTGCACCTCTTCCTTTTGATCCAAACGAAGACGATATTACTTGCCCCACCCACCCTCTTTTTAATTTTTCATATTCTAAATTGGTAAAAAGAATTTTTTTAAGGTATGGCAAGACCCATTTTCACTACCCCATTAATTCCATCAACATTAAAACTAATAAATTTTAATGTTCTATCCAAATTTTTCTTTAAAACAATATATTTTTAGCAGTAAAATCTCTTTGACTCTTTAAATAATAAAGTGACCCTTCCTCTTTAAGAAAAACCCACAATGTCTGTCCCGACTGTGACGTATAGGTCAAGTCCCGAAAGCATGCAAAAAGATCCCGCAGAATCTCCCAATGAAGAGGAATCCCTCCCTTTAGAGCTGTTGCGGAGAAAAGTGTTTTATAACGAAATAACTCGGCCGAGGCACCAGGGAGTCACTTCAGAAGGAATTTTTATTTACAAGATATCTTGGAGAACAGTCCCACCAAAATACGGGGGCTGCTCTGCCTGAGCACGGACCAGCCAGTTTAATTTATACAAAGGTACAAACAGTAGACGCATGACACACTGAAGCTCTGAGAGCGTCCACCGTTTCAGGGAGAAAGCAATTGTCATTGGTTGATTCAAAAAGAAACAATTCAAAGTGTCTGGCAAAATGCAGAGGGTCTACAGTCTTATTCAGCAGCGTACAGCTTAACGTACTGAGGGTCCTTTTAATGATTAATAGACTTAAAAGTGGCAGTGGACAGCTTACTAGTCACGAACTAAAACTTTCTTTACTAATTTTTTCTTCCACAAGAGCCATCTTTTTGCTACTCCTTTCCAGGCACCATTTTCCCCCTTAGTCCGGAGTCTCCACCCTGCTACCATTTTTCTCAAATTTATTTCCTTTTTTTGAGCTTTCCATGAGGATTTCTATACACTTTTAAAGAATAAATTCAAGACAGTTTTATAAAAATTAAAAATACAACTTTTACTTAGTTCCATTATGAATATTTTCACATTCTTCTCCCTCAACAACTGTAATTTTTTTTACTTTATAAACTTTGCAGAAAGTCTTCCACCTCGTTCTTGGTCTTGAAAAATCGCTGGTTCCCTTCCACTACTTCAACCCTCAAAGTGGCAGAACATATTGAATATTTCAAGTTTTTAGCATGTAGTTGTCTTTTCACATCATCAAATTCTTTTCTTTGTTTATTCAAGGTCAATCTTGGGCAGCCATTATTCTGCTTTGAGTAATCATGTGCCTGCTCCCAGAATCATCTCCCGTTATCTCTCACCAGAACTGGCCTTGGTCTCTGATCGCTGGTTCTTCTGGGTCTGAATGTTCAGTGAGCTTTCTCAGTATGTAGTTTTTCTCCAAATTAGTCTTCTCCCAACACTTGTGGGATCCATTGTAGAAAAAATTTCACTGGGTCTCTTCCCTCGATTCCTTCCTTCATTCCAATAATTTGGACATTCTTCCATTGACTGAAGTTTTCCATGTGGGCAATTTTGTCCAGCTGTCCTTGCTTATTTGACTCAATTCAGACTCTGCTCAATCCATTCTCTTCATCAGATCTTCAACGATAGCTTTTATTTTGGTCATTTTCTCTGTCATATCTCTCATCACTGTTTCAACACTTAAGAATCGGTTACTCAAAGTCTCCAGGATGATGCTCAGCTCTTCACCTGACTCCTCAGTTTTACGTGGCTCTGCTGGGCCTGTCGCCATTTTTGCACTGCTCCCTTTCGGACTTTCACCCAATGTTCCTGGTTGAAGAGGAGCTTTCTTCAGTCTTTGTTCTCGGCTGCCTTAGCTTCTTCATGCTTTATCCATTTTTGATTAAAATTGATTTTCAATTTTTGACCATCTATTTAGAACTTTTAATGGAGAGCTCAACCAAAGCTCATCTGTCTAAGTCCTTTGCATGGTTATATCCCAGATTGGTAGGTTTTTGATTAGCCAGGGCATCAAAGGTTATGGGGAGAAATCTGGGCAGTGGGGCTGAGTAGGAAAATGAATCAGCTCATGATTGAATGGTGGGGCAGACTCGATGGGCTGAATAGCCTATTTCTGTTCATGTGTCATGATCTGGATTTTGGGATTAGGAAAATTGTAAAAGATAGTACAGGCAGATGATCCTTCAGCCAGCGCCGGGAAAAGGGATCTCAACATTAAGCAGTAGAAGGTCATTGATGCATGGCCCTCACTCAGTCTAGCCATTTGTTCTTTGAAACAGGTATTAAAAATTATTCCAATTGGCCGACCATCCCTCAGATCTACTTTGACGGTGAGTTTGTAGGTGGATGCGACATCCTGCTGCAGATGCACCAGAACGGAGATCTCGTGGAGGAGCTAAAGAAACTTGGCATCCGCTCTGCACTTTTGGATGTGGAGCGAGAGGAGACGAAGTAGAGCAGCCAGCATCCATCATCCGCACAACCTGGTCCTGGCTCGTCATATGGTTGGCGTTGGATTTATCTGTCATTGAACCCTGGCCAAGGCACAATGGTTGGAGAACTCAGTGGACAGCGGTGTCAAAATGCTAATGGCGCAGCAAGCTACAACCTGTTGGACTATACAACAATGACAGGTTTCCTGACAGACGAACAACTCTAGTTTTAATCTGCCAAGATCGTAAGGAATAAATAAAATGTCATGTGTGATCGCTGAAGGCTTGTCGTAGTTATACAACGTGGTCGCAGGTCCTATCTAAGCTAGCCCTATTTCTTCTCTCTCTCTCATGTTCTATTGTTTAAAAAAAAAATTAATTATACCTTTCCGAGGACCCATGCCTGAACCATTACCCTTTAATTCCTATCAATGCTCCATGACTACTGCATTCTCCAGCAAGTTTGTATATCATAATTCTACCTGCCTCTACCACTTCCTTCAGCTGCTCTGTATAGTAGAACATCCCTTGGGTTCCCTTTAAATCTTACCCACAACCCCCCCCTAAACCCTCCTCTACCATGTTGCTATCCACCTTATTTATGACCCTTGTGATTTCATCAGTCTCTGTATGCCCTGTGCCTCCCTGTCCCAACCTGTCTAGTCTCTCCTTGTAGCACAAATCAGCTGCATCAGATGTGAATTGAGGATTCAGAGGAGGTTCACAAGGATGATTCCAGGAATGAAAGAATTATATGAGGAACATTTGATGGCTCTTGGCCTGTACTTGTTGGAATTTGGGAGAATGAGGAGGGGGGGGGGTGGAATTCTAATTGAAACATTTAGAATGTTGAAAGGCATGGACATAGTAGATGTAGAAAGGTTGTTTCCCATGGTGGGAGACTTTAGGACAAGAGGGCACAACTTCAGGATTGAAAGGCGTCCACTTAGAACAGAGATGCAGAGGAATTTCTTCAGCCAGACGGTGGTAAATCTGAGGAATTTGTTGCCACAGGTGGTTATGGAGGCTGGGAACATTGAGTGTATTTAAGGCAGAGATTGATAGGTCCTTGATGAGCCAGGGCATTAAAAGTTTTGGAGAGACCAGGCAGTGGGGCTGAGTGGGAGAATGAATCAACTCATGATTAAATGACAGGGTGGACTCAATGGGCTGAATGGCCTATTTCTGCTCCTATGTCTTTTGGTCTTCTCCATCAGTGTAATGAAACATTTCTGCACCCTCTCTGTTCAGTAGTTCAGTCGTATGGTTTGGTGACCAGAACTGCACCATACTGCAGGTACGGTGTCACCAGCATCTTGAACTGCTGTAACGTGATATTCCAGCTCTTGTTCTCTGCCCCATCCGATGAATGCAAGTGTGCTTTCTACCTTCACCATCTCTATTTGTACTGCCACTCAAGGAATTGTACATTGTGTGTGTGTGTTGTGCACAAGGATACCCTGCTCCAAGCAAGTTCAGTGTTATGGAAAACTGCCCTCTTCCTTTAATGTAATACAGTACGTTCCAATCCTAAAATTATTTTTCTTTTGGCTCGAACTCTTATTGCAAACGTGCATAAAATATTTAAAAGGGATTATATAAAACTGAAAAATGACATATGAGCAATGAGTGAACATGATTTAAGAAAATCTCTGTCTTGGGTCGTTTGCACTTTAGTCTTTTTTTCCATCGTGCATGTCTTTATAACGTCATTGAGAGACAGTTTTATCCTGGCCACTGACGTCAAAGAGGTGTGGGAGGAAGAGCAGAGGGGAACAGGGTCCTCTGTCTCAAGGGGCAGGATTTGGGACGGGGAGATACATCAACCAGCAGTGTGGTTAGTCCGCTGGCTCATAGACGGTGGGCAGGGGTGGCGGGGGGGATGTCCGAGATGTGGAGTGGGCCGGGGCTCACTGTGGTGGAGGTAAGAGGAGTACACCACGTGGGTCAGTGTCTTCACCTACACCAATGCCATCAGAGGTGAGTGAAGGAATGGGGGGGGGGGTTGGTGGTAGGAGGGACATACATTAAATTATTGCACCACTGTTGGTAATGCAATATTAATAACATTTAACCAATTTGGATTATTACTATATTAAAATTATAAACCACGTTATAGCCAAACCCACGTTCTAAATCATGTTATACAAGGTATCCCTGTACTTCCAATGGGCCTGCCATTCACTATGTTCTGTCCTGGTGTAACTTCCAAAATATGGCATTTTGTACTTGACTGGATTAAATATTTGGCTCCAAGGACTTGTCTACTTTCATGCACCTCAGGGCTGTCAACAACCCCATGTGGATTTGTTTCAGGCCATCACTGTTCTTTCCAGAATTCCTTGGCATTCATAACCACCTTCAGAGTGAATACAGATGAGAAATGATTATTTAAGGCCTCTCCCATCTCTACATACAGGGGACCACACTAATCCTCAGGGGATCTATTCTCTCCATAATTGTCCTATTGCTTTTAATATAGAAACTCTGGGATTCTACTTGATCTTATCTGCTAAAGATATCTCTGGTTTCAGTTCATTTGTACAGATGAGACGAAGACTGGAGGAGTTGTGGATGGTGTTGAAGGTTATCTATGGTTGCAATGATGCAGACAGGATGCAGAGTTGGGTGGAGAACTGGCAGGTGGAATTCAATCCGGATAAGTGTGAGGTGATGCATTTGGGCAGCTCAAACTTGAAGGCGGAAGAAATAGTTAATGGCAAGGTTCTTAACAGTGGAAGAAAAGAGGAACCTTGGGCCTCCCAGTCCAGAGATCTCTCAAGGATGTTGCACAGGTTGATTGGCTAATTAAGAAGGCCTTAAAGCTGACACTTCAAGGCCTTAATTAGCTGGGGGTTGAGTTTAGGTGAGGTCTTGTTGCAGCTCTAAATCTCTGGTGAGACCACATTTAGAGTATTGTGTTCACTTCTGGTCACCTCATTACAGGAAAAATGTGGGAGCTTTGGAGAGTACAGAGATTTATCAGGATATCACCTTGATTGGTAAACAAGTCTTAATGAGGCAAGGTTAGCAGAGCTGCAACTATTTGGAGCGTAGAAGGATGAGGTGACTTGATAGAAGTTGACAAGATTCTGAAAGGCATAGATGGGGTGAATGGCCAGCACCTTTATCTCGGGGCAGGAATAGCAAACAGTAGAGTATGTACAAAGTGAAGGGAGGGATGTTGAGGGGAGACGTTTTTTTTTTACACAGAGAGTAGTGGGTGGTGGAGGGCGTTGGTACAATAGGGCCATTTAAACAAAAAGACGGGCATATAGATACTGGAAAAAAGCTTATCGGGGTGGTGAATTGGATTAGTAAATGTGCAGACGATACTAAGATAGGTGGAATAGTGGATAATGAAGAAGGTTTTCAAGGATTGCAGAGGGATTTGGGCTGCTTAGAAAAGTGGGCTGAAAAATGGCAGATGGAATTTAATGCTGATAAGTGTGAGGTGCTTCATTTTGGTAAGAATCAGAATAGGACATACGTGGTAAATGGGAGAGCATTGATGAATACAGAAGAGCAGAAAGATTTAGGAGTAACGGTACATCGTTCCCTGAAGGTAGAAACTCACGTGAATAGGGTGGTGAAGAAGGCTTTTAGTATGCTGGCCTTTATCAATCATTGCATGGAATATAGGAGTTGGGAGGTGATGTTGAGATTGTATAAGACGTTGGTGCGGCCTAATTTGGAGTTCTGTGTGCAGTTCTGGTCGCCTAATTATAGGAAGGATATAAACAGAGTGGAGAGAGTGCAGAGAAGGTTTACCAGAATGTTACCTGGGTTTAAGCATCTAGAGTATAGGGAGAGATTGGACAGATTAGGTCTTTATTCTTTGGAGCGTAGAAGGTTGAGAGGGGATTTGATAGAAGTATTTAAGATTATGAAAGGGATAGACAGAGTGGATGTGGATAGACTATTTCCGTTAAGAGGAGGAAAGATTAAAACAAGAGGACATGAGTTAAGAATTAAGGGGCAGAGGTTTAGAGGTAACATGAGGGGGAACTTCTTTACTCAGAGAGTGGTAGCCGTGTGGAATGAGCTTCTGGGAGAAATAGTGGCGGCGGAGTCAATTGTATTATTTAAGAAAAGGTTGGACAGGTCTATGGATGAGAAGAAGATGGAGGGTTATGGGCATTGTGCAGGGAGGTGGGACTAGAAAGGGGTGTTTGGTTCGGTGCGGACTAGAAGGGCCTAATGGCCTGTTTCCGTGCTGTAATTGTTATGTGTAGGAAGGAAGGCTTAATTTGTTGAGTTGGTTTATGTAGGTCTGCACAACATCATGGGCTGAAGGGTCTGTACTGTAATGTACCATGTTCAACGTACACTTTATGCCTATTACAGTGAGAAGGTTCTTTCTGTCCCATTTCTTTTCCTGATTTCCTTTGTGTGCACTCGTACATTCCAGGGATTCTCCCACACTGGCACGTTCCTTGTACCTGACCAGAGCTTCTGCCCCGTGTTTGTCATTGTTCTCTAATCCTAGCAACCTTTCCCTTCACTCTTAACAGAAACATGATACTCTCCCATTTCACTTTTAAAAAGCCTCCCACTCACCAGATTTCTCCCCTCCCCCCCCCCCCCCCCCATTTCCAACACTGGTCATCAGAGGAGGATGTTGCTGTGCGTTTGAGGCAGAGAAGCTTCACAATGTTATTAGGCTGAAGACTAATGTAACGTACTGCTCTAGTTGAGGGAACCCTAAAGTCTGGGGCACATAGGAGACCACTCTGTCTTTTTTGGCTGCGACACCGGTGAGGTTACAGTTCATTTTTAGCTCCATTTCCCGCTCTGTATTTATACTCTTAATTACATTTATGCCCAAACACA
Organism: Narcine bancroftii; assembly: GCF_036971445.1. Taxonomy (NCBI): domain Eukaryota; kingdom Metazoa; phylum Chordata; class Chondrichthyes; order Torpediniformes; family Narcinidae; genus Narcine; species Narcine bancroftii. Next base: position 10,135,147 of record NC_091470.1, on the reverse strand, counting down.
CTTCTGAATAACTTGCAGGTCCACGGCCCTCTTTCTGAGAGAATCCAAGCCCCATTGTGTGAAGTCATTTCTTTTCAATTGATGGCTGAGCTACTATTTTGAGACAGTACCCCCCCCCACCCCCGGCTCCCCTGCTGTCAGAACTCCCATATCTCCCCTATCAACCCCATAAAAATGTACATTCCAGTAATCTCCCCCCTCCTGGGATTGTGCTACTCTGACGACAGGGCTCGGTCTGGTGAACACCTGGATGACACTTCATGGCTTTTTTTCCTCGCTGCCCTCCCTCTCATACCCACCAATGACTTCCTTGTCTCTCGACCTGTATTCCTGTATTCCTTCCACGCCCCCCCCCCCCCCTACCATTTTATTCAGGCTCCTGTCTGGTTTTTTGCCCGAACATTGGTCATGCCTCTGCCATCTAACCTGCTGAGTTTCCCCAGCACTTTTGTAAATACAATCGCAGCTTCAGCAGATTTTCTTATTTAACTGGATGATGTTGTAGAGGGGGCACATTTAGTCATTTTGCAGACAACCAATCTTTGGTCTCGTGCAGCCGTTCTCACTGGGGCCATACAGCCCCTGGGGGTGGGGTCACAGCACATTTAAGACGGTTTTCGGATTGAAATGGTAAAATATTTTTAATGTAGTTGGTAGGAGAAAAGAAAAGAAACCAACTAAACTTGACTGCATCACCAGAACAAGGGCCCATAAAATTTGAACAGAGCCTGTCCCAAGGCCCTTTCATGGAGTGGAAAAGCCCGACTATAAAGGGAGATTATCCGCCCTTAAGTTGGGAGACTTGCCTCTATGACTGCGCCGTGGCCGGCTCCAAGACGCCTCTCGGAAGGATAATCTCGGGGGTGGGGGGGTGTGTTGCGCTCCACTGCCTCATGAATGTACAGCTACGAGAATGTTGACAGGATTTCAGGGTCTGAGTTACAGGGAAAGGTTGTGCAGACTGGGGCTTTTTTCTCTGGAGCGTAGAAGATTGAGAGGGGACTTGATAGAGGTGTTTAAGATTTTAAAAGGGACACAGTAAATGTGGATAAGCTTTTTCAAGTAAGAAAGGGGGAGATTCAAACTAGAGGACATGGTTTAAGATTGAAGGGGGAAAATTATAAGGGGAACATGAGGGGAAATTTCTTTACGCAGAGGGTGGTGGGGATGTGGAATGAGCTTCCGGCAGACGTGGTCGAGGCGGGATCATTGGTTACATTTAAGGAAAGACTGGATCGTTACATGGATAGGAGGGGACTAGAGGGGTATGGACTGGGTGCTGGTCAGTGGGACTAGGAGGGTGGGGATTTGCTACGGCATGGACTAGTAGGACCGAACTGGCCTGTTCTGTGCTGTAAGTGGTTATATATGGTTACTGCGACTGGTCAGGGGCAGGCAGATGACAGCGACCCATCTCCCCTCTTTCAACTCTCTTTAGATCCCCTCAGGGAAAGGGTGGCCAGAGTGAGCCGTCGGGGCAGGGGCACTCAGTCGGAGTCCAAACAGACATTCCAGCCCCTCACTGGGCTGCTCTGCAGCTCAAAATGTGGCAGAGCAATGGCCATCTTCCCTACCCATGCACTGGAACTGTTCTGGGAAACACTGCTCTCACGTATTTATGATGGATGTTGCTACGGCAGCAGTTGCCCTGGCTCCGGAGGTGTTGCTCAACATCAATGTGATGCAGGAGGACCCTTTCAGGGCTGCTTCATGAAAGGTAAATTTGATGTTTTTCCCCCCAACACTAAGCCGGCCTCCAGGCAGAGGCTTGGCATGAAAGGGCCCCTAGATTACAAAAGGATCCAGGTCGACTGGGGAAGTGGGTGAAGGAACTGCAGGTGGAATTGAATTTGGACAAGTGTGAGGTGATGCACTTTGATCAGTAAAATCTGTGCAGTATTGACATGGAAAATGATGGACTTTGGAGAGTTGGCAAACAAATAACAAGGGTGCAGGATGATAGTTTTCTGAAAGTAGCAACACAATTAGAGGTGTGGTTAAGGTTTTTGGAATTCTTGGCTTTCTTCGGTCAGGGCATTGGTACCGGAGTTGGTGCATTGTATTACAGCTGTACGAGACGTTGGGGAGATGACATTTGGAGTATCGTTTGACTGGCTGTAGAAAAGGTGGTGTTAACAGAAAGGGTGCAGAGAAAGATTCACATGATGGTACTGGGACTGGAGGGTTTGAATTAGCACGGAGGCAACTGGTCAGGCTGGATTGTCAGTTTGTCATTCATTTCTGAGTAGACCATTATAGCAGTAGGCTATTTGGCCCATTGAGTCCATTCCACCATTCCATCATAAGCTGATCTGTTCTCCAACTCAGGCCCATTGCCCTGTCTTCTCCCCATAATCTTTGATGCCCTGACTATTCAGATACCTATCAGTCACTGCCTCTGGGTGGTACGGTTGGTGTATACAATGGCCTTACAGCACTAATGATCAGAACAAGGGTTAGAATCCCATGCTGTCTGTAAGGAGTTTGTATGTAAATCTTCTCTGCACTCTTTCTATGTTATTGATATCTTTCCTGTAGTTCGGTGACCAAAACTGCACGCTATACTCTAAATTAGGCCTCACCAATGTCTTCTACAACTTTCCCGTAACATCCCAACTTCTTGACTTACAAAGGCCAATATGCCAAGAGTTCTCTTAACAACCCTAACCAACTGTGATGTCACTTTCAGGGAATTGTGCATTCCCAGATCCCTCTGTTCTACCCCACTCCTTGGTGCCCAACCATTCACTGTGTACGTCCTTTCTTGGTTTGTCCTTCCAAACTGCAACACCTCGCGCTTGTCTGGATTAAATTCCATCTGCCATTTTTCACCCATTTTTCAGCTGGTCCAGATCCCTCTGCAAGCTTTGAAAATCTTTCTTTGCTGTCCACAACGCCTCCAATCTTAGTGTCATCTGCAAACTTGCTGATCCAATTTACCACATTATCATCCAGATCATTGATATAGATGACAAACAACAATGGTCCCAGAACCGATTCCTGAGGCACACCATTAGTCACAGGCCTCCAGTCTGAGAAGCAACCATCCACTACTACTCTCTGGCTTCTCCCGTCCAGCCATTGTCGAATACAGTTCACTACTTCATGAATATCAAGCATCTGAACCTTCCCGACTAACCTCCCATGTGAGACCTTGTCAAAGACCTTACTAAAGTCCATCCACAGCCTTTGTCAACTTTCCTGGTAACCTGAAAAAAACTATGATTGGTTAAACACGACCTACCATGTACAAAGCCATGATGACTGTCCCTAATCCTGATGGTAAAGGAATTATATAGCACTTGTTCTCAACCTTTTTTCCATTCACATACCACCTTAAGTATCCCTTACTAACCCCAGAGCACCCATACCATTCATGTGTTCCAGGCACCCCCACTCTCCGTGTTTAAAAGGCATCCTGTCTCTAACATCACCCCTTACCTTAAACAGATGTATTCTGGTATTGGCCATTGCCAACCTGGGAGAAAGGTGCTGCTACTCCACTCTGTCTATGCTCCTCGCAATCTTCTACTCCTTTATTGTCTAGAGAAAAGTCTGAGCTGAGTCAACCTTTCTTCATAAGGCACGTTCTCCAGTTGATGCAGCATCCTGATGAATCTCTGCAGTCTCTCCATAGCTTCAACACAACCAGAAATTAAAACAATACTCCCAAGTTTTATTACCTCCCGGCACTTGACTCAATCCTCTGATGAATGAAGACCAGCAATTCATGTGCCACCTCCTTCCCAAGTCAGACTGGTGTGGAGGGCAACCTCCAGGCCGTGGTGTTCCCCATGCTCTTCCTGCCCTTGTCCTGGAGGGATGAGCTTGGAAGGTGCAGTTGCAATGAGTTGCTACAGAGCATCCTGTTCATGTTGCTGCTGCTGTGGGGGTGAGGGGTGAGGGGCAGAGTTCTATCAAATGTGCTGTTGTGTCCTGGTGCTGTTGAGCCTCTTGAGAGTTCTTGAAGCTGCCCTCACCCAGGCTAGTGGGGAGTGTCCTATCACACTTCAGCCTTAGAAATGCTTTACAGGGATCTCCAACATCTACGGGGTCCAAAAGCAGAATAGACAGCGACAAATAAAGACACTCAAACCCCAGAAAGAGCCCCTGGGCCGCAAAGCTATAAATCGTGGGTGGGACGGCTGACTGGTGTGTTTTTACCACAGTCACAGCGACTGCAAACTCCTGTTTCACTTCTCTCCACCTCTGTGAGATCCCCTCATCCTCCTCTGCTCCATGTCATAAAGCCCCAACCTGCTCAATCTCTCTCGACACCTCAGGCCCCTGAGTCCAGGCAACTCCTCGCAAATCTCTATATTCTCTCCAGTTTGATGACAACTATCCTGTAGCTTGGCGACCAAAACTGGACACAATTCTCCAAATGGAGCCTAACCCACATCTTGTACAACCTCCCAACTTCGGTACTAATGAAGGCCAATGTGCCAAAAGCCTTTTTGACCATTCTCTATACTCGTGACTCCTCTTTACTATGTCCCTACACTCCTAGATCCCTCTGCTCTACTCCTGTTAACCTTTCAAAGAGCTTCCCAAGATCCTTCTGTACATCGATCCTTGCAGCGGTCCTGTCGTTGACTTGCGTTTGATATTCCAAGGTGAATCGCATCACCCTTGTCTGGGTTAAACTTCCCCTGCTCTCTCAATGCCCACATTTCCAGCTGTATCCTTTCACAATCTTCCTTGCTATTCCACAACTCCACCAGGTGTTGTGCCACCTGCAAACTTGCTCCACACCTCACCTCGAGGAAGGTTGGGTCAATGGGTTTGCGAAGATTGGAGGTATGGATAGTGTAGAAAATTGCTGTAGGTTTACGACAGGATGCAGAGTCAGGGGGAAAAGTGGCTGAGGTAGTTCAATACGTGTAAAGTATTAACAAATACTGCACAACGTCTGAACAAAATGAGAGGAGCAAAGTTCAGGGGAGATGTCGGGGTAAGTGTTTTTACACAGAGTTGTGGGGGCCTGGAATGCCTTACTGGGGGTGGGGGGTGGAGGCTGGAACATTAGGGGCATTGAAAAGACTCATGGATGAAAAACAGAGGGTGATGGGTGCGAGGGAGGGAAGGAGTAAATTTATAAATTGGTCAACACAGTATTGTGGGCTGAAGGGCCCATTCTGCACCTGGTTAGTGTTGATGTGCATGTTCAGGACTGCTCTGCATTCTCCGTGTACCCGTTTCCTTGAGTGAGGGTGGTCACGATCCTGACTGAGGAAGCGAAGGTGCCCAGCCCCGTGTTACTGGCAGGCTCAGGGCGAATTTCAACCTGCGCAGTGTTGAGCAAGACGTGCTCCAAGGACTGCAGTCACGGCAGGTAAAGTTGGATCGACTGCAGAACCAGAGCAGTGCTGGCATCAGCCTGGCTGGTGTGAACATTCCTGGCTGCTGATGCAGTGGGAAGCGGAGTTGACACCCAGTCTTTGTCACTGGTCAGCACACACTGTGCCTCATATACTTGGCACGGTGGCCTGGCGGCTAGAACCACTCCAAAGACAGGACCTGCTGCCTGAGTGGAGTTTGCACCTTCTCCTGCGGCCTTTTGGGGTTTCCGGAGTGCTCTGCTTTCCTGCTGCTGCTTGTTGGAGATCTGAGATTTGAGCAAGAAGTGGATGCAATGTTGCCGCGCAGCCTCCTACACCCCGATCGTGATGCCCAAGGCTCCGGACAGGCTCTAAATGGCCTGTTAAAGGAGCCAGTGGGGTTTTAACATCCTGAATGTTGAAACCCAGGACTGTTTAACAGCCGTAAATGGCTGGAGCGCAGGCTCAGGTGATGTGTGATCACATGATCGGTGGGGGGGGGGGGGGAGTTCGAGCAATGCTCATGGACCACTGTCACCTTTACATCTTTATGAGATGTTGAAGTACATCTCATGTTAATTTTTTTTCTGTTATTAAGTGACAATAAAGGGAACCATGATCTTAATTGTCTGCTTTAAATTGTGGCAGATTGGATTGGAAAGTAGAGGGGGATTGGTGGGAGTGCTGTGGGAGCTGGCATAGACTTAATGGGCTGAATTGACATCTGTGTCATGAATTACAATACCCCAGATGCATGACATGTTGCCAGCCTAGGATCTCAGCTATGAGCAGGGGATGCAGAGTGAACCAAGCCCTAGAGCGCAGGCTCAGGTCATGTGTAATCAATAGGGTCCCACAGATGGCAGCATCAGATGCAGACTATCACAGCAGAGTCAGAAGGATCCATCCAGGCCAGGCCCGTGAGGGGGGTGGGTGGAGTGGGCGAGAAATGGGACTCAGCCCCTCTTCTGGAAGCTTCCAGTGCCTGTGAATGGTGGCACCTTCTGGGTGCTGATAAGGAGAGACCAGCTTGACTGGGACTGTCTTCCCTGGAGCGAGGAGACTGAGGGACATGGATCAACTGGACGGTCAGGGCAGGGGATTTCAAAACTAGAGGCTACAGGTTTGAGGGGAGAGATAAAGGGGATCTGAAGGCCAACACACAGGGAGGTGGGTGTGTGGAATGAACTGCTAGAGGAGGTGGTAGAGGTGGGGACAGGAAAGGTTCCGGCAGACATATGCCAAATTCAGGAAGCTAACTACCCTTGTGACTAGGAGATGCTCCATTGCACCCACACCTCCTCCCTCACCACCATTTGGGGCCCCAAACCATCCTTCCAAGTGAAGCAACATTTCACTTGTGAATCTGCAGGGATCATCTGCATCTGGTGCTCCTGTTGTGGTCTCTACATCGGAGAGACTGGGCGCAGACTGGGAGAGAGTTTCATTCAGCACCTTGGCTCTCTCCGCCACAATAGCATGAATCTCCCAGGGGCTGCCCATTTCAATTCCCCTGCTGACCTGTCTGTCTATGATCTCATGCACTGCCAGACTGGGACTACCCACAGATTGGAGGAACTGCACCTCATCTTCCGAATGGGCTCCATCCAACTGGATGGCATTAAACTACCCCAACCCCCCCCCCCCCTCCCCCACTTCCCCAGTTCTGTCTCTCATCCTTTTCTCTGTCTCCTTCCACACAGACAAAATTAATTCTCACCTCTCCCCAATCATATCCATATTTGGACTCCTCCCCCCGTCAGCATCTGCCTCTTCTGAGATTTCTTGTATTTAGCTTATTCCTTGAAGAAGGGCTCAGGCCCAAAATGTCGGCAATATATCTCCCTCCAGTGGACACTGTGAGACCGGCTGAGTTCCTCTGGTAATCCGCTGTGTTTTTATTGCAATCACAGCATCTGCAGACTTTCATATTTCACTAACGCAGGTGGCTTGGTCAGTGTGGATCCTGGGCCTGATTCTCTAACAGTGCACCCCCTCTCAGTAATGCAGTACCCTGAAGTCTGTCATCCTGGAAATGTCATTCAGTGCAGAACCAGCTCACTCTGAACAACCGTGACTCCAAAGAAGGGGGTGTGATAAGGGGTGGGGGCGTGATAAGAGGTAGGGGATCAAGATTTTGAAACCCCTTCCATGGGTGACTGGACCATTCTGCAAATTGTGGGCACTGTGAAGGAGGAGCAGGGAATTACCAGTGGAGTAGGGGCCCTTGTGCAAGGGTTTCTTTGCAAACAATGAGGTATTCTACAGTGGGTGGACAGTGACATATCCCTTCTGGAGAACCTTAGCTCAGGGCTCCCTGTGTGGGAAGACAACTCCCAGTAAGGGTCAACACCCTGGGGTGGGGATGGTCACCAGTGAGGGTCAGCACCCTGGGGTGCTCTGAAGTGAAAGGTGTGTTCTGGGTGCTAGGACCCTGCCTTCTCTCCAGAGAGTCGGCTGCCGATCTCTGCCCCGTTCCTGGACGTACCCTGCACACTATCACACAGAGAATTACTCTGTGGGAAATTGGTTTTGGTTTCAAAGGTAAACGATGCCCACAATTAAACAAAGGAAGACTGAATGTGTCCATGTTCCCACACATTGGGGGTGACTGTGACAGAGTATATAGAAATGTTTTGGGGAGATTAATTGGGAAAGGTTTGTTAGAGTAGGTCACATGCAAACACTTTAAAACAGATCTTATTTGAAATACTGGAGACAAAATGGCTTCTCACACCTTTTTGCAAGAGCTTTGAAGAGTGCTCCAGAGACGTCACTAATGGATTATTGTTTACCAAGGCAGCAGATGAAAGAGCAGGCGGGAGCCGCTCTTGTCTGCAGGAGAGTTTTGCTGTTGTAAGAGGGTCATGTGGTTTTGCAAGCAGAGAGAGTCAAACAGGCTTTCTCGGTGTGTGTGAGAGAGAGAAAAGCAAAGATCATTTGACAGTGTCAGCCAGCAGAAGTTGTTGGGACTGAAACAGGACAAGCTAGCTGGCTTTTGGAAGACAGCCTGGTTGAAGCCCTTGTGGTTCATGCAAGATGAGAGGACTGGCTGTCTAATGTTTCACTTGGAATAAGGAGAACAGAAAGGAACTCTGTGGTGACCTGAAAGGAAGGGGGGTTATCATTCTGGAGGATGCTGAAGTGACTGATGGACGTACATCAGTTGTGGATGTCCTGGAACAACAAATCTCTCTCTGAAAACCAACAAGAACCTTCCTGAGCGGTAACCATTTACCTTTCAAGCACCAAAGCTTGGTGACCTTCATAAATGTTAAATTCTGTGCACAGTATAAGAATTGCCTGCAACCAGTGAACTTGGAGAAATAAGTGAGATTGGACTGTGAACCAAATAACTTTTTTGAAGTTACACACACATTACATACACATGCGTTTAGAACTAGAAGGGGTTAAGTTGGGTTAGTAAGTCGATAGTAATAAGTTAAAGTGTGATTCTGTTTTCATGTTTAAAGATGATTAAAAGAAACTTTAAGTAACCATTTGTTGTGAATATCTACTGCTGCTGGGTTTATGGATCCTCTGGGCTCGTAACAGTGACCTCCACTGACTACATTAGCATCATTGCCACTGATGTACCCCTTGGAGTTGCTCCCGTCTGTTTGAGTGGCTTCTTCCCACCCCATCCCTTCCTTGGTCTCAGCCCCTCATCACTCGGTTGGGGAAAAGATCCTGAACCCAGAGAAGAACTGAAGCTTCTGGATGGAGGAGGTGGGGGGAGAGAGAGGAAAAGGGGAGGGAGTGAGAGAGAGGGAAGGGAGGGAGGGGAGGAGAGAGAAAGGGAGGGAGGGGAGAGAGGGGGAAAGAGGAGGGAGGGGGAGAGAAAGTGATGGAGAGGAGGGGAGGGAGTGAGGGGGAGAGAATGTGATGGAGGGGAGGGGGAGAGAGGGAAGAGAGAAGGGAGAGAGAGAAGGGGAAAGAGGGGGCCAGAGACAGTGTGTGGAAAGGGAAGGGGAGGGAGATGGAGGGGAAGCCCTGCTCCAGTGACACAGTGAAACTGGTTGAACCTGGGTCTATGTGAACGTGTGGTGGAGCCGGACCAACCTCTGTCTAACGCACAGGCTGAGACTGGGAGCGGGGTGGAGCTCGCCACTGGAGCTGTGGGTGCTCCAGGCAGCGCCGTGTCCGGGACAGGCAGCCCAGCGCCGACGCGGCTTCCCCGGGACCTGTCCGACCCCGGGCCAGCTCTAGCCCGCTTGGGGCCAGCAGCCGCGGGGATGTGGAGCGCAGATGGAGACGAGGCGGAGGGGCTCGACATCGACGGGCTGAAGAGCGTGTTGCAAGGTAAAGGCGGCCGCTGGTTGGTTGGGGCGGGGGGGGGGGGGGGGGGGGCGCATGGGAGCAGGAGGCCAGCAAGGAATCCGACCCCGTCCACCCATCGGCTGGGGCTGAGTGCTGCCCAGCGAAGGGGTTGGGGAAAGGGATTTATGGCTCGGCCCCCTCGCACCCGTGGGTGGGTGTTGCCGAGGGTGCTCACCTGGGAGGGTGGGGTTCCGAGGGTGTCTACTTGTGGGTATGGGGTCCTGAAGGTCTCCTCCTGGGTGGGTGGGGTCCAAAGAGTTCTCACATTGAGTGAGCGTGGGGTTCCGAGGGTGCCCATTTGGGTGGGTGTGGGGTCCCGACGGTGCCCACCTGGAAGAGTGGGGTCCCCAGGCACCTAACTGTAGGAGTGGTATCCACCTGTGGGGGATGGGTAGGAGGGTGAGCTGGCCAAGGGAAGGGATGGCAGTCCGGACCATTCCCCCTCTCATTGGCCTGCCCCCTTGACACCCCCTGCTGCCCCAAGTCTTGGTCCACTCTCCCAGTTCATCATGTCTGTGTGAAACCAAGAGAGTTAGTGACTGTGTCGAATTGTTCAGTGAATTGAATTTTACCGCCATGGGGAGATAGAGTGTAAAGCTCTGAATTACGTGCTATCCAGGCAGGTGGAACGGTTACATTTCCAATCTCTGTTTCAGTTGAAAACGTAGAAAATTTTCAGTGAAACGGTCTCACTTTTCCAAGCTCTCAGAAGAAATGTTAGTTTTAGACCCTTGCCCTGCAAGCTCAAGACTAAGATTACATTGATGGTTGAGCTGAGGGGCGAAGAGTGTTTGCAGGTCCACCTGGGGAGGGGGTCCAGAGGGTGATTGGTCAGGTTTCAGACTGATGGGGATATGGAACACACCCTTCTTTGTCCACAAGCTGCATTAACATAGAATGCAGGAGGCCACACCTATCGGGTCACAGAGGCCTTGAAGCACACACACACACACAGAACAGACCTGCGGGTTGGTACAAAAATCTCAGGCATGCAACAGACTGACGACTTCTCACTCGACAGGATCTGCTCACTGACAACTTAGAGATTTATCAGTGGGTGTTAGTTCTAGGATTTCTGTCACTCGTGTTCCTGGGCAGATGGAACAGGGTAAACTTCCACACCATCCCATCACACACTCCCAGGGTCAGATACAGAGTGAAGTTCCCTCCGCACCATCCCATCACACATTCCCGGGGTCAGACACAGAGTGAAGTTCCCTCCGCACCGTCCCATCACACACTCCCGGGGACAGACACAGAGTGAAGCTCCCTCCGCACTGTCCCATCACACACTCCCGGGGTCAGACACAAGAGTGAAGCTCCCTCCGCACCGTCCCATCACACACTCCCGGGATCAGACACAGAGTGAAGCTCCCTCCGCACCGTCCCATCATACACTCCCGGGGTCAGACAGACAGTGAAGCTCCCTCCGCACTGTCCCGTTACACACTCCCGGGGTCAGACAGACAGTGAAGCTCCCTCCGCACCGTCCCATCACACACTCCTGGCGTCAGACACAGAGTGAAGCTCCCTCCACATCGTCCCATCACACACTCCCGGGGTCAGACACAGAGTGAAGCTCCCTCTGCACCGTCCCATCACATACTCCCGGGGTCAGACACAGAGTGAAACTCCCTCCGCACCGTCCCATCAGAAACTCCCGGGGTCAGACACACAGTGAAGCTCTCTCCTCACCATCTCATCACACACTCCCAGGGTCAGACACAGAGTGATTCTCCCTCCACACCGTCTCGTCACACACTCCCACAGAGGGACATCAGGATGCAATCCTGAGAGAAGCTGCCACCAGGTTTTATTGGTAGAGACGGCTCCTGAGCTGAGAAGACAGGAACAATGATACTAGAAGCTTTCAGTACTTTTGCATTTTTCCTGCCCCTACATGTCCCCAGACTCCTCACTGGAGTGAGATCTAGGGCAGTGAAGAGTGGCTGGAACTACCTGACGGACAGTACTGCACTCCTTTATCCTACTCCAAATGAACGGGAATCACCAGGACAGTTTGTACCTTGACCATGGTGGTTGTGGAAGCCACTTCTGACCCTATGACCCTTCTTTCTAGTGATTTAACATCATTGCTTCCCATCAGGGCCACGTCACCCCCCTCTACTCATCTGCCTATTTTTCCTCAAACAATGGAGAAACGACCCCCACAGGGGAGAGAGAAGGTTAATGTGGATCATCTCCGCGGAACTGGGTTTCACGCTGGCTCCATCATTAGTGTAAATGGCATCCCTCCCTTCCTCCCTCCTTCGATCCCTCCCTCCCTCCTTTCATCCCTCCTTCTCTCCTTCTTTCCATCTCTCCTTCCATCCCCATCTCTTCCTCCATCTCTCCCTCCTTCCATCCCTCCCTCCAATGCTCTATCCCTGCCTCCTTTCATCTCTCCTTCCATCCCCACTCTTCCTCCTTCCATCCCTCCCTCCAACCCTCCCTCTCTCTCCCTACATCCCTCCCTCCCTCCCTCCCTCCCTCTATCCCTCCATCACTCCCTCCCTCCATCCCTCCCATCCCTGTCTCCTTCCATCACTCCCTCCTTCCATCCACATCTCTTCCTCCATCACTCCCTCTCTCCATCCATCCCTCCCTCCTCACTTCCTCCCTCCATCCCTCCTGTCCCCATCCCTCTTTTCTCCTCCCTCTCCCTTCCCTCCTCTCCCTCCCTTCCTCTCCCCCTCCTTCCCTGCTTCTTTCCCTCCCTTCTCCTGCCCCTCCCTCCTTCCCTCATGGCCCTGGTTGGGGCTGGGCCTGCACCCTGTGACTGTCCACTGATGGAAAATTTGGAGTGTCCAGTGGGCTTCCTCCCCATGAGGTGAGGCTTGGGGTGAGTGTTCCTGTAGAGTTAGCTGTGCTGTTTGGCAGCAGAGGGCGAGTCTCGGCACCTTCCCCTGCCGTGCTGACGGGTGGGTGTGGAGCGTGATGCAGCCAGCCACACAGGTAGATCCTGTCTGGCACCTTGCCCCTCGGGATGGCTGGGTGCTCTCACCTCCCCCCCGCCCACAGCTACCTCGCTCCCCTTGGCAGCATCTGTGAGCCTCCGTGTGAGGGCGTGGAGCCAGGTTCTAGTTCGGGGGGATGTTGATGGTGTGAGTCATCAAGTTGCAAGGAGGAGTTTGTGGCACCTCCCCTGTGGTTCTGGATTAGATCCAGCCCAAACTGCTGCTGGAGAGAAGCAGAGTGTGCCAAACAGGCCATTCTGCCCATTGTGTTCATGCTCTCCATTGTACCGAACCATTGTATATGAAACACAACAGTCCACAGACGGTGTGATTGTGGTAAAAACACAGAAATACTGGAGGATCTCAGCTCATCTCACAGTGTCCCCAAAATTCAAAGATATATTCCTGATGTTTCGGGCCTGAACCCTTCTTCAAGGACTCGAGGAGAGAACTTGGTTCGGTGCGGACTAGAGGGGCCGAGATGGCCTGTTTCCATGCTGTAATTGGTCCCTGGTTATATGGAATCAGCAACATTGTTCATTGCATTGAGACAGGCTCTGGAACGGTGAGATGGAGAACAACAGGCAACTGATGCGGGAAATTGGATCAGTGTAGATGGGCAAAACCTCGGTATGGAAGTGCGGTCGGAGTTTCTGCTGATCCATCTTTGCTTTGCCAGGTGAACATCTCTCTGGCTGAAGACTCTTCCCACCTCTGGTTGTGAAGGAACACCCCTTATCTTGCATCTATGCCCTCTGGTCCCAGTCTCCTACACCCCCCCCCCCCCCAACTGGAGACATCTCCTGCACGTCCACTCCGTCCAGCCCATTCACTATTTGGTAGGTTATGACAAGAATCGCCACCTTCTTCTCAATTCCAGCATGTACTGGGCCAGAGCTGTCACCTCACTGGCCTGCTAACAGCGATACTTTTTAATTTAATGTTATTTCCAACACAGTGGAAGTTGATTCCGGCCATTCAAACCCACACCGCTCAATTACACCCAAATTAACCTCAAACCCTGTACGTTTTGGAGGGTGGGGGAACTCCACATGGACACGTGGAGAGCGTACAGACAGCGTGGGATTCGAACCCGTGTCGCAGAGAATGTACAGACAATGTGGGATTCGAACCCGGGTTGTGGAGAACATACAGACAGTGTGGGATTCAAGCTCAGGTCGCGGAGAACGTACAATCAGTGTGGGATTTGAACTCATGTCGTTGAGAGCATACAGACAGCATGGGATTCGAACCTGGGTCGTGGAGAATGTACAGACAGTGTGGGATTTGAACCCGCGTCACGGAGAACATTCAGACATCGTGGGATTCGAACCTATGTTGCGGAGAGCGTACAGACAGCGTGGGATTCGAACCCACGTGGTGGAGAATATATAGACAACGTGGGATTCAAACACGCATCGCGGAGAACGTACAGATAGTGTGGGATTCGAACCCGCGTCATGGAGAACATTCAGACATCGTGGGATTCGAACCTATTGCGGAGAACGTACAGTCAGAGTGGGATTCGAACCCACGTGGTGGAGAATATATAGACAACGTGGGATTCAAAGACGCATCGCGGAGAACGTACAGATAGTGTGGGATTCGAACCCGCATCACAGAGAACATTCAGACAGTGTGGGATTTGAACCTATGTTGTGGAGAACGTACAGACAAGATGGGATTCCAACCCACGTTGTGGAGAACATACGGATAAAATGGGATTCGAACCCATGTTGAGGAGAATGTACAGACAGAGTGGGATTCGAACCCGGTCATGGAGAACATTCAGACAGCGTGGGATTCGAACCCATGTTGTGGAAAACGTACAGACAGCGTGGGATTCAAACACGCATCATTGAGATCGTACAGACAACATGTGATTTGCACCCACGTCACTGGCCCTGTGACTGCCTGGCACTAACTGTGCCAGCTCACTTTGTGCTCTGTCCCACTCCCCCCAGGCCGTGCTCCTCCTGCAGGTGGTTTGCTTCTTGTTTACCGTCTGGATGATCAGACGCAGCGACGTCTCCTGCCGCAGTCTGAGCTCGGAGACCTGGCCACTCGGCCCGGCTTCTGGGGCTGGAGCCCGAGGGTGAGCAGGTGTGAGTGCTGGCTGATCTCACCACTGCCCCTCGCTTCCCAGGATCCCCACTGACAGGAGCTGAAGCAGCAGGAGGCCACTCAGCCTTCTGAGCCTGTTCTGCCCTACCGCCAATCATTTAACAGAAACTCATCATATTCCATGACCCCCTCCCCATTAGCATGTCATTTCTAACAATCACCAAGTTGTACAGGATGGAAACAGGCCCTTCAACCCATCAGGTCTCTGCTGTCCATCCTCCTTTTTGCCCAAATTAACTCTGGGCCCTACTCATTCGAGGACCTGTCCGACTGCCTTTAAGATTGAGAACTTGGACTTTTCTCTATGGAGTGACAGAAAATGAGAGAAACTTGATGGATATTAAATAGATGAGGATGGGCTTAGATCGGGGACCCAGCCAGATCCTTAATCCTGGGGCAACATAGATTGGGTACCCAGCCAGAACCTTAATCCTGGGGCAACATAGTTCAGGGACTCAGCCAGTCCCTTAATCCTGGGGTAACATAGATCGGGGACCCAGTCAGATCCTTAATCCTGGGGCATCATAGATTGGGTACCCAGCCAGAACCTTAATCCTGGGGCAACATAGTTCAGGGACTCAGCCAGTCCCTTAATCCTGGGGTAACATAGATCGGGGACCCAGTCAGATCCGTAATCCTGGGGCAAAATAGATTGGGGACCCAGCCAGATCCTTAATCCTGGGACAATATTGATCAGGGACAAAGCCAGATCCTTAATCTGGGGCAACATAGATCGGGGACCCAGTCAGATCCTTAATCCTGGGGCAATATTGATCAGGGACTCAACCAGTCCCTGAATCCTGGAGCAACATAGATCGGGGACCCAGCCAGGACCTTAATCCTGGGGCAGGATAGATTGGGGACCCAGCCAGATCCTTAATCCTAGGGCAACATAGATCGGGGACCCAGTCAGATCCTTAATTCTGGGGCAACATAGATCAAGGACCCAGCCAGATCCTTAATCCTGTGGCAACAACAGCAAATAGAGGACATCTGTTTAAGGGGAGGGGAGATGTCAAGGGTATGTTTTTCCACCGAGAGTTGTGGGGGCCTGGAACGCCTTGTCAGGGGGTGATGATGGAGGCTGCAACATTGGAGGCATTTTAGAGACTCTTATAGATAAACTCCTACAGACAGCGTGGGATTTGACACTGGATCCTGATCTCTGGCGCTGTAAGGGTGTTGTGTTAACCGTACGCCTATTTATTTATTTGTCTAGATATAATCCTGTGTCATACTGTTTGTCTGTACATGTATTATGTCTGGTTGTGTGTCTGCGTGTTTTACATCTAGGACTGGAGAACGATGTTTCGTTGGGTTGTACAATCAGTGACAATAAACTGGACTTGAGACGATGGGCACAGGTGCCATGTGTGTAAACCAGGTGACTAGCTCCCTCCAGAATCATCGGCTACCTCAGCACTGCCTCACCCTTAGGACAGGAACAGGCCTTCAACCCCACTCTTCTGTGCTGACCATAGGGTCTCCCCAAGCTAGTCCCACTTGCCTGCCTTCGATACATCTCCCTCGAAACCTTTCCTGTCCACAACCCTGACCGAATCTATTTTGTATCTCGGTACATCTGACAATGAGCAAGTTGATTCAAATTCAGGTTTCAGATTTACTGTCAGGGTACATACAGGACGTCACATACAACCCTGAGATTCCTTGTTCCTGTGGGCATGGTAGAATCACCTCTAATTGGTAGTGCAAAATCTAAACTGTTCACAGTGTAAACATGTAAACAAATGAAGAACTATAAATGGATAACAATTGTAAACAAACTGACTGTGCAATACAGGGAGCACATATATCAATAATGTGCACAAGTAAGAGTCCTTAAATGGGTCCCTGATTGAGTTTGTTGTTGAGGAGTCTGATGGTGGAGGGGAAGCAGCTGTTCCTGAACCTGGTGGTGCGAGTCTTGTGGTACCTGCACCTCTTTCCTGATGGCAGCAGTGAGAACAGAGTGTGTGCTGGGTGGTGTGGGTGTTCCCTGTAGATGTTCTCAATAGTGGGGAGGGTTTTGCCTGTGATGTCCAGGGCTGTGTCCACGACCTTTTGGAGGGTTTTACAGTCAGGGGTGTTGGTGTCCCCGGACCAGACGGTGATGCAGCCGGTTCAGTGAATGTCACCATCCCCACCCTTCCCACTTCCTGTGGGTTGCTCATTCCACACACCCACCACCCTCCATGTGAAGAAGGTGCCTCTCACATCCCTTGGTTGATTCCCCCACACTCCAATTTTGGACTCCCTGACCCTGGGGAAAAGACTGGCCATTCACCTTATCCATTTTATAAACCTCTAAAGCTCCCCCTCAGCTTCCTACTCTCCAGGGAGGCGACCACCTCTCCAGTCTCCCCAACTCAAGCCCCCCCCCACCCGCCCAGTTCCCGTAACTTCACCGAGTCTTTTCTGAACACTTTCCAGGTTAAGGAGATGTAGGGATATATAAATGTTTACCTCTTCCAATATCCAATATTCTAGTCTCCCATGGATCTATCCCTGTTACTCCGGGACACACCAATGCAGCCATTTCAATTCCTGGGACCATCCCACACAAACCCTCAGACCACAGCACAGCCTCCGATTGACTAGGCTGTTCGACTTCCAACAGGAGAGTCTGTCAGGGTGTGTGGGAGAGACACTGGCAATGTGTGAAGCAGTGTGTGTGTGACAGAGTGTGTGTGCGGATGGGTGTGTGTGAGGGTGGGTGTGTGTGAGACAGTGCATGTGTGTGTGTGTGTGTGTGTGTGTGTGTGTGAGACCCAATGTGTGGGTGGGTGTGTGTGAAAGACCCAGTGTGTGGGTGGGTGAGACCTGGAGTGTGGGTGGTGTGTGTGAGACCCAGTGTGTGAGTGGGTGAGCTGCCAGTGGAGCCAGTGTTGCTGCTCTGGCGAGAGCTGCCATTTCCCTAACTCTGTGTTCACCTTGTGCTACCAGCCCAACAGGAACTTGCGCAGAAGCGAACGTTCACCCACTGGGTCAATGCCCAGCTGGCAAAGGTAGGAGCAGGGGGGCTGGGGCCTGACGGTGGTTGGAGGGGGGTGAAGGGTGGGATGGGGCATTGAATATGTTGGTGGGGGGGAGTGTAATGGAGGGAGAGGGCTGGGGACACTGCATCTGTCGCTGGAGGGTACCCTGGACTGGCTGGAGGTTGAAGCCAATGTTGGCCGTGACCAGTGGGGGCTTGGTCTTCTTCTCCCACCCAGCTTTAGTGGTCCCTCTTTCTCACTTCTGCCTCCACAGTCACTGCTTGACCGTCACCACCATTCGGGGCCCCAAACAGTCCTTTCAAGTGAAGCAACACTTCACTTGTGTATCGGTGGGAGTGATCTACTGCATCCTGTGTTCCCATTGTGGCTGTCTCTACATTGGAGAGACTAGGCGCAGACTGGGAGATCACTTTGCTGAGCTCCTTTGCTCTATCCATATTAGTGACAGAGACCTCCATGTGGCCAACCACTTCAATTTTGTGCCCCAGTCCCATGCTCATGTCTGTCCGTGACCTTGTATACTACCTTGATTTTTCATCTGGGCCCTCTCTCCAACCGGATGGCATTAACATCAACTTCTACGGTTTCTACGAGCCCACTCCCCCTTCCCCCATCTCCTTCCCTTCAGCTCCCCATCCCTTCCTTCTCCATTCACAGAGCTGTCCCCCCTCTGCTGCTGCTGTGTCCCCACCTCCTGATCCACCTCCTGCCAGTGGGACTGTGCCTCTCCCCCGACCATTTAATTTGGGCGGCTGCCAGACCTTGAGGAAGTGCCTGAATTATCGGTTCTGTTTTTCTATCTTTGCTGCATAATGGACATGGTTGGACCTGCTGAGTTTCTCTTCAACTGCGGTGCCTACAGACTTTCCTGTTTCACTCTAGCTGGATATTTGCGTCCGCTCTGGGTTTTATCTCAGCCTTGCGGTGTCTGCGGAGCCAGGAGCTGGAGCTGGAGGGTTGCCCAATCTCTACCAGGCAGTCACCTCTTGCTCTTGTCCCCCAACAGCACCGGACTCCCTCCATGGTCCAAGACCTGTTCCAGGACCTGCGGGATGGACACCTGCTCCTGGACCTGCTGGAGGGTCTCTCTGGAGAGCAGCTGGTGAGTGAAAGACTGACCCGTGTCCATCTGACCACAGGGAGGTCACACAGACCACATGGCACCATGGCCCCACCCTCCCCAATGTATTCTGGGAGGCTCACCAGCACTGCTGGGCTACGTATGGGGCATTCTGGGATACTTGACCACATAACATCACCATGAGGAGGGTGGTGGAGGAGCAATGGTGTGGTAGAGGAGGGGAAGAGGGGGTGGTGGAGGGGCAAGGGTGTGGTGGAGGAGGGGACGGGTGTAGTGGAGGAGAAGAGGGGGTGGAGGAGGGGGTAGAGGGGTTTCGTGGAGGGGAAGAGGGGGTGGTGGAGGAGGGGCAGGGTGGTGGAGGGGGAGAGTGGGAAGGTGGATGGGCAGAGGGGTTGGGAAGCGGAGGAGGTGTAGAGGGGGGGAGAGAGAGGAGAGAAGAATTGGAGAGGGGGTGGGAAGAGGGATGTGGGCCAGGGGTGTGTGGGAGAGGGGGTGTGGGGTGGGTGTGGATGGGGACTTGGCTGTGCAAACCCCGTGTGTCACTCCTGGCAGGTCCATGAGGGAAGCCGGGACCACCCCATCCACCGATGGGCCAACGTGGCCACTGCTCTGGCATTCCTGCAGGGAAGGGGGGTAAGTGTTCATTTGGCTCAAAGGGTATTTCCCTCGTGAGGGGCGGTCCTGGACCCCTGTGTTCTCCAGTACATGGTCCCAGACCCCTGTGTTGTCCAGTACATGGTCCCAGATCCCTGTGTTGTCCAGTACATGGTCCAAGACCCCTGTGTGCTCCAGTACATGGTCCCAGACCCCTGTGTCTGGTTCGCGTCCCTGACCCCTGTGTGCTTCAGTACATGGTCCCAGGTTTCCATGCTCCTGTATGCAGTCCCTGATCCCCATACACTCTCGTTCATGGTCCATGAACCCTGTGCGTTCCAGTATATGGACCCTGACACTTGCTCTCATTGGTTCGTGCTCCCAGACCTCTGCACTCTCAAGTCCATGGTCCAGGACCCCTGTGCATTCTGATACACAAACGCTGACCCCCATTCTTGCTGGTGCGTGGACACCGATCCTTGTGTACTCCAGTATGTGGTCCTTGACCCTAATGTACTCTAGTACACAGTCCCTGACCCCTGTTCTCTGGTGCATGACCCTTGACCCCTGTGCTCTCTGGTGCACCGTCCCTGACCTCCAAGGCTTGGTGTTTCAGGTGAAGCTGGTGAACATCAACGTGTCGGACGTTGTGGAGGGGACGCCCACCGTCATCATGGGCTTGGTGTGGACCATTATCCAGCACTTCCAGGTGGGTACATCACTCCACCGGCTCCCAACATGTCACATGACCAAGATCACCAATGCTGATTGGTCTGCAGTGCCGTGACATCATTGCACAACCCAGCTCCTCCAAACGCATGCTCCCCAACTCCTGAAAAATCAAAGGCTACCTTGGGCACTGTCTGTATGGAGTTTGGACGGACGCTCCTCGTGACGGGGTGGGTTTCCCTGGGTACATGGTGGGAGGTGTAATCATGGTGCAGCAGCCGGGGGGGTGAGGAGTGTAATTTGGGAAGAGACTGAGTCTGCTCATGTGTTGGGGTCAGCGTTATGGACTTGTTCAGAGGGACTGGGTGGAGGGATGGATGGGGGCAGAGAATGGGGTGGGGGAAGGGATGGAGGGATGGGGCAGAGGGATGGGGCGGAAGGACGGGGCAGAGGGACGAGGCAGGGAAGGGGTGGAGGGACGGGAGTGCACGGACAGGAGCGGAGAGAGAGGGGCGGAGGGAGGGGGCATGGGATGGGGCGTGGGACAGAGGGTTGGGGTGGAGGATGGGTCGGGGGATGGGGTGGAGGATGGGGGCGAGGGACTGTGTTGTGGACCCGCACTGATGGCCGTGTGTTCATCCGGACACTCCATGCTCCATTAACCAAGTCATTCTGGGCCCAGCTAGAGCAGCTGACGAGGAGGTTGCGGCTGAAGCCCACCCCCCAGGAACACACATCAACCCCACGGGCTCCTCCCACCCACTTGGGCCATCTCCACTCTATGGGCAGCACATCGGCAAAGCAGGCACTGCTGCAGTGGGCCCAGGACAAGGCCAGGTGAGCACCAGTGGGATCAGGAGTTGCACAGGGAGAGGGACGGGTCACATGGAGAGCAGGTCAGGTGTCACATCGGGAATGGATCAGGTCACGTGAGGAGCAGGTCAGGGATCATGCAGGCAGGGAGTCAGAAGTTGCACAAGGAGAGGGTCAGGGTTCATGCAGTGTGAGGGTCAAGCATCACACGGGGAGCAGGTCAGAGGTCATGCAATGAGGGTCGGGGTCGCATAAAGAGAGGATCAGGGTCCACATGTGCGTGGGTGCCAGGGTCACTGACCCATGATGCAGGCACGTCTTTTTAATAGAGCCATTCGGCCACTCCTGATGTGTTGGCGGGACCTGGATTTGAGGGCTTGCCCATGTGTCCCCACAGCGGAGCGGGTTGTGTCACAACGGTGGAGTGGGTTGTGGCTCCATGATAGAGCAGGCTATATCCCCCAGGGTAGAGCGTGCTGTTTCACAATGGCAGAGCAGATTGTGTCCCCAAGGTGGAGTGGGTTGTGCCCCCCACAGTGGAGCGGGCTGTGTCCCCCATGGCGGAACGGGCTGTGTCCCCTACGGTGGAGTGGGCTGTGTCCCCACCGTGGAGCTGGTGAGAACACCATACAGTCATGGCAGAGCCAGTGTCGGCATCATGTTCCCAGGCAAGAGCCGGTGAGAGTGGCATACTTCCCACCACGGCAGAGCCAGTGAGAGTGCTATACCCGCCCCCCCCCACCCCTACGGCAGAGGCAGTGAGAGTGCCGAGCCTCCATGCTGGAGCATGCTGTGTCCCCTCTGCGAAGCAGACGGTGTCCCCACAGTGGAGCCAGTATCAGCGCTGTCCCTTGTGTTCCAGGGAAATGCCCATCAACATCCAGGACTTTGGTGGGAGCTGGAGGAACGGCCTGGCCTTCGCTGCTGTGATTAACGCTCTTCAGCCTGGCCTGCTCGACACCACATTGTTCCAGCACAGGCCTGATTCCCAGAACCTGGAGATGGTCTTCAGCATCGCCGACACCAAGCTGGGTATCCCCAGGATATTGGAGACACAAGGTGAGCTGTTTCCCAGAGAGAGTGATGGTTAGGTGGGAGAGGGTCCCTATGAGTGGGGGTGGTCACTGGTGGTCTGATCCAGGGATTTGGGGTTTCTCTGGTAAGACCACACTTGGAGGATTGTGTTCAGTTCTGGTCACCTCATTACAGGAAGGATGTGGAAGCTATGGAGAGGGGGCAGAGGAGATTCACCAAGAGGTTGTCTGGATTGGAAAACATGTCTCATGAGGCGAGGTTAACAGAGATGGGACTTTTTCGAGCGTAGAAGGATGAGAGGAGACTTGATAGAGGTTGACAAGATTCTGAGGGGCATAGATAGGGTGGAGAATCAGCACCTGTTCCCAAGGTGGGATCATCAAACCCCAGAGGATGTGTGTACAAAGTGAAGGAAATTTAGAGGAGACGTCAGGGGTACATTTCTTATACAGAGAGTAGTGGGGGCCTGGAATGCCTTGTCAGGGGATGGTGGTCGAGGCTGGAACATTTGGGACATTTAGGAGACTCTTAGACAGGGACATGGATAAAAGTAAAATAGAGGGTTACGGAATAGGGAGGGTTTAGTAATATATATGGGTCGGCACAACATTGAGGGCTGAAGGATCTGTGCTGTAGTGTAGTGTTCTGTTCTATACATAGAACAACAGATCCCTGGGAGAGGGTCACAGGTTGGGGTCTGATCCAGGGGTATGGAGGGTTTATATATAAAATAACAGATCCCCAGGAATGGGGTACAGGCTGGGATCTGATCCAGGGGTTCAGGGGGGTTATATGTAGAATAACAGAATCCTGAGAGAGGGTCACAGGCTGGGGTCTGATCCAGGGGTTCGGTGGAGGGAGGGGGATTATATATAGAATAACGGATACCTGTGTGAGGGTTACAGGTTTGGATCTGATCCAGGGGTTTGTGGGGGCTATATGTAGAATAACAGATTCCTGAGAAAGGGTTACAGGCTGGGATCTGATCCAGGGGTTTGGGGGATTATATATAGAATAACAGATCCCTAGGAGCGGATTACAGGCTGAGCTCTGATCCAGGGGTTCAGGGGGTTTATAAATTGAAAAACAGATTCCTGGGAGTGGGTCACAGGCTGAGCTCTGATCCAGGGGTTCGGGGGGGTTTATATATTGAAAAACAGATTCCCGGGAGTGGGTCACAGGCTGGAATCAGATCCAGGGGTTCGGGGGGGGTTTATATATAGAGTCACAGATCCCCAGGAGTGGGGTACTGGCTGGGGTCTGATCCAGGGGTTCAGTGGGGTTATATGTAAAATACAGATTCCTGAGGGAGGGTTACAGGCTGGGATGTGATCCAGGGGATCAAGGGATTTATATATAGAATTACAGTACCCCGGGAGTGGGGTACAATCTGGGATCTGATCCAGGGGTTCAGGGGGGTTATATATAGAATAACAGATCCCTGAGAGAGGGGTACGGCTGGGATCTGATCCAGGGGTTCGGGGGGGTTATATGTAGAACAACAGATCCACAGGAGTGGGGTACAGGCTGGGGTCTGATCCAGCATTTCAGTGGGGGTTATATGTAGAATAACAGATCCCTGAGAGAGGGGTACAGGCTGGGGTCTGATCCAGGGGTTCTGGGGTGTTATAAGAAGAATAACAAATCCCCGGGAGTGGGATACAAGCTGGGATCTGATCCAGGGGTTCAGCAGGGTTATATATAGGATAACAGATCCCTGGGAGTGGGGTACAGGCTGGGGTCTAATCCAGGGGTTCAGGGGGATTAAATGTAGAATAACAGATCCCCGGGAGTGGGCTACAAGCTGAGATCTAATCCAGGGGTTCAGGGGGTTGTATGTAGAATAACAAATCCCCAGGAGTGGGGTACAGGCTGGGATTTGATCCAGGGGTACAGCGGGTTTATATATAGAATAACAGATCCTCTGGAGTGGGGTACAGGCTGGAGTCTGATCCAGGGGTTGGTGGTGAGGTTTCTGTTTAAATTTCATATCCCTGGGAGCGGATACCAAGGTGTTAATTTTGCAATGTCTGGCACTGATCAGGGTTCCTTCCATCTCCAGATCTTACTATTGAAAATCCTGATGAGAAATCAGTTATAACATATGTGTCGCTGTTCCTGAAATATTCCAGGGAGCTCTCTGCGGATGAGCACGACCCACAGGTAGAGAAGGGGCGCTACCTTTCTTGGGAGCTCATGGATCTGTCTTCTGTGAGCTGACGATGGGATCATGGAAGTCAGTGTTGATCTGGTGGTTCCCCATCCCACTGTTTCACCTGGTGTCTTTATTGCTGAGGGAGTGGCCAACTGGTGGCTGCGTTCCTGGGCTGGGGCCACTCAGAATGGTCGGGGACCACCTGAGAATGTCTGTGACCACCTGGGAAGGTCTGGGACCACCCTGATGGTTTGAGCTAAGGTCATTTGGTTGTGGGTGATCTGGGTTGGTCTGGGTCAAGGATGTGATGTTGAGGCTTTATAAGGCACTGGTGAGGCCTCACTTGGAGGATGGGCTACAGTTTTGGGCACCTTATTTAAGAAAGGATGTGCGGGCATTGGAGAGGGTTCAGAGAAGATTCTCAGGAATAATTCCTGGGATGAAAGGATTAGCACGAGGAATGTTGAACAGCTCTTGACCTGGACTCTTTGGAGTTCAGAAGAATGAGGGGGGGGGGGGGGAAAGGGGAAAGTTGTTTTCCATGGTGGGAGAGTCTAGGACAAGGGGGCACCACTTCTGAATTAAGGGCACCCGTTTAAAACAGAGATGTGGAGGAATTTCTTCAGCCAGAGAGTGGGGAACCTCTGGAATTTTCTGCCACAGGTGGCTGTGGAGGCCAGGTTTTTGGGTGCATTTAAGCAGAGATTGATGGGTATCTGAATAGTCAGGGTATCAAAGGTTATGGGGAGAGGGCAGAGGAGTGGGGTTGAGTGGGAGAATGGATCAGCTCATAATGGAATGGCAGAGCGGATCAATGGGCTGAATGGTCTACTGCTCCTATCTTATGGTCTAATGATCTTGTGGGATGGTCTGGGTTGGAGTTGGTCTGTGACAGGACAGTCGGGGTGGGAGCATCTGGGGTGGGTCTGGGTCAGGATGGCCTGGGTTGGAGGGGTCAGGGTGGATCTGGGACAGGATGGTCTGGGTTGGAGGGGTCAGGATGGGTCTGGAACAGGACGGTCGGGGTGGGTCTGGGACAGGACAGTCTGGGAGGGGTTGGGATGGCAGTGTGCAGTGTCGGGGTTGGAGGGATGGACAGGCCAGGTTTATACTCACAGGACTGGAGGTGTTTGACAGGGCTGGAGGGTGTAAACTCCGAGGGCAGAGAATTGAAGTGAAGGGGGAGATGTATCAACATTTGAGGGGCATGTTTTTGACAAGGGAGGGGGTTGTGGGTGTGTGGAACGTACTGCCAGAGTAAGGGATGGGGGGGGCATTTGGATCATCCATGTATCAGGGAGGGTCAGCATGGCCGTAGTGGGCTGAAGGGCCTGGGGGTGTGTTGTGCCCGACCCTGGACCTGTGTGTCTGGTTTACAGGAAGCTGTGGCTGCCTCCCCTGGGCTTGGCCACGGGTTGTCCGAGCAACTGGCTAATGAGCAGCAGGAGTTCATGGAGGCAAAGAGGAAGATCGAAGGCTGCATCCAGGGAGCAGAGACCTTCCTCTGGGCCAGAGGGAGCCCCGAGCAACTCAGGGCGCGGCACCAGGTAGGGCCCAGGTCACGATGTCCACGGCCGGGACCCAGGTTCAACCACCCGGGGTCGGGGCAGCAGGTGGGGAAGGTAGGGGTGGAGGGGAGGGTGGGAGTTGGGTGGGGGTGGGCGTATGGTGGGTGTGGGTGTGTAGTGGGAGGGGGAGGGTATGGGTGTACGGTAGGTGGGGGTGGGTGTACGGTGGGAGGGGGTGGGGGTGGATGTACAGTGGAAGGGGGTGGGTGTATGGTGGGAGGAGGTAGGTGTAGGTGTACAGTGGGAGGGGGAAGGGGTAGGTGTATGGTGGAGGGGAGGGAGGGTGGGGGTGCGTGTACGGTAGAGGGAGAGGGGCTGGGTGTACGGTGGGTGGAGGTGGGTGTCTGGTGGGAGGGTTTGGGAGTGGGCGTACAGTGGGAAGGGGTGGCTGTAGGTGTACAGTGGGAGGGAGAGGGGGTAGGTGTACTGTGGGAGGGGAGGGAGGGTGGGGTGGGGAGGTGGGTGTACAGTGGATGGGGGTGGGTGTATGGTGGGAGGGGGTGAGGGCCTGGTTGGTACGGTGGGAGGTTGGGAGCTTTTCCCGCTTCATTTGGGCTATGGGAGCTGCAGGGTGTATGTGCCAGGTGTTTGGGTGCTTCCCACAGGACTTGATGCAGAGCTTCAACACGGAGACTCTGAGCTGGTTCCTGGAGGCCACCGCGCGGGTCCAGTCGGTGGCCTCACCGCGGAAGCGCCAAGCGGTTACAATGCTGCAGGATGAACTCTGCCAGAAGTGGGCGGTGAGTGCGGGGACCAACCTCTCGATGGGACGGGATGGTGCCAGCAGTAACCCCGGTGTAACCCTCAGCCCAGGGTCGTGACCCTCACCCGAGGGTTGTGACACTAACCCCAGGATCCTCCCCCTCACCCCAGGATCAGATCCCTGACCCTATCCCCTTCCCATGACACCCCATCTATCTAACCCTCCCATTCCCTTCCCGTGACCTCTGTCCCAACCCACTCCCCGTGACCTTCCCATCTCCTCCCTGTGACTCCCGTTTCCCCCTTATGACCCCCCCATCCCCTCCCTTTGTGTGGCGAGTGGAGGAGACAGGTGAGAGAGTGGGCAGAGCTGGGGTCATCGAGACAGTGGCCTGCTGTCCTTGACGTGCCCGCCAGATGTGAGCTCCAGCTGTGGTTTACCTTGCAGGAGGTGCAGTGTACAGTCTCTGCACATCTGCAGCTGCTGGATGGCCAGGTGGAACAGCGGAACAGTGTGGCTGTCGGGGTGACTTCACAGGAGCTGCCGTCAGTGTCCGCTCACCAGCAGGTACCCGTCCCTCCACAGACTCACATGGCGCTGGACACGGAAAGATCACCCATTGACATTCTCTTCTTCAGGGCGTGTGTGTAGGTCTGTGCTTTTGTCTGTGTCTGATCATGTGTCTCTGGGTTTATATTTGTGTTTGTGTGTTATTAATTCTACATTTGTGTATTTGAATATATGTGAATGCTTGTGTGTGGCGTGTGTGGATGTGCCCATATGTCCATCCGCATGTCTGTGCTCAGGTGTACATGCATGTATGTTACCCTGTGTGCATGTGTGTGTTTGTATATGTTTATGTGTGTGTCTGTGTATGTATGTGTGCCCATGCGTGTGCACGTTTATGTGTGTGTCCGTGCATGTGTGTGTGTCCCCATGTGTGTGTATGTGTGTCTGCTTGTGCATGTGTGTCCATGCATGTGTATGTGTATCAGTGTATGTTGGCATGTGTGTATGTATGTGCTCATGTGTCCATGTACATGTGTTTCCTTCCAGACTGTCTGCGGTGGTAACGGGGGTGTGATTCACACTGATGGAGTTCTGGTGTCGAGACGCCATGGCGAGAGGGAACTGCTCACCGTGGGGCTGGACCCTCAGACCCCAGGCAGTGAGAGCAGCACCAGGAGTCTGGAAAACCCTGGCAACAAGGAGCTGTCAGAGGACGGGCTATTCACATCAAGGTCAGTCACCGGACTGGAAGTCCCAGGGCAGGTTCCGTGGCATTGGGTCGCATGCTGGGCTGGTCCAGGCTGGACAGTCGTTCCCACAGGAAGGTCACAGCAGCCCATGGGAGAGGGTGATTGCTGTGGAGTGGCTTTCCATGATCAGCACAATGTTGGGGGCTGAGGGGCCTACACTGTGAAGCAGTTCTATGAGATCGGATACACAATTATTTGGATCGTGGTCAACATGGCTTTGATGGAGTTCGTGTTTAACCAATCTTGTAGAGTTTACCGAGGAGGTTACCAAGAAAGTTGATGAAGGAAAGGCTGTGGATGTTTCTACATGGACTTTAGTAAGGCCTTTGACAAGTTCCCACATGGGAGGTTAATCAAGAAGGTCCAGACACTTGGTATTAATGGTGAAGTAGTGAACTGGATTAGACAATATCTGGGCGGATGAAGGCAGAGAGTAGTAGTGGATGGTTGCTTCTCAGGCTGGAGGCCTGTGACTAATGGTGTGCCTCAGGAATCGGTGCTGGGACCATTGTTGTTTGTCATCTATATCAATGATCAGGATGATAATGTGGTAAATTGGATCAACAAGTTTGCAGGTGACACTAAGATTGGAGGCGTTGAGGACAGTGAGGAAGGTTTTCAAAGCTTGCAGAGGGATCTGGACCAGCTGGAAAAAAGGTCTGAAGACATTGTTTAATGGTTTTATTGTATTGTATATGTTGAACGTTTAATGGGTTTGGAGGGGGGTGGGAAGGGGGGAGGGAAGGTAGGGGGGAAAAAAAGGGAGAAAATGCCACTGTGTATATTTAAGAGGGAAATGTTTGTATGTATTTTGATTGATATGGTTCACGGTGTGAAAAAAAAATGACAGATGGAATTTAATGCAGACGTGTGAGGTGTTGCATTTTGGAAGGACTAACCAAGAAAGGACAAACATGGTAAATAGTCGGGCATGAGGAGTGGGGTAGAACAGAGGGACCTGGGAATACAGGTACATAATTCCCTGAAAGTGGCTTCACAGGTGGACAGGGTTGTAAAGAGAGCTTTTTGCATCTTGGCCTTCATAAATCAAAGTACCGAGTACAGGAGTTGGGATGTTATGATAAAGTTTTTTTTAAAATTTTTTATTTTTCACACCATAAACCACATTAACCATGATACACACTTTTTCCTTTTCACACATATACAGTGCCATTTTCTCCCTCCCCTCCTCCCATCCCACCCTCCCTACCTCCCCCCTCCCGTCCATTTAAGGTATAAACTCTAGGATACATTAAACCAGTCAGACAATGTTGTCATTCAATAAAAATACACCAGAAATTCTACTGAGTCCATTCTTTTCATTTCCTTTTCCTTCCGTTAACTTAGGTAATGATTGTCCCCGGTAGGTTTTCGCTATTGTATTTAATGTAAGGCTCCCATATTTGTTTGAATATTTCAATATTATTTCTAAAACTATATATTATTTTTTCTAATGGAATATATTTATTCATTTCTATATACCATTGTTGTATTTTCAAATTATCTTCCAATTTCCAGGTTGACATAATACATTTTTTTGCTACGGCTAGAGCTATCTTAACAAATCTTTTTTGTGCATCCTCCAAATCAATTCCAAATTCTTTATTTTTTACGTTACTTAGGAGGAAGATCTCTGGATTCTTTGGTATATTATTTTCTGTTATTTTATTTAATATCTGATTTAGATCTTCCCAAAATTTTTTTACTTTCTCACATGTCCAGATTGCATGAATTGTTGTTCCCATTTCTTTTTTACATCGAAAACATCTATCAGATATTGTTGGGTCCCATTTATTTAACTTTTGAGGTGTAATGTATAGCCTGTGTATCCAGTTATATTGTATCATACGTAACCTCATATTTATTGTATTTCTCATCGTTCCGGAGCATAACTTCTCCCATGTTTCCTTTTTTATCTTTATATTTAAATCTTGTTCCCATTTTTGTTTAGTTTTACCATTTGTTTCCTCATTCTCCTTTTCTTGCAGTTTAATATACATATTTGTTATAAATCTTTTGATTAACATTGTATCTGTAATCACATATTCAAGGTTACTTCCCTCTGGCAAACTCAAACTGCTTCCTAATTTATCCTTCAAGTAGGATCTCAATTGGTAATATGCCAGCGCTGTATCTCCAGTTATATTGTACTTATCTTTCATTTGTTCAAAGGATAAGAATCTATTTCCTGAAAAACAATTTTCTATTCTTTTAATCCCTTTTTTTTCCCATTCTCGAAAGGAAAGGTTATCTATTGTAAAAGGGAGTAACTTGTTTTGCGTCAATATTAGTTTTGGTAATTGATAATTTGTTTTATTTCTTTCTACATGAATCTTCTTCCAAATATTGAGGAGATGATGTAATACTGGAGAACTTCTATGTTGTACCAATTTTTCATCCCATTTATATAATATGTGTTCAGGTATCTTTTCCCCTATTTTATCTCATTCTAATCTCGTCCAATCTGGCTTTTCCCTTGTTTGATAAAAATCTGATAGGTATCTTAATTGTGCGGCTCTATAATAATTTTTAAAGTTTGGCAGTTGTAAGCCTCCTTGTTTATACCATTCTGTTAATTTATCTAGTGCTATCCTCGGTTTCCCCCCCTCTCCATAAAAATTTCCTTATTATTTTCTTTAACTCCTTGAAGAATTTCTCTGTCAGTTGTATTGGCAATGCCTGAAATAAGTATAATATCCTTGGAAAAATGTTCATTTTAATACAGTTTATCCTTCCTATTAGTGTTAGTGGTAAATCTTTCCAATGCTCTAAATCGTCCTGTAATTTTTTCATTAGTGGGTGATAATTGAGTTTATATAGTTGGCCGAGATTTTTGTTTATTTGTACACCTAGGTATCTTATTGCTTGCATTTGCCATCTAAATGGTGATTCCTTCTTAAATTTTGAGAAATCCGCATTATTCATAGGCATTGCTTCACTTTTATTGACGTTTATCTTGTAACCCGACACTTCTCCATATTCCTTCAATTTCTTATATAATTCTTTTATTGATAGTTCTGGTTCTGTTAAGTACACTATAACATCATCCGCAAATAAACTGATTTTATATTCCTTGTCTTTTATTTTTATTCCTTTTATATTATTATCTGTTCTTATCAATTCTGCTAGTGGTTCTATAGCTAACGCGAACAATAAGGGTGATAGTGGGCATCCCTGCCGTGTTGACCTGCTTAAGAGGGAAATGTTTGTATGTATTTTGATTGATATGGTTCACGGTGTGAAAAAAAAATGACAGATGGAATTTAATGCAGACGTGTGAGGTGTTGCATTTTGGAAGGACTAACCAAGAAAGGACAAACATGGTAAATAGTCGGGCATGAGGAGTGGGGTAGAACAGAGGGACCTGGGAATACAGGTACATAATTCCCTGAAAGTGGCTTCACAGGTGGACAGGGTTGTAAAGAGAGCTTTTTGCATCTTGGCCTTCATAAATCAAAGTACCGAGTACAGGAGTTGGGATGTTATGATAAAGTTTTTTTTAAAATTTTTTATTTTTCACACCATAAACCACATTAACCATGATACACACTTTTTCCTTTTCACACATATACAGTGCCATTTTCTCCCTCCCCTCCTCCCATCCCACCCTCCCTACCTCCCCCCTCCCGTCCATTTAAGGTATAAACTCTAGGATACATTAAACCAGTCAGACAATGTTGTCATTCAATAAAAATACACCAGAAATTCTACTGAGTCCATTCTTTTCATTTCCTTTTCCTTCCGTTAACTTAGGTAATGATTGTCCCCGGTAGGTTTTCGCTATTGTATTTAATGTAAGGCTCCCATATTTGTTTGAATATTTCAATATTATTTCTAAAACTATATATTATTTTTTCTAATGGAATATATTTATTCATTTCTATATACCATTGTTGTATTTTCAAATTATCTTCCAATTTCCAGGTTGACATAATACATTTTTTTGCTACGGCTAGAGCTATCTTAACAAATCTTTTTTGTGCATCCTCCAAATCAATTCCAAATTCTTTATTTTTTACGTTACTTAGGAGGAAGATCTCTGGATTCTTTGGTATATTATTTTCTGTTATTTTATTTAATATCTGATTTAGATCTTCCCAAAATTTTTTTACTTTCTCACATGTCCAGATTGCATGAATTGTTGTTCCCATTTCTTTTTTACATCGAAAACATCTATCAGATATTGTTGGGTCCCATTTATTTAACTTTTGAGGTGTAATGTATAGCCTGTGTATCCAGTTATATTGTATCATACGTAACCTCATATTTATTGTATTTCTCATCGTTCCGGAGCATAACTTCTCCCATGTTTCCTTTTTTATCTTTATATTTAAATCTTGTTCCCATTTTTGTTTAGTTTTACCATTTGTTTCCTCATTCTCCTTTTCTTGCAGTTTAATATACATATTTGTTATAAATCTTTTGATTAACATTGTATCTGTAATCACATATTCAAGGTTACTTCCCTCTGGCAAACTCAAACTGCTTCCTAATTTATCCTTCAAGTAGGATCTCAATTGGTAATATGCCAGCGCTGTATCTCCAGTTATATTGTACTTATCTTTCATTTGTTCAAAGGATAAGAATCTATTTCCTGAAAAACAATTTTCTATTCTTTTAATCCCTTTTTTTTCCCATTCTCGAAAGGAAAGGTTATCTATTGTAAAAGGGAGTAACTTGTTTTGCGTCAATATTAGTTTTGGTAATTGATAATTTGTTTTATTTCTTTCTACATGAATCTTCTTCCAAATATTGAGGAGATGATGTAATACTGGAGAACTTCTATGTTGTACCAATTTTTCATCCCATTTATATAATATGTGTTCAGGTATCTTTTCCCCTATTTTATCTCATTCTAATCTCGTCCAATCTGGCTTTTCCCTTGTTTGATAAAAATCTGATAGGTATCTTAATTGTGCGGCTCTATAATAATTTTTAAAGTTTGGCAGTTGTAAGCCTCCTTGTTTATACCATTCTGTTAATTTATCTAGTGCTATCCTCGGTTTCCCCCCCTCTCCATAAAAATTTCCTTATTATTTTCTTTAACTCCTTGAAGAATTTCTCTGTCAGTTGTATTGGCAATGCCTGAAATAAGTATAATATCCTTGGAAAAATGTTCATTTTAATACAGTTTATCCTTCCTATTAGTGTTAGTGGTAAATCTTTCCAATGCTCTAAATCGTCCTGTAATTTTTTCATTAGTGGGTGATAATTGAGTTTATATAGTTGGCCGAGATTTTTGTTTATTTGTACACCTCGGTATCTTATTGCTTGCATTTGCCATCTAAATGGTGATTCCTTCTTAAATTTTGAGAAATCCGCATTATTCATAGGCATTGCTTCACTTTTATTGACGTTTATCTTGTAACCCGACACTTCTCCATATTCCTTCAATTTCTTATATAATTCTTTTATTGATAGTTCTGGTTCTGTTAAGTACACTATAACATCATCCGCAAATAAACTGATTTTATATTCCTTGTCTTTTATTTTTATTCCTTTTATATTATTATCTGTTCTTATCAATTCTGCTAGTGGTTCTATAGCTAACGCAAACAATAAAGGTGATAGTGGGCATCCCTGTCGTGTTGACCTGCTTAAGTTAAATTGTTTTGATACATGTCCATTTACTGTCACTTTCGCTAATGGTCCCTTATATAATGCTTTAATCCAATTAATATACTTCTCCGGTAAACTGAATTTTTGCAATACTTTGAACAAATAATTCCATTCTACTCTGTCAAAGGCCTTCTCTGCGTCTAAATCAACTGCTACTGTTGGCGCTTTACTCCCTTCTACTGCATGAATTAAGTTAATAAATTTACAAATATTGTCTGTTGTGCGTCTTTTTTTGATAAATCCAGTTTGGTCTAGATTTACCATTTCCGGTACATACTCTGCTAATCTGTTTGCTAATAATTTAGCTATTATCTTATAATCTGTGTTAAGTAAAGATATTGGTCGATATGACGCTGGTGTGAGTGGATCTTTCCCTTGCTTTAGTATAACTGTAATTATTGCTGTTTTACATGAATCTGGTAAGCTTTGCGTTTTATCAATCTGGTTGATTACTTCCAGGAGGGGCGGAATTAATAAGTCTTTAAATGTTTTATAGAAATCTATTGGGAATCCATCCTCTCCTGGTGTCTTATTATTTGGTAATTTTTTTATTATCTCTTGTATTTCTACTATTCCAAATGGTTCTGTTAATTTATTTTGTTCCTCTATTTGTAGTTTCGGTAGTTCAATTTTAGTCAGAAATTCATCTATTTTCCCTTCTTTCCCTTCGTTTTCAGTTCGGTATAATTGTTCATAGAATTCTCTAAAGTTTTCCTTAATTTCTTTTGGATTATATGTAATTTGTTTGTCTTTTTTCCTTGATGCCAATACCATTTTCTTAGCTTGTTCTGTCTTAAGCTGCCATGCTAGGATTTTGTGCGTTTTTTCACCTAGTTCATAATATTTGTTTTGTCTTCATTATATTCTTCTCCACCTTGTATGTTTGTAATGTTTCATATTTTATTTTTTTATTCGCCAATTCTCTTCTTTTAGTAATATCTTCCTTCATTGCTAATTCTTTTTCTATATTTACTATTTCCCTTTCCAACTGCTCTGTTTCCTGATTATAGTCCTTCTTCATCTTGGTTACATAACTTATTATTTGCCCCCTGATGAACGCTTTCATTGCATCCCATAGTATAAACTTATCTTTCACTGATTCCGTATTTATTTCAAAATACATTTAAATTTGTTTTTCAATAAATTCTCTAAAATCCTGCCTTTTAAGTAACATGGGGTTTAATCTCCATCTATACATTCTTGGAGGGATGTCCTCTAACTTTATTGTCAATATTAAGGGTGAATGGTCCGATAATATTCTAGCTTTATATTCTGTTTTTCTTACTCTATCTTGCATACGAGCTGATAACAAAAATAGGTCTATTCTTGAGTATGTTTTATGTCTAGCCGAGTAAAATGAATATTCCTTTTCCTTTGGGTGTTGTTTCCTCCATATATCCAAAAGTTGCATTTCTTCCATCGATTTAATTATAAATTTGGTTACTTTGTTCTTTCTGTTAATTTTTTTCCCAGTTTTGTCCATATTTGAATCCAAATTCAGGTTAAAATCCCCTCCTATTAATATGTTCCCTTGCGTATCTGCTATCTTCAAAAAGGTATCTTGCATAAACTTTTGATCTTCTTCGTTAGGTGAATATACATTGAGTAGATTCCAAAACTCCGAATATATCTGACATTTTATCATTACATATCTCCCTGCTGGATCTATTATTTCCTCTTCTATTTTAAATGGCACATTTTTACTAATTAATATAGCTACTCCTCTTGATTTTGAATTATACGACGCTGCTGTTACATGTCCTATCCAATCTCTCTTTAATTTCTTATGCTCCAATTCAGTTAACTGTGTTTCTTGCACAAATGCTATATCAATTTTTTCTTTTTTCAGTAAATTTAGCAGTTTCTTCCTTTTAATTTGGTTATGTATTCCATTAATATTTAAAGTCATATAGTTCAACGAAGCCATTTTATACTTTGTTTATCTTCCCTTTCTGTTTCTCCATCATTACCTTTCCTTCTTATCCATTTCTGTTTTCTTGTTTTGAATCCTTTATAAGACAACATTCCTAAAACATCAAACATTTTCCTTATTCTCCTATTTAAAACTTCTTTAGCCCCAATCTCCCCTTCCCCTCCTGAGTTGTCCTTTATCCCTTGTCGGACAACCACATCTCCCCTCTCCATTTGGATTTGCGAATCCACTCGCAAGCGTCAACTGATTTTGCAGTGACCGCTATTTCCCCTCACCCCGCCCCCCCCAGAAAAGATTGCACTTTTCATATGTGACAAAGGTCACTCTTTTAATTCCCTCCTTATTCTCCCTATTCCTTTTCCTTCCCTTATTAATTCTTGTCTATACTATCTATATTTTCCTCTAAATACGGAACATTCATGTATGCACATTGTACATATACACACATATACCTCTTTACCCACATACATATAAATCGTGGTCATTTTTACTCTTATTACATGTCTTCACCTCTCTGTTTGTTTTGTAGTTGTTCTGCAAATTTCCTTGCTTCCTCTGGATCCGAGAATAGTTTTTTTTCCATAAGATCGTTTTCGATGTTTTGAACTCCTTCCTCCTCTTCAGGAGTTCAAAACTTGTGTCTTTTTAGTTTGCAGTCTTTTGTACTCTCGTTACACGTCTTCATCCCTCCGTCTATTTTGTAATTGTTCTGCAAATTTTCGTGCTTCCTCTGGATCTGAGAATAGTCTGTTTTGTTGTCCTGGAATAAATATTTTCAATACCGCTGGATGCTTTAGTATAAATTTATACGCTTTCTTCCATAAAATCGCCTTTGCTGTATTGAACTCCTTTCTCTTCTTCAGGAGTTCAAAACTTATATCTGGATAAATGTACCCAGTGGCTTGTTGCCCTCTCTTACTTTTTCCATTGTCTTCTCCAGTACCTTTTGTCTTGTAGTATATCTTAGGAATTTTACTAAAATAGATCTTGGTTTTTGTTGTGATTGTGGTTTAAAGGCTAATGCTCTATGTGCCCTTTCTATTTCCATTTCTTGCTGTAGTTCTGGACATCCTAGGGTCTTAGGGATCCACTCTTTTATAAACTCTCTCATATTCTTGCCTTCTTCATCTTCCTTAAGGCCCACTATCTTTATGTTATTTCTTCTGTTATAATTTTCCATTATATCTATTTTCTGAGCTAACAGTTCTTGTGTCTCTATAACTTTTTTATTAGATTCCTCTAATTTCTTTTTTAAGTCCTCTACCTCCATTTCTGCTGCTACTGCCCGCTCTTCCATCTTGTCCATTCTCTTTCCCATTTCTGTTAAGGTCATATCTATTTTATTCATTTTCTCTTCTGTATTGTTTATTCTTCTTCTTAAATCATTAAATTCTTGCGCTTGCCATTCTTTAAATGACTCCATGTATTCTTTAATAAGAGAAAGTATATCCTTTATCTTGCCTTTCTTTTCTTCTTCTATTTCACTGTACTCTTCCTCTTCTTCTTCCTCTGGGTTGGCCATCTGTTGTTTCTTTGTTGCCCTTTTCTTCTCTTCTTTCTTGTTTTCGTTGTCTTCTGTGTTCTCTTCTTGCTGCAGGTGTTCTGCAGCTGTCGTTGCCGGCTGTGGAGATCGACTCCCCAGCTGGTCCCCCCTCCCGTCGGTGTGTTTTTTTGCATGCGCATCGCACATGCGTGACTCCTCGCGCATGTGCGGTTGCGCACTTTTACTCGGCTCAGCGAGCAATTTTTGTAGTCCACTTTCTGCCGACCTGAGGGAGCGGGTTTCTCTCTCCACCGCGGGCCTCTTCGAACAGGTAAGGCCTTTTCCTTCATCTTCCGTTGTCTTCTCTTCCTCTCTTCTTACCGTTGGTTTCGACTTTTCTTTTTTCGTCGCCATCTTCTTTCCACCTTTATATTCACTTTACTTTGATTTTTATTTCTGTGCCTTTGTGTTTTGCTTTGTTTTTTCTGACTTTTCTGGAGAGGGCTGGAGTTCACCGTCCGGCCACTACTCCATCACGTGACTTCCCCTGTTATGATAAAGTTGAACAAGACATTGATGAGACCAAATTTGGAGAATTGTGTGCAGTTTTGGTCATCGAACTACAGGAAAGATATCAATAGGATAGAAAGAGTGCAGAGAAGATTTACTAGGATGTTGCCCGGACTTCAGGTACTGAGTTACAGGGAAAGGTTAAACAAGTTGGGACTTTATTCCCTGGACCATAGAAGAATGATGGGAGATTAGATAGAGTTATTTAAAATTATGAAGGGAACAGACAGAGGGAAGATGAGATACAAACAGAGGACATGGGTTAAGGGTGAAAGGGGAATGTTTAGCGGGAAATTCTTCACACAGAGAGTGGTGGGGGTGTGGGACGAGGGGGTGGTATGGTTGGCCCAATGCTATTA
Source organism: Narcine bancroftii (assembly GCF_036971445.1). Taxonomy (NCBI): domain Eukaryota; kingdom Metazoa; phylum Chordata; class Chondrichthyes; order Torpediniformes; family Narcinidae; genus Narcine; species Narcine bancroftii. The sequence continues at coordinate 10,097,588 of NC_091470.1, read as the reverse complement.
CAGCACCAGCGATCGGGACTGGGTTTCGAATCCCCCACTCTTTGTAGTTTGTACGTTCTCTCCATGTCCCTACACCCCCTCCAGCCCCCTCACCCTCCTCCATGTTGCCTCTCCACCCCTGCTACCCCTCCATGTCCCACCCCCTCCAGCCCCCTCACCCTCCTCCCCGTTGCCCCTCCACCCCTCCCCCCTCCTGCTTCGGGACATTGTTGATGAGCATATTCATTTACAGGGGTCCCGACTGTCTGAGGGTCAGTGAGCGGCCACAGGACGTATTGCAGTTGGTCCGGACTGGGACAGAGCAGAATCACAATCCGGGGATCAAGGTCTCTGCATCAGCCATGTCCAACCATGGAGGGGATGGGCATCCAGATGGTCAGGATTGCAGTAGACCCCTGGATGGACAGGAAGGGAGTGGACCCCTGGACGGACAGGAAGTAAAGGGAGCACCCACCTCCAGGACCATCCCACCTGCCCTTGAGACTAGTGGAGTGCCCAGGATGGCAATGGGCGACCCCGGTTGGTGGTCTGGACAGGCTCCTGGGGACGTCCTGGACGCTGGACCGGGGGGAGACCCTGTTGGGGAGATCGGCCCAGACCCCCTCCCTGGAGGACAAGAGTGGGGGTCCGTAGTGGGGCTTGGAGACCAGGTTGCGGAAGATTCTGCAGGGGAGTGGGGGTCTGGAGTGAGGTTCGGGGATCAGGCTGCGGAAGGTTCCGCAGGGGAGGAGTGTGGGTCTGCAGTGCGGCTTGGGGAACAGGCTCCAGAAGGTTCCAGAGCAGCCTGGGGACTCGGAGTGGGGGAAGGCAGCTTTTCAGGGATGGACCCCATCCATGTGGCTGGGAACTGTCCAATCGCCATTCGAGCTCAGATTCATGGCCAATGTGGGAGCGAGGGGTCTCAGCCACTGGCCGGGGGGAGGGAGCGAGAGCTGGTCGGCCATCCCCTCACATCGGGACCCCAGGCCCAGGGCCTGAGTCCGTGCAGAGAGGCCAGGCCAGCGGGCAGGCTCCAGTGGGGCCTAGGCCAGCCATCAGTTGATCCTCCATCACTGGCCGATGACCCTTCCACGAGGGGCAGGGGGTATCAGCTCGAGGCAGGTCAGAGCAGGGATGGGGATGGAGATGTCATTAACGACACGGTGAGCCTGTTCCCCAGGGACAGGGGAGTGGGCACTCTCCCGCACAGCACACCAAGTCCGCCATCAGACCGCCCATCTACCATGGAGCTTACAGCACCTCCGCACAGCACCAACTCATCCATGGCACAGAGATGGTCCACTCCCAACTGGAGCCAGCCACCAATGGACAGTAGTCACGTGACCAACACCCCAGCCAGAGAGGAGTCTGGGAAATCAATGGTGAGGCCACCCCAGGTAAATGATGGTGGTAACTGGGGGAAGCCCCCACTAACATCAGTAACCAGTCTGCTTCTTGGTCTCGATCGGGACATCTGGGGCAACTGACAAAATAAGATAGAGGTGCAGTAGGCCATTCAGCCCATCAAGTCTCTCCCACCATTCCATCATGAGCCAATCCATTCTCTCACTCAGCCCCACTCCCTTGCCTTCTCCCCTTTGACACTGACTATTTAGATACCTATCAATCTCTGCCTTAAATACACCCAATGGGCCAGCCACCACAGCTGTCCGAGGAAGCAAATTTCAGAGGTTCACTGCATTCCTCCGCATCTCTGTTTTAAATGGACGCCCTTCAATCCTGAAATTGGGCCCCTTGTCCTAGACTGTCCCACCGTGGGAAATACAGAAAGAACACAAAACACTAAAGTACAGGTCCTTCAGCCCATAATGTTATTCTGGCCCATGTATACCAACCAAAAAATAACCAAATGCTCCCTACCCATAACCCGCTATTGTATCCAAATGCCTGTTAAATGCCCCTATTGTTCCAGCCTCCACCACCGTCCCCAGCAAAGCATTCCAGGACCCCACAACTCTCAGTGTAAAAAACATTCCCCTGACGTCTTCCCTAAACTTGCCTCCCTTCATTTTGTACATGTCCTCTGGTGTTTGCTGATCCTGCCCTGGGAAACAGGCACTGGCCGTCCACCTTATCTATGCCTCTCAAAATCTTGTCAACCTCTATCAAGTTTCCTCTCATCCTTCTACGCTCCAAAGAGGAAAGTCCCAGCTCTACTAACCTTGCCTCATGAGACACGTTCTCCAATCCAGGCAACATTACACAGCTTCCACATCCTTCTTATAATGTGGTGACCAAAACTCAACACAATATTCAAAGTCTGGTCTCACCAGAGGTTTGTAGAGTTGCAACATGACCTTTCGACTCTTGAACTCAATTCCCCGTTAATGAAGCCCAGTATCCTACAGGCCTTTGTAACTATCCTATCAACCTCTGCGGTGACCTTAAGAGATGTATGGATTTGCACCCTAAGGTCCCTCTGTTCATCCACACTCTTAAGTAACCGACCATTAACCCTCTACTCACCTTTCTGGTTTGTCCTTCCATACACTTATCCGGATTGAACTCCACCTGCCAGTTTTCTCCCCAAATCTGCATCCTGTCTATATCCTTGTGTAAACTTCAACAATCTTCAGCTCCAACCCCAACTCCTCCAACCTTTGTATCATCTGCAAACTTACTGACCCATCTTTCTGCCTTTTCATCCAGGTCATTTATAAAATTCACAAAGAGCAGGGGTCCCAGAACAGATCCTTCCGCTAGTCACTGACCTCCAGGCAGAAAACTTTCCTTCCACTACTACTCTCTGCTTTCTTCCGACAGGCCAATTTTTTAATCCACAAGGCCAAGGTTCCACTGATCCTGAGCCTCATGACTTTCTGAATGAATCTCTCGTGGAGGATCTTGTCAAATGTCTTGCTAAAATCCATGTAGTCCACATCTACCGCCCGACCCTCATCAATTTCCTTTGTTACCTCCTCAAAACTCAATTAGACTCGTGAGGTCTGACCTTCCCTTCACAAAGCCCTGCTGACTATCCTTGAGTAGACTGGACTTCACCAAATGCTCATAGATCTTATCCTTAAGAATCTTCTCCATTACTTTACACATCCTTGATGTAAGACTCACTGGTCTATAATTCCCAGGATTCTCCCTATTACCTTTTATAACGAGATGACTACATTTGTGTTCTCCAATCCTCCGGCACCTCCCCTGTGGCTAAAGGTGATTCAAAGATCATAGCTACTGCCCCAGTTATCTCTTCCCTCCCTTCCCACAGCAGCCTGGGGTACATCGTGTCCGGCCCCAGGGACTTATCAATCTTGATGATTTTAAGAAGATCCAAAACTTCCTATTCCTTAATCTCCACAATGTCCAGGACACCGGCCCGTTCAATTCAACCTCACCGTGATCAAGGTCCTTTTCTCTTGTGAATACTGAAGCAAAGTATTCATTTAGGACCTCCCCAACCTCTTCCGCCTCCAGCCACATGTTGCCTCCTTTATCGGCCCCACCTTCATTCTCATCATCCTTCTGTTCTTCGCAAATGCATAGAACACCCCGGGGTTCTCCTTAATCCTACAAGCCAAGGCTTCTCATGCTCCCTTTGAGCTCTCTGGTCATTTCCTAACCTCCTTCCTGGCTACCATATATTTCTCATGAGCCCTACCTGTTTCCTCCTTCCTATAACTAATGTTTGCTTCTTTCTTCCTCTTGACCAGTTGCCTGACCTGTTTCATCAGCCATGATTCCCTTTTCCCACCATCTTCTCCCTGTTCCAGTGGGACAAACCTATCCTGAACCCAGTACAAGTGGTCCCTAAACTCCCTCCACGTTACCTCTGTGTTCTCATTCTTAAGCATCTGTTTCCAATTTACTCTCGCTAGTTCCTGCCTCATCCCATCATAATTAGTGGGGAGGGGGGTGAAAGGAGGGGGTGGACGAGAAGGGGGAAGGAGAGGGTGGACGAGTAGGGGGAAGGAGGGGCTGGACGAGTAGGGGGAAGGAGTGGAAGGAGGGGGTGGGGGAGGTAGAGGGTGGAGGAATGGGGAAGGAGGAGGTAAGAGAGTGGGGGAAGGAGGGGGTGAGGGAGTCGGGTGAAGGAGGGGTTAGGAAAGTGGGGATAAGGAGGGGGTGGGGGAGTGGGAATGGAAGGAGGGAATGGGGGTGTGGGGGGGAGGAGGAATTGGGGGAGTGGATGCCAGGTGAAGTGTTGGGGATGAGCAAGGGGGGGGGGGTTGCAGATCTGTTGCCTACATCCAGCAGACACAAGCCCTGTTTGCCATCGCAGGTGGTGGGATCTGGTTGTTACCCTGGGGACAGAGACCTGCAGCCCCCCACGGACGGTGAACAGGAGCAGAACGAGTGCAGTGATGATGAGGTGACACCCACAACAGAAGACCTGCCGCAGGTAACGCAGACGGTCATCTGTCCTAAACATGGTCCATCTACGCTGAACACGGTCCGTCTTCCCTGGGGTGGATGGGTGGGTGAGGGTGTTGTGGGGGTGGAAAGGGGTGGGGGTAGGGGGGGTGGGGTGCTGTTTGCTGTTCCTGCCCTGGGAAACAGGCGCTGGCCTTCCACCCTATCTATGCCTCTTTCAAGTCTCCTTTCATCCTTCTACGCTCCAAAGAGAAAAGTCCCAGCTCTGCTAACCTGGCCTCATAAGATTTATTTCCCAATCCAGGCAACACCCTGGTAAACCTCCTCTGACCCCTCTCCATAGTTTCCACATCCTTCCTATAATGAGGTGACCAGAACTGAACACAATATTCTAAGTGTGGTCTCACCAGAGATTTGTAGAACTGCAACATGACCTCTCGACCCCTGAACTCAATCCCCCTATTAATGAAGCCCAGCCCCCCATGGACCTTCTTACCTATCCTATCAACCTGTGCAGCGACCTTGAGGGATGTATGGATTTTTACCCCAAGGTCCCTCTGTTCATCAACAGTAACCGACCATTAACCCTGTCCTCAGCCTTCTGTTTGGTCCTTCCAAAATGTGTCGCCTCACACTTATCCGGATTGAACTCCATCTGCCTCTTTTCTGCCCAACATCCTGTCTATATCCTTGTGTAACCTTCAACAACTTTCAGCTCCATCCACAACTCCTCCAACCTTCGTGTCATCCGCAAACTTACTGACCCATCCTTCCGCCTCTTCATCCAAGTCATTTATAAAAATCACAAAGAGCAGGCGTTCCAGAACAGATCCCTGCGACTCTCCACTAGTCACCGACCTCCAGGCAGAAAACTTTCCTTCCACTATTACTTTCTGCTTTCGTCCTACAGGCCAATTTTTTATCCACACAGTCAAGGTTCCACTGATCCTGATTGAGCCTCATGACTTTCTGGATGAGTCTCTTGTAGGGGAACCTTGTCAAATACCTTGCTAAAATACATGTAGTCCACATAAACCCGACCTTCATCAATTTCTTTTGTTACCTTCTCAAAACACTCAATTAGACTCATGAGGCCCAACCTTCCCTTCGCAAAGCCCTACTGACTATCCTTGAGTAGACTGGACAACTCCAAAGGCTCGTAGATCCTGTCCTTAAGAATCCTCTCGATTACTTTACACACCCTTGACGTAAGACTCACTGGTCTATAATTCCCAGGATTCTCCCCATTACCTTTTTTAAACAAGGGGACTACATTATTCTGTTCTCCAATCCTCCGGCACCTCCCCTACGCCCAAAGAGGATTCAAAGATCATAGCTACTTCCCCAGCTATCTCTTCCCTCCCTTCCCACAGCAGCCTGGTGCAGCCTGGGGACTCATTCATGTTTTTAAGAAGATCTAAAACTTCCTCTTCCTTAATCTCCACAATGTCCAGCACACAGGCCTGTTCAATTTTGACCTCACCGTGATCAAGGTCCTTTTCTCTTGTGAATACTGATGCAAAGTATTCAATTAGGACCTCCCCAAACTCCTCCGCCTCCAGGCACATGTTGCCTCCTTTATCGGCCCCACCTTCATTCTCATCATCCTTCTGTTCTTCGCAAATGCATAGAACACCCCGGGGTTCTCCTTAATCCTACAAGCCAAGGTTTCTCATGCTTCCTTCGAGCTCTCTGGTCATTTCCTAACCTCCTTCCTGGCTACCATATATTTCTCATGAGCCCTTCCTGTTTCCTGCTTCCTAGATCTAATGTTTGCTTCCTTCATCCTCTTGACCAGTTGCCTGACCTGTTTCATCAGCCACGGTTCCCTTTTCCTTCCATCTTTTCCCTGTTCCAGTGGGACAAACCTATCCTGAACCCAGTACAAGTGGTCCCTAAACTCCCTCCACGTTACCTCTGTGCTTTCACCCTTAAACATCTGTTTCCAATTTATTCTTGCTGGCTCCTGCCTCATCCCATCATAATTAGTGAGGGGGGAAGAAGGGGGTGGGGGAAGGAGGGGGTAGGGGAGTGGGGTTGGAAGGAGGTGGTGAGGGACTGGGGGAGGTAAGAGGGGGTGGTGGTGTGGATGGGAAGGATGGGGTGGGGGCCAGGTGAAGTGTTGGGAACGGGCAAGGGGGGGGGACCTGCAGATCTGCTGCCTACATCCAGCAGACACAAGCCCTGTTTACCTTCGCAGGGGGTGGGATCTGGTTGTTACCCTGGGTGCGGAGACCAGCAGCCACCCACGGACGATGAACAGGAGCAAAACGAACTGGAGTGCAGTGATGACGAGGTGACTCCCACAACAGAAGACCTGCCGCAGGTAACGCAGACGGTCTTCTGTCCTAAACTCGCCCATCTGACCTGAATAGGCCTGTCTACCCTGAACACATCCCGTCTGACCTGAACACACCCATCTGACCTGAACACGATCTGTCTGTGCTGAACACATCCTGTCTGACCTGAACAGGCCTGTCTGCCCTGAACACGTCCCGTCTGCTCTGAACATGTCCCGTCTGCTCTGAACACGCCCATCTGACCTGAACACATCCCGTCTGTCCTGAACACGTCCCGTCTGTCCTGAGCACGTCCCGTCTGACCTGAACACGCCCGTCTGCCCTGAACACGTCCCGTCTGACCTGAACACGCCCGTCTGCCCTGAACACGTCCCTTCTGACCTGAACACACCCGTCTGCCCTGAACACGCCCATCTGCTCTGAACACGGCCCGTCTAATCTGAACACGTTCCGTCTGCTCTGAACACGTCCTGTCTGACCTGAACAGGCCTGTCTACCCTGAACACGTCCCGTCTGACCTGAACACTTCCCGTCTGACCTGAACATGTCCCGTCTGACCTGAACAGGCCCGTCTGCCCTGAACACATCCCGTCTGCCCTGAACACGCCCGTCTGCCCTGAACACGTCCCGTCTACCCTGAACACGGTCCGTCTGCCCTGAACATGCCCGTCTGATCTGAACATGTCCCGTCTGCCCTGAACACGCCCGTCTGCTCTGAACACGTCCCATCTGCCCTGAACACACCCGTCTGCCCTGAACGTGGCCTGTCTACCCTGGGGGTGGAGAGGGGGATAGGGGTTTCAGGGATGAGGAGAGTCTCGAGCAGCCTCATTCACCCTTTGTCTTTTTTGAGGTGAGGGGATTTCAGGACCCCTGGAGCGGCCAGAGTAGGGAACTGGAAGACCGAATCCAGGAAGCCTCAATGCGACTCCGGGGCACGGAGCAGATGCTGCAGGAACGTCATGGAACAGTCGCCCAAGCTGTGGCTCAGCAGGAGGTGGGGGTACAACCTCCCCCGTGTCCCCAGCCATCCCGCGTCCCCAGCCACCTTGCGACCCTGCCCTCCCCCTCATCCCCACCTTCTCCGCATCCCCAGCCACCCCACGTTCCCATCCTCCCCACGTCCTCACCCTCCCAGCGTCCTCACCCTCCCCTGCATCCTACCCTCCCCACGCTCCCACCCTCCCCTCGTCCCCACACTCCCCCGTGGCCTCAAGCTCCCTGCGTCCTCACCCTCCCCGCGTCCTCACCCTCCCCGCGTCCTCACCCTCCCCGCGTCCTCACCCTCCCCGCGTCTTCACCCTCCCCGTGTCCTCACACTCCCTGAGTCTTCACCCTCCCCACGTCCTCACCCTCCCCTCATTCCCACCCTCCCCCGTGTCCCCACCCTCCCCACGTACCCACTCCCGTGTCCCCCTTCTTCTGTGTCCCCCTGCTTCTGTGCCCCCCTTCTTCCGTGTCCCCCTTCCCCTTGCCCCTTTCCCCATGCTCCCTTCACGGTGTCCCCTTCCCCCATGTCCCATCCCCTGTGTCCCCCCTTCCCTGTGACCCCTGACCCCTGGCCCCCGGGCCTCTCTGCTCCCCATGTCCGCACGCCTGCTGTGTCGCCTTTGCCTTGTGTCCCCCCCCATCCCCAGTGGCGGTGGGCCGGACCCAGCCAGCAGGACCAGTCGTGACTTGTGTCTCATCCTCAGCGGATTTGGGCTGAGATTGACGAGAGCCACTCAGCCCTCTCCGCGGTGGAGGGGGAGGTCCAGGACCTAGCACAGGAGGATCCCAAGCTGGCCCACGAGCTGATGGAGGCCGTGATGGGTTCCCTTCAATATCACCAGCGCGTGTCACGGGAGGCAGAGCGGAGAGCTGCCCTGGTCAACGAGGTGAGATTCCCCGGCACTTCCTCCTCTCCTCACCCACCATCAAACATACACCCTGCTCCACGATGGGACATTGTGGAGGGAGCTTCAATCTTTGTCTGACCACAGGAGTGTGTGATGGGACGGTGCGGAGGGAGCTTCACTCTGTGTCTGACCCTGGGATTGTGTGATGGGATGGTGGGGAGGGAACTTCACTCTGTGTCTGACCCCGGGAGTGTGTGATGGGACAGTGCGGAGGGAACTTCACTCTGTGTCTGACCCCGGGAGTGTGTGATGGGATGGTAAGGCGGGAGATTCACTCTGTGTCTGACCCCGGGAGTGTGTGATGGGACGGTGCGGAGGGAACTTCACTCTGCCACATCTGGCCAAGTCTGACTGCCTGTGTGTGTGAGCAGATCTCTGGGTGCTGGGAGGAGTTCTGTCGCTTGATGGAGTCGACCACATTGTGGATTCGGAGCACAGAGAGCCTGCTGGCCAACACCATTGACCACAGCTCGACGCGTGCACTCAACAGGCAGCTCCATGACCTACAGGTGAGGCAACATGGAGAACAGGGCAGGACCAGGCCATTGGGCCCTTCATGTCCCTGCATCGCACCGCCTGCTCACAGCAGATACCTGCCTGTCCCCGTCAGCCTTGACAGCCCAGTGTTGGGCTGTCCTGGTCCCAGCCTGCAAACTGAGGCTGCGGTGGGGACCATCCAAGAGGGCATTTACACAGGGGTGTGGCACAGACCCATCTCCCCCCATGGGAATAACAGACTCATCTCCCTCCACAGGGGGCAACAGACCTATCTCCCTGTAATAGACCCATCTCCCACATGAGGGTAACAGACTCATCTCCCCCCCACAAGTAGCACAGACCCATCTCCCTGCACAGGGGGCACAGACCCATCTCCCCACACAGAGGTTAACAGACCCATCTACCCCCACAGGGGTTTTAATAGATCCATCTCCCCCATGGGGGTAACAGACCTGTCTCCCCCCCCCCCACCCCCCACAGATGCGTGATTCAGTTCCTGGATGGGGAGGAAGGTCTAGTGGGAAGGTGACACAAAGTTGGTGGTGGTGTAGACACAGAGGGAGGTTGTTGATGGATACAGAGAGGGATCCAGTGCAGATGGACTTTAATCTGGACAAGAGTGAGGTGTGGGGCTTGGGAAGCCAAACGTTCAGAGAGATCTGGCGGGGGGTGGGGGTGGGGGGATGTCTGTGACTCTCTGAAGGTGGTGAGGAAAGTTGGGCAGTCAGAATGAGAATCAGGACCTGGCCATCAACAGCCATGAAGCGTGTTGTTGGTGACAGTAGGTGCTGAGTGTTACGGGTGCAGAAATTGTCCTAAACTTCATTTCCGGAACGAGTGTAAAAAGTGAGGCAGTGTCTGTGGGTCACTGTCTGTTCAGACATCGCAAGATGGAGGGAAAGAGGGGTTTTTGTACAACTGGGTGCTCGTCTTCAGACTCCTGTACCTCCTTCATAGAACACAAAAGCACAGTACAGGCACTTCTGCCCTTAAAGTTGTGCTGGCCCATACTAAAAAAAAGTACTAAACCCTTCCTACCCCATAACCCTCTGTTTTTCTTCCATCCATGTGCCTGTCCCCGGCAAGGCATTCCAAGCCCCCACAACTCTTGGTGTAAAAAAATCACCCCTGAAGTCTCCCCTTAATTTCCCTCCCTTCACTTTGTACACACGTCCTCTGGTGTTTGCTACTCTCGCCCTGGGAAACAGCTGCTGGCTGTCCACCCTCAGAATCCTTTCATCCTTCTTCATTCCAGAGAGAAAAGTCCCAGCTCTGCGAACCTCGCCTCATGAGACTTGTTTTCCAATCCAGGCCACATCCTGGTGACTCTCCTCTGCTCCCTCTCCACAGCTTCCACATCCTTCCTGAAATGAGGTGACTGATGGTAGTGGTGAGAAGAGTGCACGGGCTGGGGGTGGGGAGGGTCCTTGAGGGTAAAGGCTGTTTTCTTCGGACACCACCTCTTGTAGATGTCCTGGATGGAGTAGTCCCCTTGATGGCGTTGCTGAGTTCACAATTCTCCATTGGCACCTCCGACCCAGACAGCGATGAACCGGTTAGAATGTTCTTCACAGTGCTCCTGTAGAAATTTGCAGCCACAACCCTAACCCTGATGACCCTTCTTCATGATTGCATCAACAAGGAGGCCCCAGGATCGATCTTCAGAGATGTTGACACCCAGAAATTTTAAGTTCTTGACCCTCTCCACTGCTGACCCCCCAATAAAGCCTGGTTCGTCATCTCCTGATTCCCCCCCCCCCCAATGAGGCCTGGTTCGTCATCTCCTGATTTCCCCCCCCGATGAGGGGCCTGGTTCGTGATCTCCTGATTTTCCCCCCGATGAGGCCTGGTTCGTCATCTCCTGATTTCCCCCCCGATGAGGCCTGGTTCGTCATCTCCTGATTTGCCCCCCGATGAGGCCTGGTTCGTCATCTCCTGATTTCCCCCCCGATGAGGACTGGTTCGTCATCTCCTGATTTCCCCCCCGATGAGGCCTGGTTCGTCATCTCCTGATTTCCCCCACAATCAGCTCCATTGTTTTACTGACGTTGAGTGTAAGGTTGTTGTTGTGACACCACACACCAAGCTGATCTATCTCCCTTCTGTATGCCTCCTCGTCGCCATCTGTGATTCTGCAACTGTGGCATCATCGGTGAATTTGCAGATGACGTTTGAATCATGGCCGGCCCCACAGTCATGGGTGCAGAGAGAGTAGAGCAGTGGGCTAAGCATGCATCCTTGAAGGGTGCCTGTGTAGATTGTCCGTGAGGAGAAGATGTTTGTTACTGATTCGTACTGACACTGGTCTTCCAATGAGGAGGGATGCAAAGGCCCAGGTTTTGGATTGTGTTGACCAGTACTGATGGGATGATGATGTTGAACGTTGAGCTGGAGTTAACATATATAACATATATATAACATAACAATTACAGCACGGAAACAGGCCATTAGGCCCTTCTAGTCTGCACCGAACCAAACACCCCTTTCTAGTCCCACCTCCCTGCACAATGCCCATAACCCTCCATCTTCTTCTCATCCATATACCTGTCCAACCTTTTCTTAAATAATACAATTGACTCCGCCGCCACTATTTCTCCCGGAAGCTCATTCCACACGGCTACCACTCTCTGAGTAAAGAAGTTCCCCCTCATGTTACCTCTAAACCTCTGCCCCTTAATTCTTAACTCATGTCCTCTTGTTTTAATCTTTCCTCCTCTTAACGGAAATAGTCTATCCACATCCACTCTGTCTATCCCTTTCATAACCCTAACCCACTACCACTCTCTGGCCTCTCCCTTTCAGCCAATGTTCAATCCATTTGACTATCTCAAAATTTATACCTAAAGACTGCACCTTCCTAACTAACCTTCCCTGTGGTACCTTGTCGAAGGCCTTACTGAAGTCCATATAGACAACATCCACTGCGCTACCCTCATCCACATTCCTAGTCACCTCTTCAAAAAATTCAATCAGATTGGTCAAACATGATCTTCCTCCCACAAATCCATGTTGAGTGATCCTGATCAGACCCTGTCTATCCAGATGTTTATAAGTACTATCTCTAAGAATTTTCTCCATTAATTTACCTACCACAGATGTCAAACTTACAGGCCGATAGTTGCCAGGCTTCCTCCTTGAACCCTTTTTAAATAACGGAACCACATGCGCAATGCGCCAATCCTCCGGCACTATCCCCATATCTAATGACATTTGGAAAATTACCGCCAGAGCCTCTGCTATTTCCTCCTTCACTTCTCTCAATGTCCTGGGGAAGATCCCGTCTGGTCCCGGGGAAGATCCCGTCTGGTCCCGGAGACTTATCCACCTTTATATTCTTCAAAAGCCCTAAAACTACACCTTTTGTAATCTCTATATTCCCCATATTTACCCAATTTGCTTTTTTTTATCTCACATCTCCCAATATCCTTCTCCTTAGTGAATACCAAAGAAAAGAAACTGTTCAATATCTCCCCCATTTCTCTAGGCTCCACACACAGTTTTCCGCTCTGATTTTCTAAGGGACCAATTTTGTCTCTAGCTTTCCTTTTACCATTAACATATTTGATGAAGAGCAGCCTGATGTATGTGCTGCTGTTGTCGAGGTGATCCAGGGCTGAGTGGGGAGCATCTGCCATGGAGCGATTAGGGCGATAGGTGAATTGGAGCAGGTCCAGGTCTTTACTTAGGAACGAGTCATGTTGCAGCTGGAGATAGTTGGGCCAGAGCTGGTTATTGGGTGCAGTTTTGGTTGTCACATTCCAGATGTGGAGTCTTCGGAGATGGTGCAGATACAGTTCACTGGGATGTTGCCTGGATTAGAGGGTGGGAGCTGTGGGGAGAGGACCAGTTGGACAACCTCGAGGTGTTTTTTCCAGAGGGTCAGAGGCTGAGGGAAGGCCTGACGGAAGTGGATGAAGCGATGAGTGGTGTTGGTAGGATAGACAGTTGGAGTCTTTGCAAGGTGAATATGTGTAAAGGATATTTTTACCCAAAGTGGCGGGGAGCCTGGAATGGGATGAACAGATATACTACAGCAAGGAGTGATAGGGGTGTGGATGGGCTCGTGAACAGGCATGCGATGGATAGCAGCAGAGCCCAGAAGCACGGCCCTCCGTGTCTGTGCTGACCATGGTGCCTCTCCACCTTCACATGGTGTGTACCCCTCCCTTCCATCTGTTCACAGCCCTGCCTTGCAAGCTGGTGAGGTTCATCATGCCCCCCCCCCCCCCCGGGACAGTGAGGTGACGGCCAGGTGTGGGATGATCAGGGCTCAGGAGGAGAGGAGACAGGCTCGTTCCCTGTTCTCCCCAGGATCGCTGAGTGGTTCACCCTGTCACACGACACCATGAGGTCCATTCAGCCGCTGCTGTCATCCAACAAGACCCCAGTTGATTGGGCTGTGTACACAGCTCCACCCACCTGCCTGTTCCGAGAAAACTTTACATTTTTAAAAATTATATTTTAAAAATGTAGATGTGATTTTTAAAAATTTTGGCCCATGTGCTGCCTGATCACTCCCCCCCCCCAAAGATTTTGAAGGATGGGAGGAAACTGGAGCCCCCAGGGAAAACCCACGCAGACACGGGGAGAACGTATAAATTCCTGCCAGACAGCGCGGGATTCGAATCCTGGTCCCGATTGCTGACGCGGTAAGAATGTTGCACTCATCGTGCTGCCCAGATTCACCAAATTAAAAGTTTAATACCCCAGCTGGGCAAGGATCTAATGTGGTGCTAACAACGTTGAAGTGGGGGGGGGGGGAGGGGGTCGCCAGGCAGAGAGAAGTAGTTGATGAGATGTAGGGAGGTCAGCAGCAAGGCTCTGGGCCTGACCTCGGGTTCTTGTTTGATGTCTCACCCACACACAGATGGTAACAGAGACCAGCAGGCAGAACCAACAGAGGTTCCGGGAGGTGAGTGCCCGGTTGGCAAAGCTGGGCGAGCTGTTCGACACCGACAACCTGATGCGGAATCTCAGCCAGGCTCTGAAACATGCGACCTGCCTCCAGCAGGACGTGGACCGGCGGACGGCGGAGGTGGAGGATGTCACCAAGGTGAGGGTCACATCCCAGTACCCTACCATCCCACGGTCGGGTCCTTCCCACCCTGCCTCTGTCAGGGGACTGGGGGGCCGAGAGTCTTGACAGCACTGAGTTCGGACACAGCCGATGGAACAGGGGAATCTATTTACACATGTAGGGGAGTCACAAGAGAGGGAAAAAACACACACACACCCATACACTTACACACACTCACACTCTTTCACTCACACACACACTCACACAAACACGCACACACAATAACTCACACATACACACACAATCACGCACACGTACAGGCAAACACTCACACCCACCCACAAGCGGGTGCAGGCTTTACAATCTAGATACAAGAAGCGATAGCTGCTGCTCGTTGGTATCCCTGGCTGGCAGTGCTCTTATCTACATGACAAGAGACACTGGTCATACGACACGCCTGCTCCCAACCTTCTGCCCATACACACCTTACCAATGGTCCTCCAGCCTTGGCCACGGTGCCCAACCTGGCACAGAGCTGGCTCTGTCCCAGAACAGGAGGGGGCACATGGTCCTTGGCTGGAAGGGGTGCTAACCTGTGGGCAGGGCTTGACCCTGATGGGCAGGTGAGGTGACATCCAATCAGGTTCCAGATGGAGAGGTCACAGACCCTCCGCAATCCACACTACGCATAAAATGAGGGTGGGGGGGTTGGACTGGGGTTGGGGGGGTGACTGAGGGAGGGGGAATTGTGGGAGGGGGTGAGACTGAGGGAAGGAGACAGGGAGGGGTGGGACTGAGGGAGGGGTGGAACTGGGGAGGGGTAGGACGAGTAGGGGGTGGGACTGAGGGAGGGGGTTGGACAGGGAGGGGTGGGACAGAGGGGGGACTGTGGGAGGGGGTGCGACAAGGAGGGGGTGGGATGGAGGGAGGTGGTAGGACGGGGAAGGGGTGATACTGAGGGGGTGGGACAGAGGGAGGGGAGACTGTGGGAGGGGGTGGGACAGAGGGAGGTGGGACTGAGGGAGGGGGGTAGGACAGGGAGGAGATGGGACAGAGGGAGGGGGTTAGGACAGGGAGGGGTACTGACCAGTGATTCTGACCCACAGGTAATGGTTGCCATCGAGGCAGAGGTGAAGAGAATGGAAAGCGACTTGTCGAAGATCACAACCCTCCTCTCATCCGTGGACCTGGATAATGTTCCGGTTGAGGAACACTTGGTGAACAGACAGGTTCTGGCACCTTCTTTCTGAGTGGGGAAACCTTGGTGGGCATCGGTCAGAGCAGACAGAGTCGCGTGGGGAGCCGGGCTGGTGTTCACGGCTTTTCCTGACTGCCCAGGCATGTCCTGGAGCCTTGGTTGGGAGTCAGACAGAGGGTCTCCAGTGTGGTTCTGGGTGGGGGCTATGGGTGTAGGGTGTGGGAAGGGATGATATCACTGGGTTGGGGGTATGGGTAGGGGGTGGTCTTACCATCAGTTCCAGCTGTCCAGAGGGTAGTTCCTCTCCTTTGGCTGCTCTGGAGATTGTTTGATCCTGCACCCGTCCTTGTCTGTGTGGAGTTTGCACGAGTTCTCTGTGACCTACCTGGGCTATCTGGAGATGCTCCGCCTTTCTCCCTGGTGGGGAAGTGGGTAATCATCTGCTGGAAACCCCGTGGTGTGTGGGTGTTAACATGACTTATATTACCCAAAAACTGCTTACCCAAGCACCTATTCCCAGCACAGCAAGAAAGATAAGCAAGCAAGCTAGCATGCTAGGCTATTAACGAATAACATAATTTTCAATTTATCACTTTGAATACAATGGTTTATTTTGCATCAAGGCTAGGCCTCTGACAGTCTGTGATCAAAACAAGCAGGAAGATGAATGTTCTCGGTACACAGATGTCCTTTCTTCAGATAACAGCATCTCTGGCCCCTCGGTGGAATTTTGCTTATGTCTGCTGGTTCTAAAAACAAGCAGGTTCTCAGCCTTGCAGAACCCAAAGCTGCAAGTTTTAAAAAAAGGTTCTTAGCTCTGCAGAACCAAGAGCTGGAAATTAAGAAAAAACAGGTTAAAAAATGTCTTAGAGAATCTACCATTACAGTGGTGAAACCTGGGGGTTGGTGATGGGTATATGGGCTCCAGAAATATGACCTGGGAATGGAATGGATTTGCTGCCCAGGGGCCAGTATTGGGTGGATGGGGGAAAGGTGTTTGTGGTGTGGTGACAGGATTCTAGGGCTCTCTGCCCCTGTGGTGACCACTCTCTGTGTCCACAGGTTGTCCTGGACAGGCTGCAGGAGATGGGGGAGGTGGCGGCAGTCGTTGCAGAACAGGAGCCTTCCCTGGCGCTGCCAGGCCAAGCTATTGGCACCATGGTGGCCTTCGCCCGGCTGGCACGGGTCAGGGAGCTGGTGTCCCGGCTGCAGGCCCTGACTAGGGAGCAGAGGTCCATGCTGCAGGTACATCACCAGAGCTGGGCGTGGACTGGCACTCAAATGTGGACCAAACACAGACCCTCAGTCAACACGGACAAAATACAGTCCAAACATGGACCCTCAGTCAACACAGATCAAATACAGACCCTCAGTCAACACGGACCAAACACAGACCCTCAGTCAACATGGACAAAATACAGTCCAAACATGGACCCTCAGTCAACACAGATCAAATACAGGCCCTCAGTCAACATGGACAAAACACAGACCAAACATGGACCCTCAGTCGACACATCCAAACAAAGACCAAACACGGACCCTCAATCAACATTAACCAAACACGGGCCCTCAGTCAACATGGACAAAACACAGACCAAACACAGACCCTCAGTCAACACGGACCAAACACGGACCCTCAGTCAACACGGACAAACATGGACTCTCAGTCAACACAGACAAAACACAGTTCAAACACAGACTAAACATGGATCCTCAGTCGACACATCCAAATGCAGACAAAACATGGATCCTCAGTCAACAAGGACAAAACACAGTCCACACAGACCCTCAGTCAACATGGAGCAAACACGGACCAACTCAAACCCTCACACAGACTGCTCGCAAACCAACTTTCCCTCTGGCTCCGCCCCTCTCCCTGAATCTCCGCCCTCTCTCTGTGGCTCTGCCCCTCTCCCTGTGGCCCTGCCCATCACCCCGTAACTCCGCACTCTCCATGTGGCTCCACCCCTTTCCCCGTAATTCCACCCTCACCCTGTGGCTCTGCCCCTCTCCCCGTAACTCTGCCATCTTCCCCCACCCTTCCCCCCATGTGCTCTCACCACCCCCCCACCCCCACTGTTCCTGCTGCCTCACTCACCCCCTTGTTGTGGCTCAATCCCATCCCAGGTTTACCGCCCTGCTCCCCTTCCCCCGTGTCACCCTTCCCCCGTGACCTCTTCTCAATCTACGGAAACTCATTTGGTGTCATGTTGCCGAGACCAGTTCAGCCATGACAGGACAGGCTCGATGGCCCAAATGGCCAGCTCCTATTTCTTCATTTTGGGGCAGGGGGCAGGTATAACTGTCAGTGAGTTGATCCCAACACATTATTTCCAAACCTCATTGTGTTTTGCCCACAGACGCTGCTGGAGACATTTCAAGAATGTGATGCTGTAATCGGGGGGCAGCAGAAGGTGAGCTCACGTCGCACTGCACACGCGTGTCTGCATATGCACATGGGTGTGCAAACAGGAATGGACAACTGGCCTGTACATGCATGCTCGCATGCATGCAGGCCTGCACACACTCAAATGCATGTGCCTGTGAATTATGCAGACAATCACACGAGTGGATATCGTGAAGGCCCCGATCACCTGTGTTCACCAGTGCAGCTGGAGTTTAAATAAATCCCCACTGGGCTGCAGCCCCCAGGGTCCTTGGCTCATCTGTACATTGTTCACTGTGTGTGACAATCATCTCACTCTCCTGCAGCGCATGCACACACACACACACACACACACACACACTCTCACACACACACACACACACACACACACACACTCACACACACACACACACACACACACACTCACACACACACACACACACACACACACTCACTCACTCACTCACTCACACACACACACACACACACACACACACACACACACACACTCTCTCACACACACACACACACACACACACAAAGACGCAAACACAGATACACACATGCACATACACACACACACAGATGTGCACACACACACAGAGTAGAGAGCAAGGGGGCTCCAGTGGGATAGGAAGAGGTGGATGGGGTGACTGGTCTCTGCCTCCATAGCAGTGGAGAGGCTGGTTGAAGAGACGAGAGTGGAGAGCAAGGGAGCTCCAGTGGGATAGGAGAAGATGGATGGGCTGACTGATCTCTTATACTCTGGCAGGGGGAGAAGCTGGAGGAGCTGATTGAACAGCGCCGGTCGCTGGTGATCAAGGCCCAGGAGAGGCTCAGCGAGATGACCCGGGCTCTCACAGAGGGACAGGGGCCTCTCCAACCCCTGGATGATCCACCAAGACAGCCCAAGGTTCAGCACCTCCCCCTCTCTGTTCTCCCCCTTAATTCCCTCTCTCCTCCGTTTGCACAGAGCTCCCTGAACCCTCCCCCTTCCCGTCCTCCCTCCTCCCGTTCTCTCCCCCTCTCCATCTTTCTGCTTCTCCCCCTCCTTCCCCTTCCCCTCCCTCCTGAGGGGGTGTGGGACTGGGGAATGGGGTTTTGGGGGTGTTGAGGGGGTTTGGGACTGGGGAATGGGGGAATTAGGGGAGTTGAGAGGGCTCTGAACTGGAGTATGGGGGATTGGGGGTGTTGAGGGGGTTTTGGATTGGGGAATAGGTGTTTGAGGTGTTGAGGGTGTGTGGGACTGGGGAATAGGGGATTGGGGATGTTGAGGGGGTTTGGGACTGGGGGATTGGGGGTATTGAGGGGGTTCGGGACTGGGGAACAGATGTATGGGGATGTTGAGGGGATTCAGGACTGGGGAATAGGGGTTTGGGGTATTGAATGGGTTTGGGACTGGGGTATGGGGGATTGAGGGTGTTGAGGGGGTGTGTGACTGGGGAATGGGGGATTGGGGGTGTTGAGAAGGTTCAGGACTGGGGAATGGGGGATTAGGGGTGTTGAGGGGGTTTGGGACTGGGGAACGGGGGATTGGGGATGTTGAACGGGGTTTTGGACTAGGAAGTGGGGGATTTGGGGTGTTGAGGGGGGTTCGGGATTGGTGAACGGGGGGATTGGGGGTCATGAGGAGGTTTGGGATTGGGGAATGGGATTAGACAAGAGACAATAGACAGTGGGTGCTGGAGGTGGCCAAATGGCCCGTTGGATTTTTCGGATCATGGCTGATCATTCTCTGTCAGTAACGATTCCCAGTTTTTTCCCCATAATCCTTAACTCCCCTGTCCACTAGAGCCTTATCTAACTCCCTTTTGAACATATCCAGCGAATCTTCCCCCACCACCCTCTGCAGCAACGCATTCCACAGATCCACCCTTCTCTGGGTAAAAATAATTCTCCTCATCTCTGTCCTCAAGGGTCTTCCCTGTAATCTTAAACTATGCCCTCTAATCCTAGTCTCTCCCAACATTGGGAACATGAAATCTGATTTCACCCTGTCTAGCCCCTTGATAACCTTATACACCTCAAACACGTTTCCCCTCATCCTTTAAACTCTATCGGATATAAGCCCAGTCTCTCCAACCTTTCAGCATATGTCAATCCTACCATTCTGGGAACTAACCTTGTAAATTTGCGCTGCACTCTCTCTATAGTGAGTATGCCCTTCCTCAAATTTGGGGACCAGAACTGGATGTAATATTCCAGGTGAGGTCTCACCAGGGCCCTGTACAATGGCAGGAGGGCATCTCTGCTTCCATACTCCAATCCCCTCTTTATGAAAGCCAACATGCCATTTACCCTCTTCAGAGGGCATACTCTGCTCTCTTATTACTGCCTCTAAAATGGATAACCTCTCATTGAACTTCATCTTTCATTCCTCCGCCCACTTCCCCAACCTGTCCATCCCTCTGCATTTTCCTGACATCCTCCTCACACTTTACACTGCCACCCAGTTGAGGGGGTTCGAGACTGGGGAACTGGGAATTGGGGGTGTGGAGGGGTTCAGAGCTGGGGAATAGGGAATTGGAGGTGTTGAGGGGGTTCAGAACTAGGGAACAAGAGATTGGGTGTTGAGGGGGGCTTGGGACTGGGGAACAGGGGATTGGGGGTGTTGAAGGGGTTTGGGACTGGGGAACAAGGAGTCGGAGTTATCTTAGAAGCACCTGTTGGGATGATTTGGTCTGTGAACGTTGTGGTGCGAAGTCTGGAACGGAAAGTTATGACAGGAAGCTCCCTCTATCTTCGTGTCCATAGCTGGCTCATTCCATCAGGAGGTTGTCCTTACTCTTGGAGGAAGAGGTGGATGAAGGGGAAAGTGTGGAGACTGCAGACTCAGGGGAAGGATCCCACCTCTCTGGTCCAGATCCCACTGTGGACACACAGGTAACCTGCTCCGGGCTGGACCGAGTGACTGCTCACACCTCACCTGGCACAGGTGCCCACAGCTGAAGCAAATCCTGATCTCTTGTACACATTCATCCCTCCCTCACACACACTCACTGTGATTTCCAGATGTTGACATGCTGCTGTTTCCAGATGTTGACGTGGTGAGGTGTGATTTCCAGATGTTGACATGGTGAGGTGTGATTTCCAGATGTTGCTGCGGTGTGATTTCCAGATGTTGCTGCGGTGAGGTGTTGTTTCCAGATGATGACGTGGTGAGGTGTGATTTCCAGATGTTGACGTGGTTAGGTGTGATTTCCAGACGTTGACACGGTGAGGTGGTGTTTCCAGACGTTGACGTGGTGATGTGTGATTTCCAGACATTGGCACGGTGAGGTGTGATTTCCAGATGTTGCTGCGGTGAGGTGTGATTTCCAGATGTTGATGCGGTGAGGTGTTTCCAGACGTTGATGCGGTGTGGTGTGGTTTCCAGACATTGACGTGGTGAGGTGTGATTTCCAGATGTTGATACGGCGAGGTGTGATTTCCAGATGTTGATGCAGTGAGGTGTGATTTCCGGATGTTGACGTGATGAGGTGTGATTTCTGGATGTTGACGTGCTGTGCTGTGATTTCTAGGAGCAGGAGATGGTGCTGGTCGAACCCACCCAACCCCCCGAGGAGACCAGCCGACGCCCTAAGCCGACGTTGCATCAAGACAGGAAGAGGTCTCCTGGAGCAGAGCTGATCCTAACACATCCCAGCACCAGGTACTGAGGTTACGAATCTGCCGGCTTTGGCAGCGGCGCAGAGAAAGTTCCGGAGATGGGAGCTCAGCTCAAGGGGAGACATTGAGTTGCCTGGGACCGTAGTCACTGGAATTCAGAATCTCATCGAAACATATAAACTTATGAAAGCAAGAGATAAGATGAAAGCACAGATAGGGGAGACGAGAACTAGTCGGCGGGGCCTTGAGATTCAAGGTGGCGGATTTAGGATGGAGATGAAGGGGGACAAGGGAATCTGTGGACATCTCTACCTGACGAAATGGCAAAGGGGATCTCATTCAATGTACTTAAATAGAGTGAGATGTTGGGGAGGTGGTGGGGGGGGGTCAGGTTGGGGAGGGGTATGGGGAGGGGGGTCAGGCAGGGGGAGTTGGGGAGGGGAGATTGGGAGGGGAAGGGTGTTCCCTCACCTGACAATGTGTCTGATGCAGAGACCATGACGACACCCTCCCCCTCCCCTTTGGAACCGGGGCACCAGTGGGTCCACATGAGGGACCTCCACCTCAGCAACAGGTCGAGGCGAGGTCAATGGCTGTGGTCCAGCAGCTTCTGGAAGATTCTCTGCAGCAAGGCCCAGAGTCCCAGGTCGGTCACCCCTCACATACAGGCTGATATAACCCCTCTCACCTTTCTCTCCCCACTCTCACCCCTTCCCATGCCTTCTCATCCCTCCAACTCCCCCCTCCGTTGTTTGAGGACCTTCTCCTCGGTTTCTTCAATGCCCAGTGACAAGAGTTCTCTAGACCAGCTACTCTCGATGGGGTCTCCATGGCCCAACCCCCTACTCCCTACCCCCTCCCGGGGGGGGTGGGGGGGTGGGGGCACAGCACTTTGAAGTAAAAGCCTTTTCACCTCACACAACATAAAGATATTTAGTTTTTTATGTCTTTTGAAGGAGAGTTTGGATGGAATGGACTAAACGTGACATGACTGCCTCACAGGGAAGGGGCCACAAACTTTGGGCATGGTCCTGTTGATTTGAGGCAGTAGGGTTGTGCATTCCAATATTTTTCATCAAATTTTTAAAAAATCAGTGCAAAAAAGAGACAAAGTGGGGTTGTGTCTGTGGTTGATTGTCCATTCAGAAATCTGATGGCGGAGGGGAAGAAGCTGTTTTTGTACCATTGGGTGTTCGTCCTCAGGCTCTTGCACCTCCTTCCTGATGGTAGCAGAGTGAAGAGGGCATGGCCTGGGGGGGTGAAGGTCCTCAAAGATAGAGACTGCTTTCTGGACCACCTCTTGTAGACGTCCTTGATAGAGTGAAGTCTAGTACCCGCGATGTCACTGGGTGAGCTTACAACTCTCTGTAGCCTGTTCCTCTCCTGTGCATGACTTCCGTACCAGTCAGTGATGCAACCAGCCAGAATGCTCTTCATGGTCCACCTGGAGAAATTTGCAAGTCTCTGGTGACATACCGAGTCTCCTCAGACACCTCACAAAGTAGAGCCGCTGGTGAGCCTTCTTTGTGATTGAATCAATGTGGAGGCTCCGGGACAGATCCTTGGAGATGTTGACACCCAGGAATTTGAAGTTCTTGACCCTCTCCACTTCTGAGCCCTTGATGAGGACTGGGTCGTGTTCCCCTGACTTTCTCCTGAAGTCCACAATCATCTCCTTGGTTTTCCTGACGTTGAGCGCAAGGTTATTGTCGTTACACCATCCAATGAGCTGATCTCTCGCCCTCCTGGACGCTTCCTCCTGGCTGTTTGTGATTTTGCCGACAACTGTGGTGTCATCGACAAACTTGTAGATGGCATTGGAATTGTGTCTGGCCACACAGC
The DNA here is from genome assembly GCF_036971445.1 of Narcine bancroftii. Taxonomy (NCBI): domain Eukaryota; kingdom Metazoa; phylum Chordata; class Chondrichthyes; order Torpediniformes; family Narcinidae; genus Narcine; species Narcine bancroftii. The sequence continues at coordinate 10,074,517 of NC_091470.1, read as the reverse complement.
CATGGGTGTATAATGAGTCGAGCAGTGGGCTACACATGCATTCTTGGGGTGCGCCTGTGTTGATAATCAGTGAGGAGGAGACGTTGTTTCCAGTTCATACTGACTGTAATGAGAAAGTCAAGGATCCAGTTGCAGAGTGGGGTACAGAGGCCCAGAGTTTCTAGCTTCTTGACCAGCACTGAGGGAATAATGGGATTAAAGGCTGAGCTGTAGTTGATGAAGAGCAGCCTGATGCCCAACTCCTTCACCACCTCCCTTCCCTCTCCCTCACCTGCTCCCTCCCCAACCCCCTCACCACCCCTTCCCTTCCCCTCATTTGTCCCCCAACCTCCTCACCACCCCCTTCCCACCCCTTCACTGATGACTGGGATTGTCTGCCTGAGGCAGGGAGTGATGTCATGCTCACTGGGAGAAGGATGAGAGGAGACTTGATAGAGGTCGACAAGATTCTGAAGCCCCTTTCACACCTGCGTCCCATTAAATCGGCCATTCCGTGTCCCGGGATAGGGATGGGGGGGTTTGACTGTTCACACTTGACCACTCCTAACTGGGACACTGCACGTGTTCGCACTTGCAAGGAGCCATTCCCGGGGTTAGGACTGTTCTACCTTCTACCGGTGATGTTGTGATGCATCGAGCGATGGGGGACCTGCCCTAAATCCTGATCAATGTATTATGATCTTGTATTTGAACAAAGTTAATCATGCCTAATTATAACATAATTAAGCTTTATGTACAGCCCAGTACGAGCCCTTCAGTCCCCGCTGTTGTGCCAACCTATATAAACCTTTATAAGAGACTGTGGGAAAGTGCTAGCAAATAAATAACAATATCGGACAATTTTTAAACAGGGTGGGAAAGTTGGTGGCGCTTTTGCACACAATTATAAATGCTGCGGGGAAAACAATGGTGGACCTGCCCTCCCAGAATTCCATGCAGCAGAGAAAGGGCTGTATGCCTGGCTGCATACATGGAGCATTCATAGAGGGGTTTCTCTGCAGCATGGCATTCTGGGAAGTCAGGTCCACCATTGCTTTTTCCCCCCCACTCTCTCCCCTGCGACTTTCTCACGGCAAAGTTTATACCTTCATTTTAATCTTTTCTTCCTGCACTCACACAAAAACTTGGGTTATTTCAATCCCACAATCCAACTACCTGTTTCACACTTGCCTGATTTCAATGCCGGCATCTACAGACACCAAGGATTGTACTAAGGGTTGAGGCCGGCAATCCCTGGCGGGAGATGATGTCATCTGACGCTGGCGTTGAGCTTGATTTTGCTTTCACATTTGCCACTTTAAAGACCAATTGACATTCGATTCCTGGGACCACTGGCAAGTGTGAAATGGGCTTTGGAGACGATAAATAGGGTGGACGGCCAGCACCTGGTTCCCAGGGCGGGATCAGCAAACACCAAAGGATGTGTGTACACAGTGAAGGGAGGGAAGTTTATGGGAGACGTAAGGGGTAAGCTTCTGTTAAACAGAGAGAGAGTTGTGTCAAATTTAGTATCATCTGATTGTAAAAGTATAACCTGTCGAAACCGCATTCTCCGGTTCTCGGTGCAAATCACGCAGACATACCCAAGGACAGTTTCTTCCCTGCTGCCATCAGATTCCTAAATAACCAATGAAGCAAAGACACTGCCTGACATATATTTTATTAATTTATCCAATTGCACAATAAATTCTGATTCTGATATCACACATGCAGACAAACAAACATATTCAGGGCAATATTTCATCCTTAAAAATAACTAAATAGATGTTGTTTTGTGAATATGAGAGTCTCGGAGGGTCAGTGTGAGCAGTTCATTTGGTCGTTCAGCATTCTCACTGTTTATGGGAAGAAGCTGTTCCTCAGCCTGGTGGCGCTGGCTCTGATCCTCCTGGATCTCTTCCCCAACAGGAGCACCTGGAAGATCCTGTGTGCGAGATGGAAGGGGTCCTCAATGATTTTGCGCACCTTCTTCAAACAATGATCCGGGTCGATCACGTCGATTGTGGAGGGGGCGGGATGGAGACTCCTCTCTGCCGCTCTTATGGTCCTGTGGATTGATCCGATCCATTTCTCTGCAGATGTGGGGGCCTGGAATGTCTTGTCAGAGGGATGGTGGTGGAGGCTGAAACATTAGGGGCATTTAAGAGATTCTTAGAGAGGCACAGGGATGGAAGGAAAATAGAGGATTACGACATGGGAAAGGTTTACTGTTTTCTTTGGTAGGTATATGGGTTGGCACAATATCAAGGGCCGAAGGGCCTGTACTGTGTTCTATCAGTCAGGAAAACACAACAGCGCTTGCACTGAGGAAGGCAAAGCTCCCGGTTCCCACCCTGACATTTTGCAGGAACACCAAAGAGAGAAGCCCTGTTTGGCTGCTTCACTGTGTGGAACAGTGGCGGGGCTCCGAGAATTATCGAGGACCCTTTCCATCCAGCACACAAGTATCTTCGACTGACTAGCATCAGGAAGGAGGTACAGGAGCATGAAAACCAAGGGCGAGCTGGTGTGTTGAGCTGCTGGGGACTGTGTACACGAGGACAGGCCTGGTTGGTTGCATCCCGACAGGGGAGGGGACAGATCTTGTGTGTCACCTTGAGGTGACATCCGCTAACTGGAGCTGTCCTGAATCCGGCAGGAGCCAGCATCGATCCAGGAGGTGAGCCCTGCGCAGGAGCAGTGGGAGCTGTTTGATGTGAAAAGCCGGGAGCTGGAGGAATGGTTGAAGCTGATGGAAGATCGAGTCTCCCTCAGCCCACAGACGGGCATTGAAGAGATGATCGAGAGACTGCAGAAGGTGAGGGTCGCACGTGTTGTCCTACACTCAGTCACGGGGGGAAGTGGGGGGTGCCATTTCCTGCCCCTTGTTAGGGTGGGGGAGTCCCTTCCTTGGACACTGGCATCCTGAGGACCTCTCAGTGCTGGAGCAGAGAAGGTTTGCTCGGCGGTGATGTTGGAGACAGACATCATGGTGCTGGGGGAAGGGTCCATGGGTACATCCCATGTTGGAGACAAACCTCACTGTGGTGGGTGTGTTCCCGATTCACTGGGCCGTGTTCCCTGGTTCACTGGGTCGTGTTCCCTGGTTCACTGGGGTGTGTTCCCCGATTCACTGGGACGTGTTCCCCGATTCACTGGGGCATGTTCCCCGATTCACTGGGTCATGTTCCCCGATTCACTGGGTCGTGTCCCTGGATTCACTGGGACGTGCTCCCCGGTTCACTGGGCCGCGTTCCCCCGTCCACTGGTCCGCGTTCCCAGTTCACTGGTGTGTGTTCCCCGGTTCACTGCGATGTGTTCCCCGGTTCACTGCGGTGTGTTCCCCGGTTCACTGCGGTGTGTTCCCCGGTTCACTGCGGTGTGTTCCCTGGTTCACTGGACCATGTTCCTGGATTCACTGGGGCGTGCTCCCTGGTTCACTGGGTGTGTTCCCGGATTCACTGGGTCGTGCTCCCGGATTCACTGGGTCGTGTTCCCGGGTTCACTGGGGTGTGTTCTCCGATTCACTGGGCCGTGTTCCCCGGTTCACTGGACCGCGTTCCCGGATTCATTGGGGCGTGCTCCCTGGTTCACTGGGCATGTTCCCCGACTCACTGGGGTGTGTTCCCCGGTTCACTGAGTCATGTTCCCTGGTCCACTGGACTGTGTTCCTGGATTCACTGGGGCATGCTCCCTGGTTCACTGGGTGTGTTCCCCCATTCACTGGGGCATTTTCCCCGGTTCACTTCAGAGTGGCCCCAGGTTAACTGGGCCGTGTTCCCCGGTTCACTGGACTGTGTTCCCTGGTTCATTGGACTGTGTTGCCTGGTTCATTGGGGCTTGTTTCCTGGTTCACTGCAGTGTGTTCCCCAGTTCACTGGGTCATGTTCCCTGGTTCACTGGGGCATGTTCCCTGGTTCACTAGGTTATGTTCCCCGGTTAACCATGTGTGTTTCCCCCTGGGTGTGTGACAGATTTGCGATATGTTACAGGACTGTATGGGTGAAATCCAGCAACGTGAGACAGAAAGAGAGATGGTACAACAGCTGGGTGATGGGCTGAAGGCCATCAATGAGCCGAGCAGGGTCAAGGAGGTCAACAGCAAACTGCAACACATCAATGGCCGCTGGCAACATCTTGGCAACCTCATTGAGTCCAGGTGAGGGGTGGTCACTACAGACAGGTCTAGGGGAGCCCCACACTGTGGGAGGGGCAGGAATGTGGTGAGAAAGGGGGTTTCTGATGACTACACCTGCAAGAGGTGCATCCAGCTGCAGCTCCTGGGAGACCATGTTAAGGAGCTGGAACTGGATGAACTCCAGATCATTCAGGAGGCGGAAGCAGTGAGAGAGAGGAGATTCAGGGAGACGTCACTTCTAAAAGTCAGGAGATAGGTAATGGGGTGACTGTCAGGAGAGGGAGAGGCAGGCAGTGCAGAGCACCCCTGTGTCCATTCCCCTTGACAATAAGTACAGTATATTGTTTTGGATACTGTGGTGGGGAGGGGGGGAATGATCTACCAGGGCCGTCTCTGGTGCAGAGGCTGGCTTAGAAGGGAAGAAGGGAGGAGAAATATGATCATTAGGGACTCATTGGTTAGAAGAGCACATAGGAGGTTCAGTGAACGAGATCGAGTCTCCCAGACGTATGTTGCCTCCCAGGTGCCAGGGTCAGGGACGTCCCTGATCGAGTTCATAGCATTCTGGAGGGGGAGGGTGAGCAACCAGATGTGGTCCTCATGGGGACCAATGACATAGATAGGAGTAGGGATGAGGTCCTAAAGAGGGAATATAGGGAGTTAGGGAAGATGTTAAAAGGCAGGACCTCGATGGTGGTGATCTTGGGATCGCTGCCTGTGCCACGTGGCAGAGAGGGTAGGAACAGGGAGCTGTGGCAGATGAATGTGTGGCTGGAGAGTTGTATATTGTACCCAGGAATGAGCTTAAGAAAGGCCATGAGAGCTGGAAGGGGGTATGAGAAGGCCTTGGCTTGTAGGATTCAGGAGAACCCCAAAATAGTACAGAGCAGTAAGGAGAAGGTTAGAATGCAAACAAAGAAAGTTTGTAGTAAGTATTTGAATATGGATGGGCAGGTGATAGAGAAGGGAAATGCTCTGGAAGAAGATGAAGGGCAATTGGCAGGAAAAGTAAATAATGTTGTTCTTAAAGATGAGGGAAAACAGGGATTAAAAATTGGGAAATCCCTGAAATTCATATATTTTAATGCCAGGAGTATTTTAAAAAAGGTGGATGAGCTGAAGGTGTGGATTGATACTTGGAAGTATGATGTGGTAGCGATTAGTGAGACATGGTTGCAGGAGGGATGTGATTGGCAACTGAATATCCCTGGGTTTCGTTGTTTTAGGTGTGGTAGAGTTGGAGGGGCAAGAGGAGGTGGGGTTGCATTGCTTGTCAGGGAAAATATTACAGCGGTGCCTAGGAAGGATAGATTAGAGGGCACATCCACGGAGGCTATTTGGGTGGAACTGAGGAGTAGGAAAGGAGAGGTTACACTTGTAGGGGTGTATTATAGACCACCCGGAGGGGACCGAGACCTAGAGGAGCAAATCTGTAGGGAGATAATAGATATTTGTGATAAGCACAGGATTGTAATTATGGGAGATTTTAATTTTCCACATATAGATTGGGAAACACATTCTGTGAAAGGACTGGATGGGTTAGAGTTTGTGAAATGTGTGCAAGATAGTTTTTTACAACAATATGTAGAGGTGCCGACCAGAGAAGGAGCAGTGTTAGATCTACTGTTGGCAAATGGGATGGGTCAAGTGACGGAGGTTAGTATTGGCGAGCACTTTGGGTCCAGTGATCATAATGCCATCAGCTTCAATGTCATTATGGAAAGAGAGAAATCAGGGCCAAGGATTGAGGTTTTTGAATGGGGAAAAGCTAGATTTGAGGAGATGCGAAAGGACTTGCAGGGTGTGCATTGGGACAATTTGTTTTATGGGCAGGATGTAGTAGAGAGATGGAAGTCTTTTAAAGATCAGATTTTGAGAGTGCAAAAGCTTTATGTTCCTGTTAGGTTAAAAGGAGGGGCAAAAGGTTTGAGAGAGCCATGGTTTTCAAGGAATATTGGAAACTTGGTTCGAAGAAAAAGGGAGGCGTACATTAGATATAGGAAGCATGGAGTTAAGGAGATGTTTGAAAGATACATTGAATGTAAGAGGAATCTTAAGAGAGGAATTAGGAAAGCTAAAAGAAGGTACGAGAAAACTATGGCAAACAGGCTGAAAACTAATCCAAAAGAGTTCTACAAATATGTTAATGGTAAGAGGAAAGCTAGAGACAAAATTGGTCCCTTAGAAAATCAGAGCGGAAAACTGTGTGTGGAGCCTAGAGAAATGGGGGAGATATTGAACAGTTTCTTTTCTTCGGTATTCACTAAGGAGAAAGATATTGGGAGATGTGAGATAAAAAGAGCAAATTGGGTAAATATGGGGAATATAGAGATTACAAAAGATGTAGTTTTAGGGCTTTTGAAGAATATAAAGGTGGATAAGTCTCCGGGACCAGATGGGATCTTCCCCAGGACATTGAGAGAAGTGAAGGAGGAAATAGCAGAGGCTCTGGCGGTAATTTTCCAAATGTCATCAGATATGGGGATAGTGCCGGAGGATTGGCGCATTGCGCATGTGGTTCCGTTATTTAAAAAGGGTTCAAGGAGGATGCCTGGCAACTATCGGCCTGTAAGTTTGACGTCTGTGGTAGGTAAATTAATGGAGAAAATTCTTAGAGATAGTACTTATAAACATCTGGATAGACAGGGTCTGATCAGGAGCACTCAACATGGATTTGTGGGAGGAAGGTCATGTTTGACCAATCTGATTGAATTTTTTGAAGAGGTGACTAGGAATGTGGATGAGGGTAGCACAGTGGATGTTGTCTATATGGACTTCAGTAAGGCCTTCGATAAGGTACCACATGGAAGGTTAGTTAGGAAGGTGCAATCTTTAGGTATAAATTTTAAGATAGTCAAATGGATTGAACATTGGCTGAAAGGGAGAGGCCAGAGAGTGGTAGTGGATAATTGTCTGTCAGGTTGGAGGCCGGTGACCAGTGGTGTGCCTCAAGGATCTGTATTGGGCCCATTGTTGTTCGTTATATACATTAATGATCTAGATGATGGGGTGGTGAATTGGATTAGTAAATATGCAGACGATACTAAGATAGGTGGAATAGTGGATAATGAAGAAGGTTTTCAAGGATTGCAGAGGGATTTGGGCTGCTTAGAAAAGTGGGCTGAAAAATGGCAGATGGAATTTAATGCTGATAAGTGTGAGGTGCTTCATTTTGGTAAGAAGAATCAGAATAGGACATACGTGGTAAATGGGAGAGCATTGAGGAATACGGAAGAGCAGAAAGATTTAGGAGTAACGGTACATCGTTCCCTGAAGGTAGAAACTCACGTGAATAGGGCGGTGAAGAAGGCTTTTAGTATGCTGGCCTTTATCAATCATTGCATGGAATATAGGAGTTGGGAGGTGATGTTGAGATTGTATAAGACGTTGGTGCGGCCTAATTTGGAGTTCTGTGTGCAGTTCTGGTCGCCTAATTATAGGAAGGATATAAACAGAGTGGAGAGAGTGCAGAGAAGGTTTACCAGAATGTTGCCTGGGTTTAAGCATCTGGAGTATGGGGAGAGATTGGACAGATTGGGTCTTTATTCTTTGGAGCGTAGAAGGTTGAGAGGGGATTTGATAGAAGTATTTAAGATTATGAAAGGGATAGACAGAGTGGATGTGGATAGACTATTTCCGTTAAGAGGAGGAAAGATTAAAACAAGAGGACATGAGTTAAGAATTAAGGGGCAGAGGTTTAGAGGTAACATGAGGGGGAACTTCTTTACTCAGAGAGTGGTAGCCGTGTGGAATGATCTTCCGGGAGAAATAGTTGCGGCAGAGTCAATTGTATTATTTAAGAAAAGGTTGGACAGGTATATGGATGAGAAGAAGATGGAGGGTTATGGGCATTGTGCAGGGAGGTGGGACTAGAAAGGGGTGTTTGGTTCGGTGCAGACTAGAAGGGCCTAATGGCCTGTTTCCGTGCTGTAATTGTTATGTTATGTTATGTTATTCTAAGTGTATGTGAAGAACAGAAGGGTGATGAGTATGAAGGTGGGACCGATAAAGGAGGCAACGTGTGCCTGGAGGCGGAGGAGGTTGGGGAGGTCCTAAATTAATACTTTGCATCAGTATTCACCAGAGAAAAGGACCTTGATCATGGTGAGATTTAAATTGAACAGGCCTGTGGGCTGGACAATGTGGAGATTAAGGAAGAGGAAGTGTTGGATATTAAAAAATATTAAGATTGATAAGTGTTGGAACAGAGCACACGGTGTCTGAGGGGACACTGGCCAGTTCTGGGACAGAAGAACCCCAGACGATTGCATGTGTTGTCGATAGTGAAAACCGGAGGAACAGTTGGCGTAGCAATTAGCGCAACATTGTGTACAGCACTAATGATTGGGACCGGAGTTCGAATCCCCCACTGACTGTAAGGGTATCCAGTTTCCACCCACCATTCAAAATGTACAGGCTAATTAGATGTAATTGAGCAGATCGGACTCGTGGTGCTGGAAATGGCCTGATCCCGTGCTGTATGTGTAAAGTTAAATTTCCAAAAAATTTAATCTGAACTTGTACATTGTATGTGACAGAGGGTGTTGTATATAACAAAGGGGTGTTGTTGTTTATAACAGAGGGGTCGTGTTGTATGTAACAGAGGGGCCGTGTTGTATGTAACAGAGGGGCAGTGTTGTATGTGACAGAGGGGCCATGATTATATCACAACCGAGGGGCCGTGTTGAATGTGACAGAGAGGCCATGTTGTATATAACAGAGGGGCTGTGATATATGTTACAGAGGGGCTGTGTTCTATATAATAGAGAGGTCATGTTGTATATGACAGAGGGTCTGTGTTGTATGTGACAGAGGGGCCATGTTGTTTATAACAGAGGGGCCAAGTTCGAGCTGGGAGTCGAAGGAGGAGAAGCTCGGAGAGAGTGACATGGAGGTAAGCAGTTAAATACAAGGGCTTACTGGGGCTTGGGCCTACTCAAATCGGGCTGGGAGTCTGAGGAGGTAGCAGCTGGAGTTTGAGCTGTGAGTCAGACGAGCAGGAGCTTGGAGAGAGTGACTGGGTTAATTGGTCAAAGGTTAATTGGTCAAGGAGCCAGTAAAAGGAGTAAAAGGGGAGGGAGCGGCCAGCGAGGAGCGGCGCACTGAGTGAGTGGGGCACTGAAGGAGTGGGGCTTCCAGCCTTTGGCTCAACAGGCTTAGGAAAAAGCAGGCGAGGAGAAAGGTAAGTGGCATTATTTTAGCTCAGTTATGCCTATGGGGTTAGTGCTTTGTACTGGATGTCAGATGTGGGAACCACGGGTGAGTCCCACCCTCCCAAATAGCCACATCTGCGTCAGGTGCACCGAGATGCAGTTCCTTAAGGACCGAGTTGGGGAACTGGAGCTGCAACTTGAGGACCTACAGCTGGTAAGGGAGAGTGAGGAGTTGATAGATTCAACTTTCAGGGACATAGTTACCCCAAGACCAGATGTGTCAGGTAAGTGGGTAACTGTCAGGGGAGGGAAGGAAAATGGAGAGCACACCTGTGAATATCCCTCTCAGTAACAGGTATATTTTGTTGAATGCTGTTGAGGGAGATGACCTGACAGAAGCTGGCAGCAGTGACCAGGTCGCTGGCACTGAGCCTGGCATGGTGGACCAAAAGGTAAAGAGGAATGCAGTGGTCAATGGGGACTCCATTGTCAGAAATACAGACAGGAGATTCTGTGAGCCAGATAGGTATGCCCGCATGGTGTGCTGCCTCCCTGGTGGGGTGCGGGATATCTCAAATGGGGTCCAGGGTATTCTAAAAGGGGAAGGCGAACAGCCTGATGTCTTGGTACATGTGGGTACCAATGACATAGATAAAAAGGAGCAAGTACTGAAAAAGGATTACAGTGAGCTAGGACAGAAACTAAGAAATAGGACAGCCAGGGTGGTCATCTCTGGTTTTCTACCTGTGCCAAGTGCAACTGAAGACAAAAATGGAAGGTTAAGAAAAATGAATGTATGGCTGAGGGGCTGGTGTAAAGGACAGGGTTTTGGCTTCTTGGATCATTGGGATCTCTTTTGGGGAAGGCATGACCTCTACAAGAAGGATGGGTTACACCTAAACCCAAAAGGGGTCAATATATTGGCAGCTAGGTTTGGTACAGCCGTCGGCTGCGGTTTAAACTAATTTGGCAGGGGGGTGGGAACCTGTATGATAAGGTAAAGGACAGGAAAGATAAAACAGGAAAAGTTAGGTGAGGCAGCGAAAGTAAAAAATCAGAAAGAGGGTGAAAAAAACAAACCTGAAGGCTGGAAAGCATTCACAGATCTAATGGAGAAATTGCAAAAATCGTTTATACCGGTTTGGCATAAAAATAAACCAAAAAAGGTGAACTCAACCATGGATAAAAAGGGAAATTAGAGATAGCATTAGGTCCAAAGAGAGAGCATATCAATTGCCAAAAAAAGTACCACAACCGAAGACTGGGAGCAGTTCAAGATGCACCAAAGGAGGACAAAGGGATTAATCAAGAGGGCAAAAATAAATTACGAAAGTAAGCTTGCGGCAAATATAAAAACCGACTGCAAAAGCTTTTATAAATATGTCAAGAGGAAAAGAGTAGGTCCCTTGCAGTCAGAATCAGGGGAATATATAATGGGGAATAAGGAAATGGCAGACCAATTAAATTCTTACTTTAGATCTGTTTTTACAAGAGAGGATACAATTAACCTCCCAAGGATGTTGGGAAACATAGAAACTACTGCAAGGGAGGAACTGAAAGAAATCAGTATCTCTAAGGACATGGTCTTGGGGAAATTGATGGGATTGAAGGCAGATAAATCCCAAGGGCCTGATAATCTACATCCTAGGGTACTTAAGGAAGTGGCCATTCAGATAGCAGATGCTTTAAGAATTATTTTCCAGAACTCGATAGACTCAGGATCAGTACCCATGGATTGGAGGGTAGCTAATGTTACCCCACTATTTAAAAAGGGGGGTAGAGAAAAAGCGGGGAATTATAGGCCGGTGAGCCTTACATCAATAGTGGACAAATTGATGGAATCCATTATTAAGGATGTAATAGCGGAGCATATGACTAGCAGAGATGGGATCGGACAGAGTCAACGTGGATTTACAAAAGGTAAATCGTGCTTGACAAATCTATTGGAATTCTTTGAGATGGTGACAGGTAAAATAGATGGGGGAGAGCCAGTGGATGTGGTGTACCTGGACTTCCAAAAGGCCTTCAATAAGGTCCCGCATAAACGACTGGTTTCCAAAATCAAGGCTCATGGTATTGGGGGCAAAGTATTGATGTGGATTGAGAACTGGCTGGCAGGTAGAAGACAGAGAGTTGGGATATAAACAGATCATTTTCTGAGTGGCAGGCGGTGACCAGTGGGGTGCCACAGGGATCTGTACTGGGACCCCAGCTGTTCACAATTTACATTAATGATCTGGATGAGGGGATTGGATGTAATATCTCCAAATTTGCAGATGACACTAAGCTAGGAGGGATTGTGTGCATGGAAGAGGGGGTCAGGAAGCTCCAGTGTGATTTGGATAAATTGAGGGACTGGGCAGATACATGGCAAATGCACTACAATGTAGAGAAATGTGAGGTTATCCACTTTGGTCATACAAACCGGAGGGCAGATTACTATTTGAATGGCAATAGATTAAGAGATGGGGAAGTGCAGAGAGACCTAGGGGTACTTGAACACCAGTCTCTGAAGGCGAGCATGCAGGTACAGCAGGCGGTTAAAAAGGCAAATGGTATGTTGGCCTTCATATCAAGAGGGTTTGAGTATAGGAACAAGGATACCTTACTGCAGCTGTACAGGGCCTTGGTGAGACCCCACCTGGAGTATTGTGTGCAGTTTTGGTCGCCTTATCTAAGGAAGGATGTTCTTGCAATGGAGGGAGTGTAGAGGCGATTCACCAGGCTGATACCTGGAATGGCAGCAATGACTTAGGAGGAAAGATTGCGCAAATTGGGATTGTACTCGCTGGAGTTTAGAAGATTGAGAGGGGATCTCATAGAGACATATAAAATTCTGGCAGGACTGGACAGAATGGATGCAGATGGGATGTTTCCAAGGATGGGAAAATCCAGAACCCGGGGCCATGGTTTGAGGATAATAGGCAAACCATTTAGGACCGAGATGAGGAGGAATTTCTTGACCCAGAGGGTGGTGAATCTGTGGAATTCATTGCCACAGAGGGCAGTAGAGGCAGGTTCATTAAATATATTTAAGAGGGAATTAGATCTATTTCTTCAGTATAAGGGTATTAAAGGTTACGGAGAGAAGGCGGGGACGGGGTACTGAACTTTAAGATCAGCCATGATCTCGTTGAATGGCGGAGCAGGCTCGAAGGGCCGAATGACCTACTCCTGCTCCTATCTTCTATGTTTCTATGTTTATGTATGTGACAGAGGGGCCGTGTTGTATATAACAGAGGGTCTACATTGTATGTGACAGAGGGGCCATGTTGTTTATAACAGAGGGGCCGTATTGTATGTGACAGAGGGGCCATGATTATATAATAACCGAGGGGCTGTGTTGTATGTTAGAGAGGGGCAGTGTTGTATATAACAGAGGGGCCATGTTCTATATAACAGAGGGTCTGTGTTGTATGTGACAGGGGGGCCGTTGTATGTGATAGAGGGGCCATGATTATATAACAACAGACAGGCCGTGTTGTATGTGACAGATGGGCAGTGTTGTATGTGACAGAGGGGAGGGGTTGTACATGAGAGAGGGAAGGGGTTGTACATGACAGGGGGGTGGTGTTGTACGTGACGGGGGTTGTGTTGTATGTGACAGAGGGGCAGTGTTGTACATGACAGGGAGGTGTTGTAAGTGACAGGGGGGTGGTGTTGTACGTGACAGGGGGGTTGTGTTGTATGTGACAGAGGGGCGGTGTTGTATGTGACGGGGGTGTTGTATGTGACAGGGGGGCGGTGTTGTACGTGACAGAGGGGCAGTGTTGTACGTGACAGGGGGGTGTTGTAAGTGACAGGGGGGTGGTGTTGTACGAGACGGGGGTTGTATTGTATGTGACAGAGGGGCGGTGTTGTAAGTGATGGGGGTGGTGTTGTACATGACGGGGTGGTGTTGTATGTGACAGAGGGGCGGTGTTGTATGTGACAGGGGGGTGTTGTAAGTGACAGGGGGGTGGTGTTGTACGTGACAGAGGGGCAGTGTTGTACGTGACAGGGGGTGTTGTAAGTGACAGGGGGTGGTGTTGTACGAGACAGGGGCGTTATGTTGTATGTGACAGAGGGGCGGTGTTGTATGTGACAGGGGGGTGTTGTATGTGACAGAGGGGCGGTGTTGTATGTGACGGGGGGGTGTTGTAAGTGACAGGGGGGTGGTGTTGTACGTGATAGGGGGGTTGTGTTGTATGTGACAGAGGGGCGGTGTTGTACGTGATGGGGGTGTTGTATGTGACAGGGGGGCGGTGTTGTATGTGACAGAGGGGCAGTGTTGTACGTGACGGGGGGTGTTGTAAGTGACAGGGGGGTGGTGTTGTACGTGACAGAGGGGCGGTGTTGTATGTGACAGAGGAGGAGTGGCGTTGTACGTGAGAGAGAGGGGCGGTGTTGTACATGAGAGAAGGGCGGTGTACGTGACAGAGGGGCGGTGTTATATGTGACAGAGGGGCGGTGTTATATGTGACAGAGGGGTGATGTTGTATGTGACAGAGGAGCTGTGGGTATGTGACAGAGGGACGGCATTGATTTACTGTTTATTGTGAGTATTTTACCCTCTATTTCTGGGTCTAGGTTCTGCATTTTTGTCACCTTGTCATTTGAATTAACATTTGTAAATACAGGTGCAGGCGTGAAGGGGGATTCACATTGTGGAGGGGCCGTGGCAGCAGTAATAGGCGTTCGGTATAGTCTGACCTCCCACCGTCTGCACGACCTGCGTCTGTGAATGAACTGGGCGTTCCTCAGCTGTGCTCACTGCTGGCTGGTTGGTCGAATCGTGGTAATCCCACAGTAATCACCAGACATCTGACCCTCAGGCAGGCCCACAGTTCCCCTGTGATTTGGCCAGTGAATAGTCGGGATGTTTGGGGGTGTGGGGATCGACAAAGGCTCTGTGCCGCCCGGCGCCAGGTGTGTACACACCACTCTCAGAGCTTTTGAGCAGACTCAATGTGCCAGGCAGCTGCACGCCGGCCGACGTCTGTCTCTCTCTCTGCTTGCCTTGTTGAGGGCGTTTTCCCACCCTTTATCCCAGGCCTGTGCTTGGCCTCCCAAGCTCCAGATCCGAACCTCCGACACAATCGAGGATCCTTCAGCACCCGAGGCCCTTCAGGAGCCCTGCTTGCCCTCAGCACCCTCTTAAATCATGGGTTGGATACCTCCGATATCCCAACAGCCTGTGTGGGTCCTTCAGCCCCAGAGCCTGTCACTGGTCCGCTGCCATGGTCACTAGTGATAGACGGACTGAGGTAGATGGGGGAAAGGAAGGGGGGCCACTCATCCCCAGCCCCAGGGGTAAGTGCAGGAGGTGCACCCCTTGATCCTACCCCTGCTCCCTCACCCCCAGCAAACGAGGCGCAGGGCACATGCATCGCCTCCTCCGTGATGTCAACTGCGTTTGGGGCTCCTGGCCCGAGCACTCGATGCACCCAGCACAGTCCAGCAAACTCTCCCACCAGGCCCCTCCGCAGTGGCCACCTCGAGGTGCCAGCTTCCCTGTTCCCACCCCAACCTGTCCACTCCCAGCCAAGGTGAGGCTCCGCACACAGTGGGGAGCCACAGCTCAGATCCTCCCCTCCACCCCAGCAAAAATCTAAATTTCCTACTCCCCCCCATGGTCCTGGCCCTCTCAGAAGCAGGCCAGAACTCTACAGCACAGAAACAGGCCCTTTGGCCGAACTCCTTCCTCCTGTCCCTTGCCAGTGCCATTTCCCTCCATCTGCCCCATGTCCCTCTAAAATCTTTCCTGCCCACATACACCTATGTCGTTTAGACAATGTAATTGTCCCCCACTCTCTTCCCTGAGCCCACCCCACTTCCTGGGGCAGCACACTCCCACACACCCAACATGCCGCTCAGGTCCCCTTTAAATCTCTCCCCTCTCACCTTAAACCTCTGGCCTTTAGTATTAGACCTGACCCTGGGAAAAGTCTGTGACCTAATCTACTTTCCCGATATTCCCTCAGGCTCCAACACTCCAGGGAGCTGTATATATTTGAAAAGGAAAAAGTATGTATCATGGTCAATGTGGTTTATGGTGTGAAAAATAAAAAAATAAACACTCCAGGGAGCACAGCCCCAGCTCTCCCAGCCCCTCCAAGTGATTAAATCCAAGGAACGTCCATGTGAACCTTCTCCACCCCTTCGCCAGCTCAAACGCAGCCTGCCCAAACATGGTGGAACGGGGGTAGGGGGACTAGGGTGGGGGAGAGAGGCAGAGTGGGCGGCATTGCTGGGTGGCTGAGAGGCCTGCCTCTGTGCGTGTGAGGCTGTTCACTGTGCCCGTTGGCTGATTTGCCCGCAGGGTGCTCAGGCTACAAGCGAGAGCAGCCTCCATCTGTGCATTGGACAGCGAGATGAACTCTCTGTGTTCCTGGCTGAGTCACATCGAGCACGAACTCTCCAAGCCCCTCGTCTACACCCATGGTGACCATGAGGAGATTGAGAGGAAGCTTGCAGAGCAGCAGGTGGGTAAAAGGCCCTTCAGCCCATCGAACCTTGCTACCTCAGCTCATCACAACCTCTCGCAGCTCCGGAGGCTGTTGGCGAGAGGAAGGGTGTGGCAGATACCCAAACCCTCCGTCCTGGTGGTGTAGTCTGGGTGAAGTTGGGTTTGGGTGGGGAGGGGTGGGGGTGGGAGACGTGGGGGAGAAGGGGGGCTTGCGGAGAGGGGAAGCATGTGGAGTGGGAGTGCGTGTGGAGGGGGTAGCGTGTGGGGTGTGTGTGCAGCAGGATGCATGCAGAGGAGGGAGATGGGGGGGAGGTGAGTGTTTGTCAGGCTGCCCAACCTCAAAGTCCTTAGGATGCGGGGGTGTTGGGGAGTGAGGGAGTGTGGAGTGAGTGAGGGGTGAGGGAGTGGTCGTGGGAGTGAGGGTGGGAAGAAAGGGAGGGGTGGAATGAGGAAGGGGTCAGGAGGGCGAGTGGTTCGGGGGTGATGGAGAGGTTGGGGATGAGGGGGTTTGGGGAGTGAGTGAGGGAGTGAGGGAGGGGTCGGGGACAGTGGGAGGGGGTAAGGAGTGAGGGAGAGGTTGGTGAAGTGTGTGAGGGAGTGGGAAGGGGGCTGTAGAACATTAAAGGGAAGCCCTAGGGAAAGTCAGCCTGTCAGGCAGCAGAGAAAGTAAAACATAGAATTCTACAGTACAGGTCGATCTGGCCTCGATGTTGTGCCAACCTGTATCTACCCAAAATGTACTCACCCCTCCCTGCCCTGTAACCTTTGATTTTGCTTCCATCCATGTGTCTCTCTAAGAGTGTCTTAAATGCCCTTATTGTTCCAGCCTCCAGCACCATCCCCTGGCAAGGCATTGCAGATTCCCACCAGTTTCTGTGTAATAAACTTCCCTCCCTTCACTTTGTACCCATGTCCTCTGGTGTTTGCTGATCCTGCCCTGGGAAACAGGTGCTGGTTGTCCACCCTATCTATGCCTCTCAGAATCATGTCATCCTCTATCAACCCTCCTCTCATTCTTCTGTACTCCAGAGAGAAAAGTCTCAGCTCTGTTAACCGCCTCATGAGATATATTCTCCAATCCAAGCAACATCCTGGTAAATCTCCTCTGCCCCCTCTCCACAGCTTCCCCATCCTTCCTGTAATGAGGTGACCAGAACTGAACACAATACTCTAAGTCTGGTCTCACCAGAGGTTTGTAGAGTTGTAAGAGGATCTCTCTACTCCTAACTTAGACCCCCGTTATTGAAGCCCAGCGTCTCATAGGCCTTCTTAACAATCCCATCAACCTGTGTAGTGACCCCAAGGTCCCTCTGTTCATCCACACTCTTAATTAACCGACTCAGCCTCCTGGTTTGTCCTTCCACAATGCATCAGCTCACACTTATCCGGATTGAACTCCATCTGCCTCTTTTCTTCCTAACTCTGCATCCTGTCTATATCCTCATGTAACCTTCAACAACCTTCTGCTCCATCCACAACTCCTCTAGCCTTCGTGTCACCCACAAACCTGCTGACCCATCCTTCCGCCTCTTCATCCAGGAAGGGGTGACCAATGTTTTGGGTCTGGGCTCTTTGTCAAGGGATGAACACAAAGCAGACAGGATCCTGAATAAGATGTGAGGAGGAGAGAGGAAGGGGCAGGGGGAAGAGCCCAGGCCCACAGGTGGAAGATCATAGGTGGAAGGGTGGGAGAGAAGTGATGGGGAGAGAGTAGCCCTTTGATAGGAGAGGGACAGGTGGGGTTGAGGGTGGGCAGCTGGAGGAAAGGACTCCAAGGGATTGGGTGAGAGGGAGACTCGGGGAATAGTGTTAACATAAACTGGAAATGTCACTGGTTAGGGGAGCAGGTAGGAGGTTTGCTGGATGAGATCAGGGATCCCGGTTGGTATGTTGCCTCCCAGGTGCCAGGGTCAGGGATGTCTCTGATCGAGTCCACAGCATTCTGGAGGGGGAGGGGGAATAGCCAGAAGTTGTGGTCCACATGGGGACCAGTGACATAGTTAGAAGTGGGGATAAGGTCTTGAAGAGGGTTAGGTAGAGATAGGGAAGAAGTTGAAGAGCAGGGTGGTGATCTTGGGATTGCTGCCTGCGCCACGCGCTAGTGAGGGGAGAAATAATAAGTTGTTGAGGATGAATGTGTGGCTCAGGGGCTGGGGCAGGGGTTTAGATTTCTGGATCATTGGGATCTCTTCTGGGACAAGTCAGACCTATACAAAAGGGATGGGCTGCACTTGAACTGGAGGGGTCCAATATCCTGGTGGGCAGGTTTGCTAGAGCTGTTGGGGAGGGTTTAAACGAGTTTAGCAGGGGGGTGGGAATCAGAATGAGAGGGTAGAGATTAGGGAGGAGGAACACCTAGACTGGAAGGAATGGAGGGAACAGAATGAAAAATAAATGGAGGAGTGAAGGAGATGAAGGTAGTTGGTAACAAAAGGAGTATGTGTGGAGGAGAGTCTCTCGAGTGCATATATTGGACGCAAGGAGCATGGTAAATGAGGATGAGCTTAAGGCACAGACGGCCTCGTGGAAATACAATATTGCAGCCATCAGTGAAAGGGCATGTTTGGCAGTTAAATATTCCAGGATTCTGTTGTTTTAGACATGATAGATCGGGGGGTAAAAGGCGGAGGAGTTGCATTGCTTATTAGAGAACATTACAGCAGAGCTGTGGCAGGATGGTTTGGTGGGATCGTCCATCGAGGCTATTTGGGTGGAATTGAGGAATGGTAGAGGCACGAAAACATTAACGGGAGTGTATTATAGAAATGGGCTGAGGGAATTAGAGGAGCACATTTGTAAGGAGATTGTGTATATGTGTAATAAACACAAGGTGGTTATCCGAACATTATCTGGGTCGCCCATACAGTGAGGGCTGGATGGGGTAGAGTTTGTTAAGTGTGTTTAGGAAAGTTTTCTGAATCAATACATAGAACTGACTAGAGAGGGGAGAGTATTGGATCTCCTATTAGGGAACGAGATGGGGCAGGTGACAGAGGTTTGTGTTGGGGACACTTTGGGTCAAGTAATCACAATACTATTAGTTTTAGGCTAGTAATGGAAGAGAATAGAGGTGGGCCGAAGGTGGAGATTCTTGATTGGAAGAAAGCAAATTTTGAGGGGGTGAGAAAAGATTTGGGGGGTGTGGATTGGGATAAGATATTTTCAGGGAAGAATGTAGCTGATAAATGGAGGATGTTCAAAGGAGAAGTTCTGAGAGCGCAGAAACGGTCTGTCCCCGTGAGGATTAAAGGAAAGGTTAGAAACTGTAGGGAGCCTTAGTTTTTAAAAGATATTGGGAACTTAGTTCGGGGGAAGAGGGATGTGGACAACGGGTATGAACAGCAGGGGAGGGATGAACTGCTTGAGGAATATAAAAGAAATCTTAAGAAGGAAATTAAAAAGGCTAAAAGGAGAAATGAAGCTGCTTTGGCAGGAAAAGTAAAAATAAATCCAAAGGGTTTCTGCAGGAACATTAAAAGGAAAAGAATAGTGAGGGATAAAATTGGACCCGTTGAAGATGGTGGGGGGGGGGGGGGTGGGGGGGGAGAGACTCTGTGAGAAACCAGAGGAGATGATATGAGAGAAATTTTAAACAATTTTTATTTCTTCAGTATTCACTAGGAAAAGAACATTGAGCCCGATGAAGTGAAGAAATATGGTTGGGAGCTCATGGATAATATAAGAATTAATGAGGAGGTAGTGTTGGCTATATTGAAAAAGATCAGGGTGGATCAATCTCCAGGTCCTGACAAATATTCCCTAGGACCCTAAGAGAGGTTAGTGAACAAATAGTGGGGGTGTTAACGGAAATATTTAAAATGTCACAGGCCACGGGGGAGGTGCCGGAGGATTGGAGGAGGCTCATGTTGTTCCGCTATTTTAAAAAGTAGACTCTGGTAATTATAGGCCTGTAAGTCTGATGTCAGTGGTGGGTAAATTAATGGAAAGTGTTCTTAGAGATGGTATGTACAACTATTTGGAAAAACAGGGATTGATTAGGAGTAGTCAACATGGTAGATCATATCTAACAAATCTTGAGTTTTTCGAGGAGGTTACTAAGAAGCTTGATGAGGGGAAGGCAGTTGATGTTGTCTATGTGGACTTTTAGTAAGGCCTTTGATAAGATGTTAGTTAAGAAGGTTCAATCATTAGGTATTAATGTTGAAGCAGTGAAATGGATTCAGCAGTGGTTGAATGGGAGATGCCAGAGGGCAGTGGTGGAAAATTGTCAACTTGAATGCCAGTGATTAGTGGATTTGCCTCAGGGATCGGTATTAGTCCATTGTTGTTTGTCATATATATTAATGATCTGGATGATGGGGTGGTCAATTGGATTAGTAAATTTGCAGATGATACGAAGATTGGTGGTGTTGTGGACAGTGAGGAAGGTTTTCAAAGTTTGTAGTGGGATATAGGACAGTTAGAAGAATGAGCTGAAAGATGGCAGAGGGAGTTTAATACTGATAAGTGCTACATTTTGGTCGAACTAATCAGCAAAGATCATACGTTAAATGGTAGATAATTGTGGAGTGGAGTAGAACAAAGGGATTTAGGAATCCTGCTATATAATTCCCTGAAAGTGAAGTCACATGTAGATAGGGTGGTGAAGAAATCTTTTGGTACGTTGGCCTTCATAGATTAGAGTATTGAGTAGAGGAGTTGGGATGTCATGTTGAAGTTGTATAAGGCACTGGTGAGGCCAAATTTGGAATATTGTGTGCAGTTTTGGTCCCTGAATTACAGGAAGGATATAAATAGTATAGAGAGAGAGCGAGAGAGCAGAGGAGGTTTACAATGATGTTGCAAGGGTTTCAGGGTTTGAGTTACAGGGAAAGGTTGAGCAGGCTGGGATTTTATACCCTGGAGGGTAGAAGGTTAAGGTGTGATTTGATAGAGGTATTTAAAATTATAAGGGGGACGGAGAGAGTCAATGTGGACAGGCTTTTCCTACTGAGAGTGGGGGAGATTCAAACAAGAGGGCATGGATTGAGAGTAAAAGAGGAAAGGTTTAGGAGAAACATAAGGGGAAATTTCTGGCGGTGGTGGTAGAAGCGAGATTGATGTTAATATTTAAGGAAAGGTTGGACAGGTATGATAGTACAGATTCTATCACCAATGTGTATATGTACAGATGGTCATGTAGGATGACTGTGACTGGCTGAGAGTGTAGCCACACCTTTTTCTTTCTTTGGCTTGGCTTCGCGGACGAAGATTTATGGAGGGGTAAAGTCCACGTCAGCTGCAGGCTCGTTGTTGGCTGACAAGTCCGATGCGGGACAGGCAGACATGGTTGCAGCGGTTCCAAGGGAAAATTGGTGGGTTGGGGTTGGGTGTTGGGTTTTTCCTCCTTTGTCTTTTGTCAGTGAGGTAGGCTCTGCGGTCTTCCACTAAGGAGGTTGCTGCCTGCCAAACTGTGAAGCGCCAAGATGCACGGTTTGAGGCGATATCAGCCCACTGGCAGTGGTCAATGAGGCAGGCACCAAGAGCTTTCTTTAGGCAGTCCTTGTACCTCTTCTTTGGTGCACCTCTGTCTCGGTGGCCATCACCTTTGTTGACCTCACCAAAGCCTTCGACACCGTGAGTAGGAAAGGGCTTTGGCAAATACTAGAGCGCCTCGGATGCCCCCCAAAGTTCCTCAACATGGTTATCCAACTGCACGAAAACCAATAAGGTCGGGTCAGATACAGCAATGAGCTCTCTGAACCCTTCTCCATTAACAATGGCGTGAAGCAAGGCTGCATTCTCGCACCAACCCTCTTTTCTATCTTCTTCAGCATGATGCTGAACCAAGCCATGAAAGACACCAACAATGAAGACGCTGTTTACATCCGGTACCGCACGGATGGCAGTCTCTTCAATCTGAGGCGCCTGCAAGCTGACACCAAGACACAAGAGCACTGGCAGGTCTTAAAGGATTGCTCCGAGCCAGACCAGGTCATTCTGGACTGGTCGACCTACTTGTGATATGCTCCAGTCTCTTAGTTAATAAAAGCCTTGGTTTGGATCAACAAGTCTTTGGTTCTTTTGATGTGCATTACAACAGGTATATGAACAGGAGAGGTGTGGAGGGTTATGGCCAAATGGGGGTCAGTGGGACTAGGTGGGAGATGATGTTCGGCATGGATTAGAAGGGCCAAATTGGCCTGTTTCTGTGCTGTAAATGGTTATATGTTGATGTTAATGCCATCTGGTTGGAGGGAGCCCAATTAGAAGATGAGAGGTTGTTCCTCCAATTTGTGGATGGTGTCAGGCTGGCAATACACAAGATCATGGACAAACAGGTCAGCAAGGGAAATGGGACAGGGAATTGAAATGGGCTGCCCCTGGGAGAGCCACACTATTACAGAGGACAGAGGTGCTGAACTAAACAATCTCCTCGTGTGCGTCCAGTCTCTCCGATGGAGAGGAGACCACAGCGGGAGCACCGGATGCAGTTGACGATCCCTGCAGATTCACTTGGAAGGATGGTTTGAGGCCTCGAATGGTGGTGAGGGAGGAGGTGTGGGTACAAGTGTGGTACCCATGTGACAACCTATCATTGACCCCCCCCCCACTCCCCCCCGTTCTCTTCCCGTCCTGGTGTGGCCTTGTCCTTTGCCCTCCTGATGTGGGTCTGACCACTGCCCTCTGCCCTGCCCTGTACAGGAGCTGCAGCGGGACATCGACCAGCACAGTGCGGGAGTGGCGTCGGTGCTGAACCTCTGCAATGACCTGGTGCAGGATCCGGACACCAAGGAGAAATGTGACTCCATCCAACAGAGCAGCTGTAGCCTGGACTGCAGGTGGCGTAACATCTGCGCCATGTCCGTGGAGCGGCGCATGAAGTAGGTGCAACTGGGGGGGGGGGGGGTTGAGTGGGGTCAGGGTGCAGGGTTAGGGTCAAACATGGAGCAGGGTCAGGGGTTGGGTTGGTTGGTTAGGACAGGGTCAGAGGTGGGGTGGTGTAAGGGTAGAGTGGGGTTAGGGTGAAGGTTCAGATGTCTGGGTGAGGATCAGGATGGAGGTCAGAGATCAGGAGTTATGTCCCTTGGGGTGCAGGGTTGGGATCAGAGATCAAGCGTCCCATGAGGGGTGAGCTGGTGTTTGGGGGTCATGGTCATTGAGGGGTGATGGGTTGGGGAAAGAGTTGGGTCAGGGGTCAGGGATCAGGGTCAGGTGTGGGACAGGTTTGGGTCAGGGTGAGGGGCGGAACGGGACAGCCGAGGAGCAAGGTCAGTGGTTGGGATAGGTCAGGTTTTGGGAACGGGTCGGGGGTCAAGGGACGGGGACGGCCGTGCTCTGGCCTCACCCCTGTGCTCTGTGTTGGCGGCAGGATTGAGGAGACGTGCCGGCTGTGGTGCAGGTTCCTGGATGACTACTCACAGTGGGACGCATGGCTGCAGGGGGCCGAGCAGCTCGTGGCCAAATCTCACACCTCAGACGTCCTGTACACGCACGCAAGGGAGGAGCTGAAGGTGTATGAGGTCAGTGTAGGGTGGGGGGTGGTAGGGGAGAAGGGGATGGGGGAGAGCAGGGTGACTGCGGGACAGGTGGGAAGGGTATTGGGGGAGTGGGTCCGGGGACGGAGTCTGGGGGGAACGGGGACCAGGGTGAGGGGGTCTGGGTGAGGGAGACCTGGGGGAGGGGTCCCAGGGGGAAGGGGGACTGGGAGACAGACCGGGGAGAGGTACTGGGGGGGAAGGGACCGGGTGGGGTTCTGGGGGGAAGGGACCAGGTGGGGTACTGGGGGGAAGGGACCGGATGGGGTACTGGGGGGGAAGGGACCAGGTGGGGTTCTGAGGGAAAGGGACTGGGTGGGTACTATGGGGAGGGGACTGGGGGGAAGGGACCAGGTGGGGTTCTGAGGGAAAGGGACTGGGTGGGTACTATGGGGAGGGGACTGGGGGGGGGAGGGGGACTGGGAGACGAATCAGTGGGGTACTGGGGGGGAGGGCAGGGGTATTCTGGGCCTGAACGTGCCGTGCTGTGGCAGGCGTTGCAGTGGCAGGCGCAGGAGCGACTCACCCAGCTGCAGCTGATCAACAAGCAGTACTGTCGCCTGGTGCAGGACAGCGACGCAGACCCATGCAGCCGCACACGCCACATGGTTCACCTCGGCAACCAGCGCTTGCAACAGCTGCAGGACCGCATCACTGCCATTGTCCACCAGCTCAAGGTAACCGGACCCTCTTCCCTTCACCCCACCACCTCCCCTTCCCCTCTCCTTCCACCCTCCCATTCCCCCCTCCCCCCTTCCCCTCCCCTTCCCTCCTTTTTCCCCCTTCCCTTCCCCCCCCTCCCTTTCCCCCTCCCTTTCTCTCCTCTCCTTCCCCTCCCTTCCCCCTCCCCTCCCCTTCCTCTCTCCCCTCCCCTTCCTCCCTCCCCTCCCCTTCCCCCCTTCCCCCATATGCCCGACGTTCCCCGAGGTTCAGTGAGGGGTGCTTATGGAATCAAATGATTGTCTGCACCTTCCGGTCTCCACACAGCACTTCATCGGCCAGAGGGAGGAGTTTGAGAACTCGAGGGAAGGGCTGCAGATGTGGCTGACCGAGATGGATCTGCAGCTGACCAACGTGGAGCACTTCTCTGAGAGCGATGTGGTGGACAAGGTCCGGCAGCTGAACGTGAGTATTGAGACCGCGGAGTGGGGGGGGGTCTTCCAAGGCAGGCGTGGCACTGATGGGGGTGGGGGGAGGGTCGCACTGTGGGTGGGCATTGATAGACTGATGCAGCAGACAGAACTCTCAGCACTGCCCTCAGGACCCCCGTGCATCATCCCCTCTCACACTGAACCTGGACCTCCCTTCCCTAGATTGTCCCTACTTCCTCTCTCCCAGAGTGCACAGCCCAAACCCAGACTCATCCCCCCTGGACTGTGCTGGAGCCATTTGGGCTGGGGGAGGTACAGAGGGGTGTGGTGGAGAGGAGAGAATGGGGAGATGGGGGGAGGGGAAGGGGTGTGGTGGAAATGGGTCTCTAGGTAGTGTGGAGGGTGGTTTCAGGTGATGGGTGTGGGAGAGAGGGAGGGTTTGAGGCAGGTGGGTTTTATGAGAGTGGGGGTGTGGGTGAATGGGGTGATGGGTGGGTGGGAGAGAGGGGCGGGGATGGGGGAGGGATGAGGTTGAGAGGAATATGGGATGGGGTGTGGGGTGGTGGGAGGGGGTGTGCAAGGCCAGGGTGTGGTCACTGCCTTGGTTCCCCCCTCAGGCGTTCCAGCAGGAAATCGCCCTCCACAGGGAGAAGATTGAACAGCTGAGTATTCTGGGGAAGCAGCTGATAGAGAGGATGGAGCCAGCGGACACGGTCGAGGTTGAGCAGGAGCTCAGGGAGCTACACACCTTCTACCAGGAGGTGTTTGGGCGTGTGGAGCGATTCCACCTCCGCCTGCTCTCCACGGGGCCGGTGAGAGCCCTCTACACGTCCGCAGATCAAGAGCATACCCTTCACTCTTCCCCTTGCTCCACATGGGGAGCTGGTGCTGGGGAGGAGTCATCATCCCCGAGTCTTGGGGCTGCATACAACTGTCCAGCCCCGAGCAGGGATCTGCTCACCTCCAGCTGGACGGCCCCAGCTGTGGGTCCAGATGCCCTCACCCCAACATCCACAAGGCGTGGGCAACTCGTGCAGACCCTCACTTAGTCAACTGTCAAGTCAGCCCAAGAATTCTGAACGTCTCTTACACTCTGAGACTTTTCACTGGGTGAATGAGGTCAGTGGATGTAAGATCAGGGTCACGGGATGTACAGTCACAGGTTGGGTTAGGTTGGGGTCAGGGTCATGGGGTGGGGTCAGAGTCATAATATGAAAGGTCACAGGGTAGGGTCAGGGTCACAGGGGTATAAGGTCATGAGTGGGGTCAAGGTCACAGGTTGTAAGGTCAGGAGGTGTAAGATCAAGGGGTGGTGAGGTCATGGGTGAAAGGTCTTGGATTTGGGTGGGTCACAGAGGGTGAGGTTAAGGGTTGTGTGAGGTCATGGGGTGGAAGGTCACATGGTGGAAGGCCAAGGTGAGTGGGGTCATGGGGTGAAAAGTCTTGGGGTGTAAGGGCAGGATGGGTGGGATAAGGGGGTTGGTAGGGTCACAGGGTGCAAGGCCAGGTTGTGGGTGGGGTCATGGGATTGGTGAGGTCATGGGGTGAAAAATGACGGCGTGTAGGGTCTGTGGGTGGGTGAGGTCATGAGGGGGAGTGTCTTTGGGAATGTGGGTCAGGGTCCAGGGTTACTGACCACCTCCCCCTCCCTGCAGCTTGTGAACCAGGGGCTTGGAGCCCAGGAGGAGTGTGATGGTGTACGGCTGAGCTGGGAGCCGGCGGAAGCAGCGGAGGAGAGGGGAGCCAAGGCCCTCGGACCCCTGACCCTGGTGGAGGGCATCCGGACGCACAGGTCGGGTAGTATGGACTCCATCCCCCTGGAATGGGACCACACGGTGGATGTGGGCGACACCTCGTCCCAACCTGGGCACGACCGCCAGTTCTTCACCTCGTTGTCAGGTAACCAGGGCAGGGGTCTGCACGGGGAAAGAAGAGGTCTGTGCTGGGGAAATCTCCCCCAACCCTGGGATCACCTTCCCCACCACTGGGACATCTCCCAAATGCCCCGCACCTCAGGGACATACCTCTCCCCCCCCATCGCATCTCCCCTCCCACCCTACCCCAGGGACATCTCTCTCGCCCTCTCACCCTGGGGTCATCTCCTCCTCCACTCCAGTCCAGAGATATTTCTCCCCACCCCAGGAACATCCCCCACCCTGGGGACAGCAGTATGTGGGTGAGAAAGGTGCTGGTGTTCCTTTTCCAGTGGACAAGAGTTGGGGAGGGAGTGTAGGGGCCGGGTTAAGATAAGAGGTCTGAGCGGAACGGCCATTATGGGGGCAGCCTGTGTCTGGGTGGGATAGGGACAGTGTGGGGGGGGTTGAGGTTTTGGCTCGAGAGGCTTCAATGAGCAGAGGCTTCGTGCTTCAAGTACAGGGAAGGTCAGGTAAGATCTTTGCATAGTTATCCAGAGTGGGTCGTGGAGGTGGCAGCTGGGGCAGGGGGACGCTCCTGCTGTAAGATGAGGGAATTCAGCTGATCTGATGGGTTCCCTGATGACTATCCCTGCAGGTAGTGCAGCCAACTCCGGCTCTGGGAAGATCATACTGGGGAACTGGAGCTGGAATTGGATGAACTAAGGATCATCCGGGAGGCAGAGCAAGTCATGGGTAAGAGCAGGTGCCCATCGAAGTAACAGAGAAGACCTCAGTAAACATATTTTTGGGGATGAGGGGATCTGGGAAAAGGGCAGGTGGAGATGATCCGACCATCAGATCAGCTGTGATCACATTTTAAGGCGGAGCATGGCTCAATGGATGGCCAACTCCTGCTCCTAGTTCTGATGTTCTAGATGGGCGATCACTGAATGAGGTAAGGGGAGAGAGAAGGCAGGGCATGGTCACACTGTGACTGTTCCCATCAGCAACAAGTCTACCCCTTTGGATACTGCTGAGAGGTATGACCTACAGTATCTGTGCCAGGCAGCAGCCAGACCAATAGCACCATGGTCATCTCTGAGACTCCGAAGGGAAGCGTGAAGACGGGTAGAGCGATAGTCACATGAGACTCGATAGTCAGCGGAAGAGACAGGAGATTCTGTGGCTGCAAAAGAAACTCCAGGATAGTGTGTTGCCTCCCAGGTGCTTGGGTCCAGGATGTCTCTGAATGGGTGCAGAATATTCCTAAGGAGAGGGTGAGCAGCCAGAGGTTGTGGTACATATTAGTACCAATGACATAAGCAGGAGTGGGGAAGAAGTCCTGCAAAGTAATTTTAGGGAGTGAGGAAAGAAGCTGAAGAGCAGGACCTCCAAGGTGGTCATCTCTGGAATAGTCCCAGTGCCACGAGCTAGGGAAGGGCAGAACAGGAAGGTGGTGCAGACAAACATCTGGCTGTAGAGATGGGGCAGTGGGCAGCGTTTCATGTTCTTGGATCACTGGAACCTTTTCTGGGGAAGGGGTGACCTGTACAAGTTGGATGGGTTGTCTCTGAACTCGAGGGGAACCAATATCCTGGCAGGGAGATTTGTTGATGCTGATGGGGGTTGGGGGGGGGGGGGGAATCAAAGTGACGAAGCAGAGGAAGAGAAGTTGGTGCACAAGTTGGGACAGCTGGTAGGGAGTTTGTGTGAAGGGCAGGCAGAGAGGGCAACATTGCAGCCAGTGGGACGCGTTGCAATGCAACAGGAACAGAATCAATGTAACAAATACAGGGCTAAAGGTTTTATATTTAAATGTACGCAGCATGAGGAATAAAGGAGGTGATCGTGTAGTACGGCTACACATCGGCAGGTATGCTGTGGCCATCACGGAGTCGTGGCTAAAGGATGGATGTTATTGGGAGCTGAATGTCCCACGATACACAGGGTATCGAAGACAGGCAGGTAGGCGGAGGGGGTGGTCTGGCTCTGTTGGTAAGGAACATTACATCATTGGAAAGAGGTGACATTGGATCAGAAGATATAGAATCATATTGTGGGTGAGTTAAGAAATAGTGAGGGTTGGCTGTTCTCTACAGACCTCCAAACAGTGGCCGAGATGTGGAATTGCCACAGCGAAGAGAAAAGGTGTGTCAGAAGGGCAATGTTGTGGTCGTCATGGGGGATTTTAACATGCAAGTAGATTAAGAAAACCAGATTGGGCTGGATCTCAAGAGAGAGAATTTGTAGAAAGCCTACGAGTCCTTTTAAGAACAGCTCGTTGACGAGCCCTTGAGGGGATCGGCTGCACTGGACTGGGTTTTGTGTAATGCACCAGAGGTGATTCGAGAGCTGGGAGTAAAGGAACCGTGAGGGGCAGTAATCACAATAGGATAAAGTTCAATTTGAGATGTAACCTGGAGAAACTAAAGTCAGATGGGTCAGTATTTCAGTGGAGTGAAGGGAATTACAGCGGCATGAGAGAGGAATTGGCCAAAGTAGATGGGAAGGGGGCAGAGCAGCAGTGGGTGGAGTTTCTGTAAGAAATGGGGAAGGTGCAGGAGAAATACAGACAAAAAAGAGGAGATATTCGAATGGAAAAATGTTACCACTGTGGCCAACGAGGGATTACGCCAACGTGAAGAATAGAGGGCGAACAAGGAAGCAGAAATGAGTGGGAAGGAGGAGTACGGGGAAACTGTGGAACACGTACAGAAGGCAACTACAAAACTCTTTGGGAGGAACAAGATGAAGTTTGAAAATCGACAGCAAATCATCTTAAGGAGGAAACCAGAAGGGTTGACACATTAGTAACGAGTAGATAAGGGGCCACGAGAAAATGAGGCCAGAGAAATATTAATGGGAGTCGGGGAGATGGCGGAGGAACTCGATGAGGATTTTCACTGCAGTGTGTCAGTGTCAAAGGGCATCAGGGCAGGGAAGTGAGGGCTGAACGGTGTAAGGGTGGATGTGTCTCCCGGACCAGCGGATCGCACCCTCGGGCCCTGAAGGAGGCAGTGGTAGAGATTGTGGAGGCATTGATCATGATCTTTCAGGGATCAGTAGATTCTGGCCTGGTCCCGGTGGACCAGAAAATCCCAAATGTCACTCACTGGTCAAGAAGGGAGGGAGGCAGCAGAAAGAAAATTCTTGACTGGTTCGCCTGATGTCAGTGGTTGGGAAGATGTTGGAGTCAATGGTAAAGGATGAGATTACGGAGTGCTGGGAGGCACATGACAGGATAAACCACAGCCAGTATGGGTTCCTTAAGGGAAAATGTTGCTTGACAAACCTATTGGAATTCTTTGAAGAAGTGACCAGCTGGATAAATAAATCATGAAGGGCTCAAGCCAGAAAGGTCGGCCTTTGCTACATAAAGGACCTGGTTTGACCTGTTAAGTCTCTCCAGCATCATATGATTTTTACACAGGCTGGATAAGGCAGACATGGTGGATGTTGTTCCTCCACCTCCTCCTCCACGTACCCCTTCATCTCTCCTCTCCTCCACCCCCTCCCCCTCCTCCACATACCCCTTTCTCATCTCCTCCCACCCTTCCCTCATCTCCTCCCCCTTCTTCCTCTCCTTCCCACACCATTTCACCGCACATTAGGGTTAGGGTTAGGGTTAGGTACCTTCTGTGCCTGTTTCCACGTTTACCCTGATAAGGGGCTCAGGCCCAAACCACTGGATCCCTTTACTCCCTCTAGACCATGCATGACCTGTGATGCCTCTCCCTCCTCCCCCAGTACCCATTGGTGCACGACTGACCTCTTGCTGGCATTAGGGTCTTCCTGCTGCCAGCTCTGCCTCTCCGTGCCCATCCCCTCCTCTTCCTTCTGCCTTTGCAGGTGTAGGTATCACAGAGAAGGCTGAGGAGAGCACCCTGTGGCAGTCCACAGGCAGGAGGTGAACGAGTCTCCCGCTCCCCACCTACCCTGGGACGTGGCACCTGTGTCTCTCCACCCAACCCACCCCAGTGGCCGAGTTGTGTACATGCACCAGTTGCTCATGCTGCATTGACGTCTGTGGCGACATGGACCTTATTAGCAGCCGATCTCTCACTGACCCCACTCAGGTCCAGAATCAGGTTTGTGGCCATGTGACGGAGCGTGTTGTTCTGTGTCGGCAGTGTTGTGTAACACAGGGGTAAAATTGTACAAATTACCACTCAGGATTCTTCACTAATTATAAAAGACAACGTAGAATCGCTGCTGCCCAGATTCTGCGCTGCATTATATAAAAGCTACATAATGAATAACTAAACAATATATTCATAATATTTCTATCAAATTAATTAAAATATTTTAAAAAATAAAATTACAATTCGGTAAATACAGGATTTAAAACAAAAATTAGTGTCAAAAAAGAGACAAAGTGAGGTGGTGTCTGTGGTCATGGTCTGTTCAGGAACCTGATGGCGGAGCGGAAGAAGCTGTCCCTGTGCTCGTCTTCAGGTTCCTGTACCTCTTTCCTGACGAGACGAGGGCATGGCCTGGATGGTGAGGGTCCTTGAGGATAGAGGCTGCTTTTTTAGACACTCCCTCTTGTAGACGTGCTCGATGGAGTGAAGTCTGGTGCCCGTGATGGCGCTGGCCGAGTTCACAACTCTCCGTAGCCTGTTCCTGTCTGTGCATTGGCACCTCCATACCAGCCAGTGACTGGTCAGATTGTCCTGGAGAAATTTGCATGTCTTCGGTGATGTACAAATCTCCATAAACTCCTTGTGAAAAATAGTCGTTGGCAAGCCTTCTTCATGATTGCACCAACATGGAGGCCCCAGGAAAGATTTTCAGAGATGTTTTTTAAATTTAAAAAAATTTAGACATACAGGACAGTAATAGGCCATTTCAGCCCACGAGTCTGTGCTGCCCACTTTACACCCAATTAACCTACATCCCCAGTACGTTTCGAACTGTGGGAGGAAACTGGAGCCCCTGGGGAAAACCCACACAGACATGGGGAGAACGTTCAAACTCCTTACAGACAGCCCAGGATTTGAACCCTGGTCCCGGTCCCTGGCGCTGTAACAGCATTGTGCTAACTGCTACGCCAACCATTGACTCTCAGGAATTTGAAGTTCTTGACCCTCTCCACTTCTGAGCCCTTGATGAGGACTGGGTCGTGTTCCCCTGACTTTCTCCTGAAGTCGTTGAGAGCAAGGTTATTATTACACCATTCAACGAGCTGATCTCTCTCCCTCCTGTACGCCTCCTTATTGCCGTTTGTGATTCTGCCAACAACTGTAGTGTCATCTGGAAACTTGTAGATAGCATTGGAATTGTGCCTGGCCACACAGTTGTGGGTGGAGAGAGTGGAGCAGTGGGCTAAGCACACAACCTTCAAGTGCACCAGCTGATCCCGAACAATGATGTTACAGGATTTCTTTAGTCCCTTCACACGCAGATCCCACCATCCCGACGATGGATGCCACACCCTGAGGACATGGTATATCACAGACACAGGCATTTTGGCCCAACCTGGTTGTCCTGGCCATCACCCAATCCCATTTCTCAGCTCTCGGTCCATCACCTACTCTCCTTCACACATCATTGCTCAGCCAAATTCCACCCCACCCCTACCCCCACTTCCTCAAGCAACCACCCTCATGCTCCTGACCCACAACCAATGTCTCTCCCACCCACCGGGGGGATGGTTCCTGTCCCTCGCACACAATCTGAGACCCAGCCACTGCTCTGATATACAGAGTGATAATTCCTGGGATTGTATCACAATCTGGAACCCCAGCAGGGAGGCGGCCAATCTTATTCACAAGGGAGAGACGTATCCCAGTGAGAGAGGCCATTCTTCACTTCCCGCCAGTGATGTCCCCTCAGAGAAGATCTCCAATAAGTGGCCCAGGTCTGTTCAGTGGGATGACCAAACCACTGGGGGTGACCCTCCCCTCTGACTGGGCTTTTCTGGGGGAGTGGTCCATTGGGAGGGGTTGGGATTGGGGCAGCGGTGGCTCTGATGCTGGGGCAGTGGGGTATATGTGGACCTTTGCCTCTCAGAGGCTCCTTCCCCATCGTCCTTCTCCCGGCTGCCACCCTCTGCCCCTGATCCCCACTACTTTTGTCCTTGCAGGAACACCGCCCCAGGAGCCCAGGGACCAGCACCCAATCTCTGCCCTGGAGCTGAACGGGAGCAGGGAGCCCAGCAGCAGGCACCAGCTGGAGACAGGGGCAGCCTCACCCCTGCTGCACCGACAAGGCTATGTAAGGCTGGAATGGGGCTCATCACAGGGATTGCACCCTCCACAAGGGGCTGCTGGCATGGGGAGTGATGAGGGGTGGTCAGTGAGGACAAAGGGGAACCAGAGTGGGGCAGGCATGAGGGTGAGTGGCATGTACCTTGGAGTGATGGGACATTGTGGAGGGAGCTTCCCTCTGTGTCTTACCCTGGGAGTGTGTGATGGAACGGTGAGGAGGGAGCTTCACTCTGTGTCTGACCCCAGGAGTGTGTGATGGGACGGTGCGGAGGGAGCTTCACTCTGTGACTGACCTCAGAAGTGTGTAATGGGACGCTGGGGAGGGAGCTTCACTCTGTCTGACCCTGGGTGTGTGTAATGGGATGGTGGGGAGGGAGCTTCACTCTGTCTGACACCGGGACTGTGTGATGGGACAATGTGGAGGGAGCTTCACTCTGTGTCTGACCCTGGGAGTGTGTAATGGGACGGTGGGGAGGGACCTTCACTCTGTGTTGACCCCGGGTGTGTGAGATGGGACATTGTTTAACTGATATACAGAGTGATAATTCCTGGGATTGTATCTCATTCTGCCTGACCTCTCCAGGCCAAACTCCTTTCAGAATGTTCTGGAAGCACCGAGGTGAGGCGAACGCCGGGAGAACTGAGTGAAGAGCTACCTCAGGGTCCAGCGCTCGTAGTGGCAGAGGTTCCGGAGGAGGTCACAGCAGGTGAAGGTCAGGGTAGGGTCGGGCTTGGCAGAGGGTCAGGCTTTGTGTGCTGCATTGGTGCTGGGTGGGGTCTGTAGATGCTGGGTGGGGGCTGTAGGTGCAGAGTCACTGACCTCTCCTTGTGTGCAGGGATGCTGCGCTGGGACCTGCTGCAGGCCCAGGCCCTGATCCAGGAGCTTGGCGACAAGCAGAAGCTGCAGCAGCGGCAACAGCTGAACGCCGACCTGGTCCACGTGTCCGACTGGCTGGGCCGCGTACAGCCCACAGTACAGAGGGCCCAGAGCGCGGAGCCTCCAACCAGCCTCACCGCCATCCAGGACAGGATGCGCATGCTTGGGGTAAGCAATATCATCCTCCAGCCCCTTACCTGGGGAGAGCCTGTCCCACCTCTCACCACTCACCCGTCCCATACCGTTCACCCCACGGCCTGTCCACCCCCATGGCCAATCCACCCTCCTCGTCCCACCCACCCCTATGGCCAGTCCACCCGCCCCATTCTGTCCACCCCCATGGCCAGTCCACCTACCACATCCCGTCCAACCCCACGGCCAGTCTACCCACCCTGTCCCATCCACCCCCATGGTCTCATCCCACCTCCCCACCTTCTGCCTGTCCCTGGTTCACCTGTAAACCAACCCTCCCAATCCACTTGTAACCAGGCCCCCCCCCCACCTCCTGCCTGGATTGCCTGTAAACCACTCCCCAGCTCCCGAAACCATAGCCCCATCCTACTCCCATTGCTTTGTCCCACTCCTGTCTGCCTCTAGTCCAGTGGTCTAAAGACATTGAGGGAAAGCATTACTGCCAGGACGTGCAGAGTTCCCTCAGTTCCAGGGAACAGTGAGGGGGCTGGGGTTCCCCGTGAGGAGTGAGGGGGCTGGAGTTCCCTGTGAGGGGTGAGGGGTGAGGGGGCTGGAGGGCCTCTGCCCCCCTTGCAAGGTTGTTTGGGGAATGAGGGGTCTTTCCACTGCTTCCTGTCCCCAGGACCTGCAGAAGGAGCTGGACAAGAACAAGGCCGTGTTGGAGGCGGCCAACCTCAGCAGCCGTGACTGCTGGCAGGAGGACAGCGCTGATGCTCAGGCACTTGAGACCAAGCTGCACCAAGTCAACTGTAACTGGAGCCGGACATCGCAGGGTCTGCAGGACAGCTGGGCAGCCCTGCACACCGCACTCATGCACAGCCAGGTAACCCAGGGCTCACTGACTTCCGCTCCGTGACCCCTAACCCAAGTAACTGGGCCCATTGATCTCCACACTCTGAACCCTGTCCCAGGTACCAGGCCCACTGTCCTTCGAACCCTAACCTCTGAACTCTAATCCAGATAACCAATTCTGCTGACCTCTGAACCCTATCCCAGGTACCGGACCCATTGTCTGTATCCTCACCCAGTTTAAGTTCGGTCTTTGAACCCTGACCCTATACATGTGATACACGCAGTCATGGGGAGAGCGGGAAAACTTCACACAAACAGCGCTGGAGGTGGGGATCAGACCTTGGCCACTGGTGCAGTGAGGCAGAGACACTACCTGGTGCTCCGCTGTGCCTGGGTTGAGTGAAGGGTCCCCCTTCCATCCTCCGCTCAGTACTGCCCCATGGTCACAGGCCTGACAAGGGCTCTGGGCCCAGCCTGCAGGATGAGGGCAGCAGTGGGGCTTCCCTGGGGGTGGGAGGGAGAGATTGTTTCCTCAGAGTGGGGGGGATTGAGGCAGTGTCCAACTGAAGCTGAGGTGAGGGCCAACAGTCATAATTCCTTGACCCCCCACACATGGGGGGGGGGGTTGTTTGTTGTGAGCTCACTGCCCAATGGGGAATGCAGAGCCTGTCCTGGCTGAAGGGGAGGCCACACCCAAATGGGTTAGTACCACCATGGCTATGGAGGGCTGAAGGGTGCCCCTTCTGAGTTTTGAGATCTCTCAAGGGGCCACACTGGGACCATCTGGGAGGGGATGCAGAGATGAGAGGGTGAGGCTGGGATTGAGAACAATGAGAGGGGATTCATGCGTTCAGTTCTGATCACGATGGGACCGAGGACGAAGTGTTTCTCCCAGAGAGGACTGAACCTGTGGAGTCTTCCCAGGGAAGACGACTTCTCTTTAAATGTATTTAAGACAGATTTTTGCAGTCAGGAAGTTAATGTGATGTGGAGCAGTCGAGGAGGTTGGAGTCAGTCCATGGTCAGCCATGATACTCACTGAAAGGGCAGGCTCGCTCCCCCATCCCTCTCTCCCCCACCCCTTGCTCCCCCGTCTCCTCACTCCCCCATCCCTAACTTTCCCCACCCCTCTCCCTTGTCCCTAACACCCTTGCCCCACCACCTCCTCCGCTGCTGGCAGGCTGATGTTGGCATCAGCAAGGTGTGCGGCTCAGACCCCAGGGTGACTGCCTGGTTCAGACATGGCTTCTCCATCTCTGCTTGTCTCCCCCCCTCTCCCCACCACAGGATTTCCATCACACCACTGGCGCTCTGCACATGTGGCTAGCCAACTGTGCGAGGCGACATGGGATGGGAACGGTCAGCCTCACAGACCCTGACATTGGGGTTCAGGCCCTGATCCAGCATCGCAATGAGCTGAAGGTAGGTGGGTACCCCGCCCCAGGACTGCTGTCCCATCCCCAACATTACCACCCGGCCCTCCCCTCCTCTCCTTCACCTTCCTCCCTCGCACCACTCCTCTGCTGTCATACACTCCCTGAATCAGTCCCAACCCATCCACTTCCCCGCTCTCTCTCATAAAATCATAGAACATTACAGCACAGAAACAGGCCCCTTTGGCCCTTCAGTGCTGAACCATTGATCTCCCTTGTCCCACTGACCTGCACTCAGTCCATAGCCTTCCATACCCCTCCTATCTACATTTTTGTCCAAATTCTTCTTAAATGTTAAAATTGAGCCCACATTCACCACTTCACCTGGCAACTCGTTCCACACTCCCACCACTCTCTGTGTGAAGAAGTTCCTCCTTATGTTCCCCCAAATTATTCCCCTTTCACCCTTAACCCATGTCCCCTGATTTGTATCTCACCTACCCTCAGTGGAAAAAGCCGACCTACATTTACCCTCATAATTTTAAATACCTCTATCAAATCTCCCCTCATTCTTCTACGGTCCAGGGAATAAAGTCCTCATCTGTTTAACCTTTCCCTGTAATTCAGTTCCTGAAGTCCCAGTAAATCTTCTCTGCATTATTTCTATCTTATTGATATTTCCTGTAGTTAGGTGACCAAAACTGCACACAATTCTCCAAATTTGGCCTCACCAATGTTCTTGTACAACTTTAACATAACATCCTATACTCAATTCTTTAATTTATGAAGGCCAATGTACCAAAAGTTCTCTTTACAACCCTGTCCACCTGTGACGCCACTTTCAGGGAACTATGTATCTGTATTCCCACATCCCTCTGTTCAGTGCCCGACCATGTGTGTGTCCTTTCTTGGTTTGTTCTTCCAAAATGCAACACCTCACACGTCTGCATTAAATTCCATTTTTCAGCCCATTTTTCCAGCTGGTTCAGATCCTTCTGCAAGCTTTGAAAACCTTCCTCACTGTCCAAGACGCCTCCAATCTTAGTGCCATCTGCAAATTTGCTGATCCAATTGACCACATTATCATCCAGATCATTGATATAGACGACAAACAACAATGGTCTCAGCACCGAACCCTTGGGCCACACCACTAGTCACAGGCCTCCAGTCTGAGAAGCATCATCC
This sequence comes from Narcine bancroftii, assembly GCF_036971445.1. NCBI lineage: Eukaryota > Metazoa > Chordata > Chondrichthyes > Torpediniformes > Narcinidae > Narcine > Narcine bancroftii. Next base: position 10,037,746 of record NC_091470.1, on the reverse strand, counting down.
ACCACCACTCTCTGGCTTCTCCCGTCCAGCCATTGTCGAATCCAGTTCACTACTTCCCCATTAATACCGAGCATCTGAACCTGACTAACCTCCCATGTGGTACCTTGTCTAAGGTCTTACTAAAATCCAAGTAGACAACATCCACAGCCTTTTCTTCATCAACTTTCCTGGTAACCTCCTCAAAAAACTCTACAAGATTGGTTAAATGTGACCTACCACGCACACAACCACGTTGATTATCCCTAATCAGTCCCTGAGTATCCAAATACATCCAATCTCGTAGAACACCTCCCAATAATTTACCTGCTACTGATGTCAGGCTCACTGGCCTATAATTCCAGGGTTGTTTTTGGAGCAGAACAATGTGAGTTACCCTCCAATCCTCCGTCACCTCACCCGTGGCCAAGGACATTTTGAATATTTCTGTCAGAGCCCCTGCAATTTCTACACTAGCTTCCCTCAAGGTCGGAGGGAATATCATGCCAGACCCTGGGGATTTATCGACCCTTCTTTGCTTTAATCTGTGTAGGTTCCATGACCCCACTGTTTGTTTTCCTTACTTCCCATGACTCTGCGCCTGTTTTCTGAGTGAATACTGATGAAAAATAACATTTAAGATTTCCCTCATCTCTTTTGAGGTTTTTCTTGCATTTTGTAATGCTCCTCAAGTACCTCATTTACTCCATGTGCCTCTACCTGTTATACACCTCTCTCTTGTTCCAAACCAGATCCCCAGTATCTCTCAAAACAAGTTTCCCTGTGTCTGCGAACCTTGCCTTTAATCCTGACTGGAACATACAAGCTCTGTACTCTCAAAATTTCCCCTTTGAAGATCCCGCACTTACTTCACATGTCCCTGCCCGAAAACAATTTATCTCAATCCACGCATTTTAGATCCTTTCTCATTTCCTCAAAATTGGCCTTTCTCCAATTTCGAATTTAACCCTTAGGCCCAGACCCATCCTTCTCCATAACTAACTTGAAACTAATGGCATTACGATCACTGGTCCCAAAATGTTCCCGACACATAATACAGTCACCTGTCCTGCCTCATTCCCTCATAAGGGATCCAGTATTGCACTCTCTCTAGTTAGTACCTCTATATATTGACTTAGAAAATTTTCTTGAAGATATTTGACAAACTCCAAGCCGTCCAGCCCTTTTACAGGATGGGAGCCCCATTCAATATGTGGAAAGTTAAAACCGTTCCTATCACAACCTTCTGTTTCCTGCATCTGTCAGCCATCTCTTCGAATTCTCGCTGACTATTGAGCAGTCTATATTACATGAGTTGGTGATACCTTTCCTGTTCCTCAGCTTCACCCATATAGCCTGAATAGCCCTCTGGTCTGTCCTGCCTGAGCACAGCTGTGATACTTCCCCTGATGAGCAATGCTACTCCTCCTTTCGTTCCCTCCCACCCACCCCCTCACCCCCATTCTATCACGTCTAAAGCTATGGAAGACTGAAACATTGAGCTGACAGTCCTTCCCCTCCTGCAACCAAATTTCACCAATGGCCACAATGTTGTAATTCCACATGTCTGCATTTACCTGTTTCCCTCCTCCTGGCCCCCCTCCTCACCCCCCTCCTCGGCCTCCCTCCTCGCCCTCTCTCCTCGTCCCCCTCACACTTCCCTCCTTGCCCTCCTCGTCCACCTTCCTCTCCCCCTTTCCTTGCCCCCTCACCTCGCCCTCTTCTCCTCTCACCCCACTTTCCCCTCCTCGCCCCACTTTTCCCTCCACACCCCTATGCCCCTCCTCTCTTTGCTCCCTCACTCTTCACCCCCCCTTTCCCCATCCACCACCCCCCCTTTCCCCATCCACCACCCCCCCCCGCCCCCCCGTGACCCTGTCACGTGTGCCTGGTACCTGCTGCAGGGATTGGAGGTGGAGATGTTGATGAGACAGTCCCAGGTTAATGACCTGGAGAGGGTGTGCAGGCAGCTGGCGGCGAGAGGCTGGGCACCGCAGGCAAACAGCCTCATGGAGGAGATCGGTGCCATCGGGACCAAACTCCGCACCTTGCTGCAGGACGTGGCTGGGGACCTGCGCATCATTGTAGAGAGGCTGGTGAGTGGGTGGGAGATGGAGGGAGGGGCTGTGGGAGAGGGGGGGTGGAGGGGTGGGTGGGAAGGGGGTTTGGAAAGGGGGGTGGGAAGAGGGGGTGGGAAAGGAGGTAGGGAGGGGGGAGAGGTTGGGGTGGGAGAAGGGAGGGGAGAGGGGGTTGAGAAGAGGTAGGGAGAAGGGGAGGGATGGGGAGGGGGTGGGAGGAGGGAAGGGGGTGAAGGAGAGAGGGGCTTGGGAAAGGGGTGTGTGGAGAGGGGGTTGGGTGTGGGAGAGGGGTTGGGAGGACACGGGGTGCGGGAGATGGGGAAAGGGGTGTATGGAGGGAGGGAGAGCAGGGTGGGGGGAGAGTTTGAGGGGGAGAGGGGTGACACCCAAGGGTATTGGGTTGACATGGGAGGTGCCTTGAGGGGTTCCTCCTTCGCATGGAGGGGTAGGTGTGTGGAGTGAGTTGCTTGGGGGAGGGGAGGGGTTGATGAGACACCTCCATGGACAGGGAAGGCTCAGGGAATGTGGGCTGAATGAGGCTGGATCTGGTGATCCACTGGGCTAGCAGGGTGGGTTGGGCCAAAGGGTCCGTTTTGATGAGGACTCCCACCCTTGCTCTTTGTGGTCCACCATCATCCTGATACTTGTGGGGGGTCTTGGTGGAGCATCTCCAGGGGTCTATGATAGCTCATCTGCTCCCTTGCCCTCACCCTCAGGAGGGGGGCTCCGTTGAGTGCCCCAAAGACTTGGACCGTTCGGTGGATCCCAGCGCTCTGACTCAGCTCCCCATGGTGAGTGTCCCACCAGGCCGAGGTCCGGAGTTAAGGGTACGGGATTGGGATCAGCGGTTCAGGGATGGGGTCTGGGTCGGGGAGGGGTCGGAGGTTGGGGGTCCAGGTCGGGGAGGCTTATGGAATGGGTTGGGGCTCCAGGTCAGGAAGGGGTTGGGAGTTGGGTCAGGGAGGAGGATGGGTGGTTCAGGTCTGGGAGGGTCATGGAAGGGGTTGGGGGTCCAGATCAGGGAGGGGTCAGGGAGAGGTCGGGGAGGGGGCTGGGGGTCTGTCGGGGAGTGGGTTGTAGGTCCAGGTTGGTGAGGGGCTTGTGTCCAGGTCAGGGAGGGGTTGGGGAGGGGAGGGGTTTGAGAGGGGTTGGGGGTTGGGGCAGGGAGGGGTTTTAAGGGGTTGGGGCGGGGAGGGGTTTGAGAGTGGTTGGGGAGAGGTTTGAGAGTCCAGGTCAGGCATGGGTCAGAGAGGGGTTGGGGAGGGGGTTGGGGGTTGAGGTAAGGGAGGGGGTTGGGGGGTTGAGGTCAGGGAGGGGGTTGGGGATTGAGGTCGGGGAGGGGGTTGAGGTCGGGGAGGGGCTTGGGGGTTGAGGTCAGGGAGGGGGTTGGGGGTTGAGGTCGGGGAGGGGGGTTGAGGTCGGGGAGGGGCTTGGGGGTTGAGGTCAGGGAGGGGCTTGGGGGTTGAGGTCGGGGAGGGGGTTTGGGGATGAGGTCGGGGAGGGGGTTGGGGTATGAGGTCGGGGAGGGGGTTGGGGGTTGAGGTCGGGGAGGGGGTTGGGGGTTGAGGTCGGGGAGGGGGTTGGGGGTTGAGGTCGGGGAGGGGGTTGGGGGATGAGGTCGAGGAGGGGGTGGGGGGATGAGGTCGAGGTGGGGGTGGGGGGATGAGGTCGGGGAGGGGGTGGGGGGATGAGGTAGGGGAGGGGGTGGGGGGATGAGGTCGGGGAGGGGGTGGGGGATGAGGTCGGGGAGGGGGTGGGGGGATGAGGTCGGGGAGGGGGTGGGGGATGAGGTCGGGGAGGGGGTGGGGGATGAGGTCGGGGAGGGGGTGGGGGGGATGAGGTCGGGGAGGGGGTGGGGGGGATGAGGTCGGGGAGGGGGTTGGGGGATGAGGTCGGGGAGGGGGTGGGGGGTTGAGGTCGGGGAGGGGGTGGGGGGATGTCGGGGAGGGGGTGGGGGGATGTCAGGAAGGGGGTTTGGGGATGAGATCGGGGAGGGGGGTGGGGGATGAGGTCGGGGAGGGGGTTGGGGGTTGAGGTCGGGGAGGGGGTTGGGGGTTGAGGTCGGGGAGGGGGTGGGGGGATGAGGTCGGGGAGGGGGTGGGGGGATGTCGGGGAGGGGGTGGGGGGATGAGGTCGGGGAGTGGGTTGGGGGATGAGGTCGGGGAGGGGGTGGGCAGCTCCATTCTTGTGACTCAATGCTGACGGGTTTGTTTCAGGGAGCGGGACGGGGCCGAGTGATCAGAGCAGCAACTGTTGCAGTGGTCAGGTGAGATTGTCGAGGTGTGGGGGTCAGGGTGGGGGAGGGGGGCTTTAGGAGGCAGTGGGGAGGCTGGACAGAGTCGGGGTGGGAGACAGATGGACTATCACTGGTAAGAGTTGGTAGGATGAGGGGAAGGGATGGTTCGGTCTGAGATCATCCACCCCACACCCAGGGGAGAAGGTGTGTGTGGGGGAGGGAGAGATGAGAGGGTCTGGCGGAAGGTGGGGGAAGGGGAGGGGGGATGGGTCTCGGGGACTGGTCTGGAGAGGAAGTGTTGGGTCTGACCCTCCCTCCATCTGGTCTTGGCAGGGATGATGAGGTGCCGAGGGGGCGAGCGAAGTCAGGGGTGTACACCCTCCTGCGCCGGGTCCTGCGTGTGGCCATTCCCCTCCACCTCGTCTTCACCCTCCTCCTCCTCCTCGCCTCCCTCATGCCCCCCTCACACATGCATCACTGTTGTGCCCTGGCCAACAACTTTGCCCACTCCCTGCACCCCATGCTGCGCTACACCCACGGGCCCCCTCCCACCTGACCTCCACACCCACCCAGCCCCACACACCCACCCATTTATGCCCACACCCAGCTCCATACATCCGCTCAAGCCCCACACACCACCCACTCACACCCACCCACACCCACCCCCACCCACGCTCCACTCACCCCCACCTACACCCACTTAAATCCACCCACTCCCCACATACCCACTCACCCCCACAGCTGCCCAACCACATCCACCCCACACAAACCCACCCACTCAAAGCCACCCACACCCACTAACACCCACACCCACCCACCCTCCACTCACATCCACCCACCTCCACATACCCACTCACACCCACAGCTGCCCAACCACACCCACCCCACACACACCCATCCACACTCACCCACCTACTCACACCCACACCCAGCCCCACTTACCCGCCCACACACACCCCCACCCACTTAATCACGCCACACCACCCATCCAGCCCTACAAGCCCACACCCACCCATCCAGCCCCACACCTGACCCCCACCCACTCCTCATACCCCACAAACCTCTACACTCAGTCTCCCTTCCACCTACATGACCCCACTTCCCCACCGTCATTCCCTCCCCTTCCCCCTCCCATCTGTGGATTCGCTGGTACATGAGATCCAGGACATCTTCTGAAGGTGCGGTAACTGTCTGTCCATCTGTCCGAACTGCCTGTGATTCTCCGGCAATAAAATCTCACCTGGAAAACTGTCCCTCAGAGTGTGGTTCTCATTTATGGTGAGGGAACAGGCACGGTGTGGTGACCCCGATGGTGTCCCTGCAACAGAAGAGATGGGCATGGTGTGGTGACCCTGATAGGGTCACTGCGACTGAAGGGACGGGCATGGTATGGTGACCCCGATGGGGTCCCTGTGACAGTGGGGATGGGTATGGTGTGGTCATGGTTTCCTGCACCGGGGAACCTTGTGGAGTGGTGGTGTCCCACCCATCCCATCTCAGTGGGCCCTTCCCCCACTGTGGTTCAGTACCCTGGGGTGGGGACGAGCGAATACTCCGCTGAGAGTCAGGACCTTGGGGTGGGGAGAAGCACCTTCCCTGCTGTGGTTCAGCACCTGTGAGGGTCAGCATCCTGGGCTGGGTACAGTCAACTTCCCTGGTTAGGGTCAGCACCCTGAGGTGGGGACAGTCACCTTCCTGGTGAGGATCAGCACCCTGGGGTGGGGACAGTCACCTCTCTGGTGAGAGTCAGCACCCTGGGGTGGGGAGGGGTAGAACAGCACAATTCCCACCTTGCCCTGGGAGCCTGCGGGCTGCGAGTTTGAGCTCTTTTCTGATTTACGGTGACCTCCTGGATCCTGGGACTGAGCGTTGGCGTTCCATCAGAGCGAGAGGGGCATCCTGGCTGTGGAGTGAGGCCAAGGAATGGGCTGACCCCAGCACCGTGCCACCTTCCTTCCCCTGGAGGCCCATGGTTGATCCGGCAGGAGGCCAATGTGTTCATGGAGCTGACGGGAGCACGATTGATGGCTCCTTGCTGGCGTGGTGTGTAACGATCACAACATTCTCCCCACTGCTCTCCAAAATATGTTTTAATAAGCAAATTTATTGTTACATTCTTGACTGTAATTCATGACATGAATCATGTGGATGTGGCCTAATGGGATCCAGCTTTTCCAGATGGAGACGTAGATACAGACCGAGACAGAGATGGGAAGCCTTGCCGAGAATCCCACAAGCCTGCTCTCGAAAGTGTCCATAGACACCGAGAGTGGGGGGGGGGAGGGGGGAGCGCGTCTTCACCCAGTCTTACCATGGAGATCCCATCTCTCCCACCAGCCCTGTCCTGGGTTAGGGTGCAGCAGAGGCCGGTTGGCCAGAGTGTGGGCTTAGAACCATAGATTACAGCAGGCCCTTCTGCCCTTCTAGTCTGTGCCAAACCATTATTCTCCATAGTCACACTAACCTGCACTCAGTCCATATCCTTCCTTACCCTTCCCATCCACATACCTGTCCAAATTCTTTAGTTAAATTGAGCCCACATTCACCACCCCAGCTGGTAGCTCATTCCATAACCCACCACTCTCTGTGTGAAGTTGTTCCCCCTCATGTTCCCCTTTCACCCTTATCCTATGTCCTCTGGTTTGTATCTCACCTACCCTCAGTGGAAAAAGCCCATCCACATTTACTCTGTCTCTCCCCCTCATAATTTTAAACACCTCCATCAAATCTCCCCTCATTCTTCTCCGCTCCAGGGAATAAAGACCTAACCTGTTGAGCCTGTAACTCAGTTCCTGAAGTCCAGGCAACATCCTAGTAAATCGTCTCTGCCCTCTTTCCTGTCGTTCGGGGACCAAAATTGCACACAATTCTCCGAATTTGGCCTCACCCATTGTCTTGGCCTGTAGAGGGGCTGGTGGGCAGTATCGGGGATTGGGTGGAGGATGCTTCCAGGGGCTGGAGACTTGGTGATTGGAGGACGAGGAGCGAGGGGGAATCATCGGGAGATTTGAGGCAGAAGAGTCAGGAAGCTCCTGTGGAACAAGATGGAGTGCTGGATCTCCATCTCGGGAGGAGAAGGGAGGAGTGTGGACTGTAGATCATGGAACATACCACCATAGCACAGGCCCTTTGACCCATGATGTTGTGCCGACCTCTATAAACCTAACCCTTCCTTCCCTCACCCCTATAACCCTCTATTCCTCTTCCATCCATGTGCCTGTCTCAGTCTTTTAAATGTCCCTATTGTACCAGCCTCCACCCCCAGCCCTGACGTCTCCCCTAAACTTCCTTCCCTTCACCTGAAACAGACATCCTCTGGTATTTGCTACTGTGTCCCCCCCCAACCCAGGAAACAGGCGCTGGCCGTCCACCCTATCTGTGGTGCCTATGATCTTGCAGACTTCTCTAAGTTTCCCCTAATCCTCCAGAGAGAAAAGCCCTGGCTCTGCCATCCATCACAGGAAAAGGTGTTTCGAAGAGCCAGCCCTGGTTCAACGGCCTGTGATACTGATCGGATTTGTGTTCTCTTGGAGTGGTTGGAGTCGTGACTGAACTTTGTAAGTCAGATTCTGTGCTGTGGACAGAGGTACTGCAGTCAGTGTGACTTTCATCTGTGACCAAGGGACCATCAGTGGTGACAGCTTATTGGAATCAGTTAATGAAGGATGATTATTGGAAGGCTACGTTTGAATCATTGTGTCAGGGGGAAGTGAGCGGCTGAACGATGTTATTTGATGACATCCGCTTAGATCAGAGGAATTTCTTCAGCCAGACAGCGGTGAATGTGTGGGATTTGTTGCCACAGGCAGTTATGGAGACCGGGTTATTGGGTGTATTTAAGGAAGAGATTGACAGGCCCTTGATTAGCCAGGGCATCAAAGGTTATGGGGAGAAGGCCGGGCAGTGGGGCTGAATGGGGAAATGGGTCAGCTCATGATAGAATGGTAGGGTAGACTCGATGGGCTGAATGGCCTATTTCTATTCCTATGTCTAATGGTCTTATAATTTAAGGAGATTTTGACAGGGCCAAAGGACCATGGGAGTTGAGAGGGTCACGTGGTTCGGTGACAGGAAGCAAATGGCAATGGGTGAGGGATGTTTCTGGGATGGAGAGGCTGTTTGCAGTGAGATACACCAACCCTTGTATGTCGGTGAGGTGGATCAGTGTCTGGACCGCGATCGAGTGGATGACAAAACTTGGCCGTTAAGCTGACAGTGAGGGAGAGGCTCTGATGCAGGAAGACCTCAACGATCCGGTCAGGAGGAATGGGTTGAAGTCGGGGGTGATGCCAGGTTGGGAGCAGGGGATGTCCAATAAATGGGAAGGTGGGGAGCAGGGGATTTGGAGTGTTCATCCACAGATCCTTCTATCAGAGCAGATTAAGATGAGCAGCACAGTTAGTGTAGAGGTTAGCCCAACGCTGTTACAGCGCCAGGGACTGGGGTTTGAACCCTGCGCTGACTGTATGTACATTCTCCCCGTGTCTGCCTGGGTTTCTCCGGGGGCTCCGGTTTCCTCCCACCCTTCAGAACGTAGCGGGGGATTGTGGGTCATTTGGGCGGCATGGGCTTGTGGGCAGAAATGGCCTGTTATCATGCAGTATGTCTAAACTTAAAACTAACTGGTTAAGAGGTACCAAAACACACTTAGCGGTGGGAGTGTGGATTGAGCTGCCAGCTGAAGTGGTGAATGCAGGCTCAATTTTAACATTTTGAAAATTGTGGACTGGTCCATAGATGGGAGGGGTTTGATCTGGGTGCAGGTCACCCAGAAACTAGAAGGGCTGAAGGGCCTGATCCTGAGCTGTTGGGTTCTGTGGTTCTCTGAATCTCTTTTCACCCCATCCAGCCTAGTGGGGGATGTGCAAAGTTCTGGCGGAGCTCTGTCGAACAGCAGAGAGACCGCGTGACGGGGGTGGTGTGATCCCACTGGAGAGGGAGCAGAGGAGGGGGATTGTTACTGGGACTGGAAAAAATATAGCTGAGAGGAGAGACTGGGGTCGGGCATTGCTGATTTTGGGAAGAAATCAAACTGTCGCACACCTGCCCACATTGATGGGTTGGAGGTGGAGAGTTTAGACGAGCTCTCAGGAGACAGCACATCGAGGCAGAAGGCACACCAACCCCTCTTGAGGTGGTAGGATACTCCATCACACACGTACAGGTGCACTGTGGGAAGTATACTCTCCGGTTGTATTGCCTGTTTGGGGAATTCGAATGCCCAGGATCACAGAAGGTGGCAAACTCAGCCAGATCCATCGTAGGCTCCAACCACTGCAGACATTGATGGCCTCAAGAAGGGAAGGACCCGCATCAGCCCGGTCACAACCTCTCCTCACTGATCACATCGGGCAGCAGGTACAGAAGCTAGACCAGCACCTCCAGGTTCAGGAACAGTTTCCAACCACCCATATATTTACCGTCTGTCCAGGCTAGTTTTTCTTTACAAGGACCTGCTTGGCTGCAGCATGTTAGACATGATGATGTGCCATAATTCTGCTTTGGAGAGAGGGGGGACTGTAGGGAGATGTAATTGAGGTGTCTAGAATTCGTGGGGTGAAGCGTATGAGTCTGTAGACACTGATTGTTGGTGCCTGGCCAGACTGACACCACCCGCAAACTGGAGGGGCAACCACCTCATCTTCTATCTGGGCAGCATTCACATCCACTTCACTGTTTCCCTTAAACCCCTCTCCCAATCTTTCCCCATGACTCCTGTTGCCCTTCCCCCTAATTACAGACATCTCCTCATGTATCTTGATGTGAATTTAAGTTGGTGACCTCCATGGTTGTTATTGGTGGTCATAATGGGGGGGGGGGGGGGTGGGTGGTTTTACTCTCGAGCCCCAAGTAATCAGCCCCCACACTATACACAGGGACGTGCTAACCAAGCCTTGTCGTTCCCTGGCAGTGAGGAGGGAGCAAAGCCCTTTACTGGAGGCCCATCTACAGCTTGAGAAAGATCAAGGCCGTGCTCCACAGCAAAAGGACAATTGGTCGTGGAGTTAAATAATTTTATGCAATTAAACAATAGACATTTCTCGTAACTATTTGATCTTGGACATTGGTTGGCACAGGTTTGTAAACTACAGCAGTAAAAATGTACATTTATCAGGACTGCAATCTGATTGAGGGGACAAGCGGTGGGGGGGGGGGTTGAGGAGGGGACGGCTCCCATCAACACCCTCAGCAGTCGTACATCACCACTGGAGAATCAAGGATCCATGGTGGGTCAGCGGCACTGCAGATGTGGGGGATGGGAACAGATGGGCCGACGGGGGAGGGGGAGCACCAAGGGGAGGGGGCTCACAGGGTAGAGGAGGGGGCTGTGGGGCATATCGGCCCCCCTGGGGAAAGGGTGGTCATTTCGGCCAGCGGTCAGTATGAGGAGAGAGCAGTCACTTCTTGGACCCTCCCCACCAGGTGGATGCTGGAAGGGCTCAATTGGATGTGGAGGGGCAGGCAGTGGGAAGGTGTGTCCCATGGTTGGTCCGTGTACAGCAACGTGCTTGGTGCAGTGTGAACGTAAGCCTGGGTGGGGACTGTGTTTGAGCAGAAAACTCTGTAACAGACAGCCTCTAGAATGGGCTCATCAGGCGGGGATGGTAGGGTGCTGATCTCCTCGAATGGTCTCATGAACACAGACCCCATCCCACTCAGAATCCCCACCCCCTCTCACCCCCACCCCTCTCACCCTCACCCCTCTCATACCCGCCTCCTCATCCTCACCCCCCCCCTCAGTCCACACCCTCTGACCCTAATTCACACACAGCTGTTGAATGGGGCAAGGATGGGGCCCTCCCATTTGGGCCAGCGCACATCAGGAGGGGGCAGAGAAAGAGCAACAGACCCCCATCTGATCCTGACCCCTGACCCTATCCTGTGACCTCCGACCCTGACCCATGACCCCTGACCTGTCCAGACTCTGGCCTATCCCCTGATGCTGGTCCTCATCTATACCCTCAGCTGACCCCAAGCCTGACCCTAATCTGCCCTTTATCTTGACCCACTTGCCTGCCCCTAGCTTTTCCCTTGACCTGCACTTTTGATCCTGTCACTGACCTGACCCTGTGGCCTGTTCTCTGCAGGAAGAACACGGGGAGTCCCCTTAATCTGCTCCATTCAGTCAGAGCATAGCTGATCAATCTGCACCCCACTGTCTCCCCCAACACCCCTCTCTTTCCCTGCACACTGGTCCCCAATCTTCCCTTCCCTCCGCATCTCCAACCCTGTGGACAGAGAATTCCACCCAGATCCTCCTCACTCTGAAACAACAGTCCATGACCAACCCCTTTCCTTGTAATAATCTCCCCTTGTTGGAGACACCTCGGGATCTACCTCACCAAGCTCCTTCTGCCTTTTTTACTTCATCCCCTCATTCTCCTGACCCCCAACGTGTCGGGCTCTTGTGACAGGATGACCCAGGGTCTGCTTGGTGTTCAGTGGGCAGCACCTGGGGATTTGATCCGTTTCCAACAGAATCTCTCCACCGACCAGCCAGCAATGTCCGAGGCGACTGTGATGCACCCAGTCTCCCGGTAAGTGAAGAATTCCTCAAGGTGGACACGGATCCTGGGGTGAGGTTAAGGTGTGGGAGGTTCCAGCTGAAGATAAGATCAAAAGACATAGGGGCAGAAATTGGCCATTCAGCCCATCAAGTCTTCCCCATCACTCAATCAAGAGCAGATCCATTTTCCCCACTCAGCTCCACTGTCCGGCCGTCTCCGCATAACCTTTGACGCCCTAGTTAATCAAGAACCTATCAATCTCTGCCTTAAATACGCCCAATGACCTGGCCTCCACAACCACCTGTGGCAACAAATCCCATAGATTCACCACCCTCTGGCTGAAGAAATTCCTCCGCATCTCTGTTCTGAGCAGATGCCCTTCAATCCTCTTGTCCTGTTGTGCCCTCTTGTCCTGGATGCTCCCACTAGGGGAAACAACCTTTCTACATTGACTCTGTCCACACCTTTTGACATTTGAAATGTTTGAGTGAGATCCCCCCTCATTCTCCTAAATTCCAACGAGTCCAGGCCAAGAGCTGTTAACCACTCCTCACATGATAACCCTTTCATTCCCAGAATCGTCCTCGTGAACCTCCTCGGAACCCTCTCCAACGTCAACACATCCTTTCTTAAATGAGGAGCCCAAAACTGCCCACAATCCTCCCTGTGAGGTCCCACTGATGACTGAAAATGCCTCATCGTCACATAAAACTGAAGAACCATAGAACACTACAGCACAGAAACAGGACCCTTTAGCCCTTGAGTCTGAGCTGAACGATTTTTTTTTACAAATGACCTGCACCCAGTCTATAGCCCACAATACCCATCCTATACATGTACCTGTCAAAATTCTTCTTCAATGTTAAAATTGAGTCCACATTCACCACTTCAGCTGGCAGCTCGTTCCACACTCCCACCACTCTCTGTGTGAAGAAGTTCCCCCTCATGTTCCCACTAAACTTTTCCCCTTTCACCCTTAACCCATGTCCTCTGGTTTGTATCTCACTTACCCTCAGTGGAAAAAGCCCATCTACATTTACTCTGTCTATCCCCCTCATAATTTTAAATACCTCGATCAAATCTCCCCTCATTCTTCTACACTCCAGGGAATAAAGTCCTAACCTTTTTAACCTTTCCCTGTAACTCAGTTCCTTAAGTCTGGGCAACATCCTAGTAAATCTTCTCTGCCCTCTTTCTATCCTATTGATATTTCCTGTAGTTTGGTGACCAAAACTGTACACAATTCTCCAAATTTGGCCTCACCAATGTCTGATACAACTTTACCATAACATCCCAACTCCTGTACCCAATACTTTGATTTATGAAGGCATCCCTGCTCATCTACTCCATTCCTCTTGAAGAGAGGAAACACAAGGTTCCTATTTGATTGCAAAGAACAGGCCACAGGGTCAAAAGTGCAGGTCAAGGGAAAAGCTAGGGGCAGGCAGTGGGTCAAGATAAAGGGCAGATTTGGGTCAGGCTTGGGGTCAGCTGAGGGTATAGATGAGGACCAGCATCAGGGGATAGGCCAGAGTCTGGACAGGTCAGGGGTCATGGGTTAGGGTCAGGATCAGACGGGGTCTAATTTGCTCTTTCTCTGCCCCCTCCTGACATGTGCGGGTCCAAATGGGAGGGCCCCATCCCTGCCCCATTCAACAGCTGTGTGGAAACACAAGGTTTCTATTTGCTCCTCATCGAGTCCCAGAATTATTCCAGCAAGGAAGGTGGCCACTCAGCCCTCTGTATCCTGTCTAGCCCTGTGCAAGACCTGCCTCCATTTCTCCCTGACAGGTCTCTTGTCACCCAGCTCCCTGACCAAACCCTGCAACACTACCTGCCTCGACTTGGGCCACAAAGCAGGTAGTGCCACTACATTACTCTCTCGGGGACCTTGAGCTTCGACGCTGCCCTTGTGGAGTTCACACATACTCTCTGAGACCAGGAAGGTTTTCCCCCAATGGACTAATGATAGTTGGGTCAGGGGGGTGCATAAATTGCCCCCAGAGTGTGAGTGAGGGTGGGGTAGAATTGATGGGATTTCTGGAGAAATGTGGGAGAGTGGGACTGAGAGGAATTCTCTGAGCTGGCATAGACTCAATGGGCCTCCTCTGTTTCAAGAAATATTGTATGTGAATATGAGCAGGTCTCCAACCTCGTCCCCTGCTGCCCTTTTTTCTCCTCCATCCACCCAGCTCTCCTCACACTCCTCCCTTCTGTCCAATACCCAGACCATCTTTCTCCCTCTCTCCCCTCCCCCAGATGATCCCGTCTCCCCTTGCAAATTTCCCTCTGGCCTTCTCTCCCTGCCTGATTTTTACTCACACCTTGAAGAAGTGCTCAGGACCAAGACGTCAGTGAAATATCTTTAGTCCTGTGATATATTTTTGCCAGCTGAGTCCATCTGACACTTGTTTTTTACCACCACCACCTGCCTCCATAACATTTCTCCACCACTCCACACCATCTCTCTCTCTCCCCCTCCACACCGTCTCTCTATCCCCCTTCACTCCGTCTCTCTCTCCCCCTCCACACCGTCTCTCTCTCTCTCTCTCTCTCTCTCTCTCTCTCTCTCCCCTCCACACCGTCTCTCTCTCCCACTCCACTCCATCTCTCTCCCCCCCTCCACCCATTCTCTCTCTCCCCCTCTACCCTGTCTCTCTCCCCCCCCTCCACTCCGTCTCTCTCCCCCCTCCACACCGTCTCTCTCTCCCACTCCACTCCATCTCTCTCCCCCTCCACCCATTCTCTCTCTCCCCCTCTACCCTGTCTCTCTCCCCCCCTCCACTCCGTCTCTCTCCCCCTCCACACCGTCTCTCTCTCCCCCCTCCACTCCGTCTCTCTCTCTCCCCCCCCTCCACTCCATCTCTCTCTCCCCCTCCACACCATGTCTTTCCCCCTCCACTCCGTCTCTCTCTCTCCCCTCCATACCATCTCTCTCTCCACCTCCACACCGTCACTCTCCCCCTCCACACCGTCTCTCTCTCTCCCACTCCACACCGTCTCTCTCTCTCTCTCTCTCTCCCCCCTCCACACCGTCTCTCTCCCCCTCCACTCCATCTCTCTCCCCCCTCCAGCCATTCTCTCTCTCCCCCTCCACCCTCTCTCTCCCCCCTCCACTCCGTCTCTCTCTCTCTCCCCTCCTCTGTCTCTCTCCTCACCCCTCCACACTGTCTCTCTCTCTCTCTCTCTCTCCCCCACCACCCCCATCTCTCTCTCTCCCTCCACACCGTCTCTCTCTCTCCCTCTCCCCCTCCACCCCATCTCTCTCCCCTCCTCCACACCGTCTCTCTCTCTCCCCCTCCACCCCGTCCCTCTCTCCCCCCTCCACATCGTCTCTCTCTCCCCCTCCACACCGTCTTTCTCTCTCCCCCCCCCCTCCACACTGTCTCCCTCTCCCCTCATCACTATCTGCCCCGAATCAGGTATCCCTCCTTGTCCCCTCTCTTGATGTTGTCCTCCTGGCTGCCAGTTAACGGAGATCGGACCATTTCCGAAATTTCTCCCAATCCTGTCTGCTGGGGCTGGAGGAATCTGGGGTTGTGGGGCAGCAGGGGGGAGGTGGGAGGAGGTTGCAGCGGGACTGAGGTGGGGACATTCTACAGGCTGGGTTAACCCTGCGGTTCACTGTTTCCCGGCCAAGGTGACAGCAGAGGCTCAGGAGGGAGGGTTTCTCAGTGGGGAAGGGAGGTAGGGGTTGAGTTCAGAGGTTGTCCGCCTTCGATTGTCCACATTCGTGCTTGTCGGGGGGTCTCCGGTAGCTGTAGGTGACGTGAGCATCCAACATCTCCAACAGCAGGTCGTAGAATGGGACCACCTTCTTACACTTCATGCTGTACAGGTGCTCCATGCCCTTGTTACTGTGGACACACAACAGGCATGGGAAACCTTCAAACTACAGGTACACAGCACAGTGTAGCCATGGGTCATGGACACAGGTCACGGTGTGGTTACAGACATGGGACACAGACACAGGTCAAGGCATGGTTACAGACACGGGACCCAGTTTAGTCACGGACATGGGTCATGGTTATAGACATGGGTCATGGCATGGTTACAGATACGGGCCATGGTGTCGTTAAAGACATGGGTCATGACGTGGTTACAGACACAGGTCACATCGTGGTCACAGACATGGGTCACGGTGTGGTTACAGACATGGGATACGGACACAGGTCATGACGTGGTTACGAACACAGAACATGGACATGGGTCACAGCGTGGTTACAGACATGGGACACACACGATTCAAGGCATGGTTACAGACACGGGAACCAGTCTAGTCACAGACATGGGTCACAGCATGGTTATAGACATGGGTCATGGCATGGTTTACAGATATGGACCATGGTGTAGTACAGACATGGGTCACAGACATGGGTCATGGTGTGGTCATGGACATGGGTCATGACATGGTTACAGAAACAGGTCACATCGTGGTCACAGACATGGGTCACGGTGTGGTTACAGATATGGGATACGGACATAGGTCATGATGTGTTTACAGACATGGGACAAGATGTGGTCGCAGACAGGTCATGTGCGGTTACAGACACGGGTCACGGTGTGGTCACAGACACGGTTCACGGTGTGGTCACAGACACGTCATGTGGTTAGAGGCACGGATCACATGGTGTCGCCGGACAGCTGGATTCAAGGCAACAGTGTTAGTCCGATATCGAGGTGGGGGGTTGGGAGGGGTTCAGTGCAAGCAGGTGGGAGGAGGATGGGTGGGGACAAGATGGAGGGATGGACCAGTGAGCTTGGGAGGGAGGGGGTGGAGAGAGAGGGGAAGGGGAGTGGAGAGAGGGAGCAGATGGAAGGAGAAAAGAGAGGGAAGGGCTGAATGGAGGGAGGAGAGAGGTGCAGGGCGGGAGGGAGGGGCCAGCCCTACCTTGCGTGCCGGATGTGGGAGAGCAGCATGAGGAGGTGGGCGAGGCGTGTGGCCTGCTGCTGGGGAGGAATCCCGCTGCGGACCATGCACCAGATCAGTGTATCTGTGATGGTGTCCAGAATCTTGTGCAGCTTCTCCCTGTTCTCCTGCTCCTCCACTACGTCGGAATGCGGAAACATGCCTGCGGAGAGAGACCATGCCCGTCAGGTCCGTGTGGACAGAACCAGCCTGCACTGTGGACACGGCCTGCCTGCGCGTCCCACGTTCCTCCTCACACCCAGGCCTCACCCCCACAAGACCACCCCCCCCTTCCTTCCAGGCCCTGGAGCCAAAGCCCGAGGTGCTAGAATGTTCCAGCCCATCTCCTCCTCACTTTCACAGTTGTCAAGTTTATTGCCATCTGATTGTACAACCTGACAAAACATTGTTCTCCGGTCCTCGGTGTAAACACGCAGACACACAACCAGACATAACACACAAACAGTATATACACAGGACAAGTATTTCATCTAGACAAATAAAAACATAAATATTGTTTTGTACAAATGAGTTGGAGGGTTAATGTGAGCAGTTCATCAGTCGTTCACCATTCTCACTGCCCGTGGGAAGAAGCTGATCCTCAGCCAGGTGGTGCTGGCTCTGATCCTCCTGGATCTCTTCCCCTGATGGGAGCAGCTGTTTGCAGGATGGAAGGGGTCCTCAATGATTTTTGTGCACCTTCTTCAGACAACGATCCCTGTAGATCACGTCGATGGGGGGAGGGAGACTCCAGTTTTCCTCTCTGCTACTCTTCTGATCCTGTGTATTGACCGCCGATTCATTTCTCTGCAGAAACCATACCTACACTGTGATGTAGCCGGCCAGGACATGTTCAATAGAGCTCCAGAAGAAGGTTGACATAATGGTGTCCGGACGCTTTGCCCGCTTCAGTCTTCTCAGGAAGTGCAGTCGCTGTTGCACCTTCCTAACAAGTGAAGAGATGTTGAATGTCCGCGATGGGTCACTAGTTAAGTGAACTCCAAGGAACTTGGTGCTATTCACTCCCTCCACCATAGAGTCCGACAATGTGTGCCACAGTTCCCCAAATTGAGGTCTGACCATCCCCTGCCTCAGTTTATGAATGTCAGGGTGAAAAACACGTTGTAAACTGTCCTCTGATCTTTCCCAGGGTTTAATGCCCCATCCCCCCAATTCTCCCCCTGAAAAACGTGTTTGACATCCCTGAAATATTTTTCCTTCCTCTGTACTGAACCAATGGCCTCATTCGCCAGCCTCCCAGCAATCGCCCCCCCCCCACCATCCCCAGTCTGTTACAGTGGGTCACAGAGCACAGGGTGGGGGGGTTACAGTGAGACACAGAGTGCAGGGTGGGGGGGTTACAGTGAGTCACAGAGTGAAGGGTGGGGGTTACAGTGAGACACAGAGTGCAGGGTGGGGGGTTACAGTGAGTCACAGAGTGCAGGGTGGGGGGTTACAGTGAGTCACAGAGTGCAGGGTGGGGGGTTACAGTGGGACACAGTGCAGGGTGGGGGGTTACAGTGGGTCACAGAGTGCAGGGTGGGGGGTTACAGTGAGACACAGAGTGCAGGGTGGGGGGGGTTACAGTGGGACACAGAGTGCAGGGTGGGGGGGTTACAGTGGGTCACAGAGTGCAGGGTGGGGGTTACAGTGGGACGCAGAGTGCAGGGTGGGGGGTTACAGTGAGACACAGAGTGCAGGGTGGGGGGTTACAGTGGGACACAGAGTGCAGGGTGGGGGGTTACAGTGAGTCACAGAGTGCAGGGTGGGGGGTTACAGTGGGACACAGTGCAGGGTGGGGGGTTACAGTGGGTCACAGAGTGCAGGGTGGGGGGTTACAGTGAGACACAGAGTGCAGGGTGGGGGGGGTTACAGTGGGACACAGAGTGCCGGGTGGGGGGGTTACAGTGGGTCACAGAGTGCAGGGTGGGGGGTTACAGTGGGACACAGAGTGCAGGGTGGGGGGGTTACAGTGAGACACAGAGTGCAGGGTGGGGGGTTACAGTGGGTCACAGAGTGCAGGGTGGGGGGTTACAGTGGGACACAGAGTGCAGGGTGGGGTGTTACAGTGAGACACAGAGTGTAGGGTGGGGGGTTACAGTGAGACACAGAGTGCAGGGTGGGGGTTACAGTGGGACACAGAGTGCAGAGTGGGGTGTTACAGTGAGACACAGAGTGCAGGGTGGGGGGTTACAGTGAGTCACAGAGTGAAGTGTGGGGGGGTTACAGTGGGACACAGAGTGCAGGGTGGGGGGTTACAGTGAGACACAGAGTGCAGGGTGGGGGGTTACAGTGAGTCACAGAGTGCAGGGTGGGGGGTTACAGTGGGACACAGAGTGCAGGGTGGGGGTTACAGTGAGTCACAGAGTGCAGGGTGGGGGGGTTACAGTGAGACACAGAGTGCAGGGTGGGGGGTTACAGTGGGACACAGAGTGCAGGGTGGGGGGTTACAGTGAGACACAGAGTGCAGGGTGGGGGGTTACAGTGGGACACAGAGTGCAGGGTGGGGGGTTACAGTGAGTCACAGAGTGCAGTGTGGGGGTTAGAGTGGGTCACAGAGTGCAGGGTGGGGGTTACAGTGGGCCACAGAGTGCAGGGTGGGGGGTTACAGTTGGACACAGAGTGCAGGGTGGGGTGTTACAGTGAGACACAGAGTGTAGGGTGGGGGGTTACAGTGAGACACAGAGTGCAGGGTGGGGGGTTACAGTGGGACACAGAGTGCAGGGTGGGGTGTTACAGTGAGACACAGAGTGCAGGGTGGGGGGTTACAGTGGGTCACAGAGTGCAGGGTGGGGGGTTACAGTGAGACACAGAGTGCAGGGTGGGGGTTACAGTGAGTCACAGAGTGCAGGGTGGGGGTTACAGTGGGCCACAGAGTGCAGGGTGGGGGGTTACAGTGGGCCACAGAGTGCAGGGTGGGGGGTTACAGTGGGTCACAGAGTGCAGGGTGGGGGGTTACAGTGGGTCACAGAGTGCAGGGTGGGGGGTTACAGTGGGTCACAGAGTGCAGGGTGGGGGGTTACAGTGGGTCACAGAGTGCAGGGTCGGGGGTTACAGTGAGACACAGAATGCAGGGTGGGGGGATACAGTGAGTCACAGAGTGCGGGGTGGGGGGTTACAGTGAGTCACAGAGTGAAGGGTGGGGATTACAGTGAGACACAGAGTGCAGGGTGGGGGGTTACAGTGGGCCACAGAGTGCAGGGTGGGGGGTTACAGTTGGACACAGAGTGCAGGGTGGGGTGTTACAGTGAGACACAGAGTGTAGGGTGGGGGGTTACAGTGAGACACAGAGTGCAGGGTGGGGGGTTACAGTGGGACACAGAGTGCAGGGTGGGGTGTTACAGTGAGACACAGAGTGCAGGGTGGGGGGTTACAGTGGGTCACAGAGTGCAGGGTGGGGGGTTACAGTGAGACACAGAGTGCAGGGTGGGGGTTACAGTGAGTCACAGAGTGCAGGGTGGGGGTTACAGTGGGCCACAGAGTGCAGGGTGGGGGGTTACAGTGGGCCACAGAGTGCAGGGTGGGGGGTTACAGTGGGTCACAGAGTGCAGGGTGGGGGGTTACAGTGGGTCACAGAGTGCAGGGTGGGGGGTTACAGTGGGTCACAGAGTGCAGGGTGGGGGGTTACAGTGGGTCACAGAGTGCAGGGTCGGGGGTTACAGTGAGACACAGAATGCAGGGTGGGGGGATACAGTGAGTCACAGAGTGCGGGGTGGGGGTTACAGTGAGTCACAGAGTGAAGGGTGGGGATTACAGTGAGACACAGAGTGCAGGGTGGGGTGTTACAGTGGGTCACAGAGCGCGGGGTGGGGGTTACAGTGAGACACAGAGTGCAGGGTGGGGTGTTACAGTGGGACTCAGAGAGCAGGGTGGGGGTTACAGTGAGTCACAGAGTGCAGGGTGGGGGGTTACAGTGGGTCACAGAGTGTAGGGTGGGGGGTTACAGTGGGACACAGAGTGCAGGGTGGGGTGTTACAGTGAGACACAGAGTGTAGGGTGGGGGGTTACAGTGAGTCACAGAGTGCAGGCCGGGGTTACAGTGAGACACAGAGTGCAGGGTGGGGGGTTACAGTGGGACACAGAGTGCAGGGTGGGGTGTTACAGTGAGACACAGAGTGTAGGGTGGGGGGTTACAGTGAGACACAGAGTGCAGGGTGGAGGGTTACAGTGGGACACAGAGTGCAGGGTGGGGGGTTACAGTGAGACACAGAGTGCAGGGTGGGGGGTTACAGTGAGTCACAGAGTGCAGGGTGGGGGGTTACAGTGGGACACAGAGTGCAGGGTGGGGGTTACAGTGAGTCACAGAGTGCAAGGTGGGGGGGTTACAGTGAGACACAGAGTGCAGGGTGGGGGGTTACAGTGGGACACAGAGTGCAGGGTGGGGGGTTACAGTGAGACACAGAGTGCAGGGTGGGGGTTACAGTGGGACACAGAGTGCAGGGTGGGGGGTTACAGTGAGTCACAGAGTGCAGTGTGGGGGTTAGAGTGGGTCACAGAGTGCAGGGTGGGGGTTACAGTGGGCCACAGAGTGCAGGGTGGGGGGTTACAGTTGGACACAGAGTGCAGGGTGGGGGTTACAGTGAGTCACAGAGTGCAGGGTGGGGGTTACAGTGGGCCACAGAGTGCAGGGTGGGGGGTTACAGTGGGCCACAGAGTGCAGGGTGGGGGGTTACAGTGGGTCACAGAGTGCAGGGTGGGGGGTTACAGTGGGTCACAGAGTGCAGGGTGGGGGGTTACAGTGGGTCACAGAGTGCAGGGTGGGGGGTTACAGTGGGTCACAGAGTGCAGGGTTGGGGGTTACAGTGAGACACAGAATGCAGGGTGGGGGGATACAGTGAGTCACAGAGTGCGGGGTGGGGGGTTACAGTGAGTCACAGAGTGAAGGGTGGGGAATACAGTGAGACACAGAGTGCAGGGTGGGGTGTTACAGTGGGTCACAGAGCGCGGGGTGGGGGTTATAGTGAGACACAGAGTGCAGGGTGGGTTGTTACAGTGGGACACAGAGTGAAGAGTGGGGGTTACAGTGAGACACAGAGTGCAGGGTGGGGTGTTACAGTGCGACTCAGAGAGCAGGGTGGGGGTTACAGTGGGTCACAGAGTGTAGGGTGGGGGGTTACAGTGAGACACGGAGTGCAGGGTGGGGGGTTACAGTGGGTCGCAGAGCGCAGGGTGGGGGGTTATAGTGAGACACTGAGTGCAGGGTGGGGGGTTACAGTGAGTCACAGAGCGCAGGGCGGAGGTTACAGTGAGTCACAGAGTGCAGGGTGGGGGGTTACAGTGTGTCACAGAGTGCAGGGTGGGGGTTACAGTGGGACACAGAGCGCACCGTGGGGGTTACAGTGGGTCACAGAGTGCAGGGTGGGGGGTTACAGTGAGTCACAGAGTGCAGGGTGGGGGGTTACAGTGGGTCAAAGAGTGCAGGGTGGGGGCTTACAGTGGGACACAGAGGGCAGGGTGGGGGTTACAGTGGGTCACAGAGTGCAGGGTGGGGGGTTACAGTGAGTCACAGAGTGCAGGGTGGGGGTTACAGTGAGACACAGAGTGCAGGGTGGGGGGTTACAGTGTGTCACAGAGTGCAGGGTGGGGGTTACAGTGGGACACAGAGCGCACCGTGGGGGTTACAGTGGGTCACAGAGTGCAGGGTGGGGGGTTACAGTGAGTCACAGAGTGCAGGGTGGGGGGTTACAGTGGGTCAAAGAGTGCAGGGTGGGGGCTTACAGTGGGACACAGAGGGCAGGGTGGGGGTTACAGTGGGTCACAGAGTGCAGGGTGGGGGGTTACAGTGAGTCACAGAGTGCAGGGTGGGGGTTACAGTGAGACACAGAGTGCAGGGTGGGGGCTTACAGTGAGTCACAGAGTGCAGGGTGGGGGGTTACAGTGGGTCACAGAGTGCAGGGTGGGGGGTTACAGTTGGTCAAAGAGTGCAGGGTGGGGGCTTACAGTGGGACACAGAGGGCAGGGTGGGGGTTACAGTGGGTCACAGAGTGCAGGGTGGGGGATTACAGTGAGTCACAGAGTGCAGGGTGGGGGGTTACAGTGAGTCACAGAGTGCAGGGTGGGGGCTTACAGTGAGTCACAGAGTGCAGGGTGGGGGGTTACAGTGAGTCACAGAGTGCAGGGTGGGGGGTTACAGTGAGTCACAGAGTGCAGGGTGGGGGTTACAGTGAGACACAGAGTGCAGGGTGGGGGGTTACAGTGAGTCACAGAGTGCAGGGTGGGGGCTTACAGTGAGTCACAGAGTGCAGGGTGGGGGGTTACAGTGAGTCACAGAGTGCAGGGTGGGGGTGTTACAGTGAGACACAGAGTGCAGGGTGGGGGGTTACAGTGGGTCACAGAGTGCAGGGTGGGGGGTTACAGTGAGACACAGAGTGCAAGGTGGGGGGTTACAGTGAGAAAGAGAGTGCAGGGTGGGGGGTTACAGTGAGACACAGAGTGCAGCGTGGGGGGGTTACAGTGAGTCACAGAGTGCAGGGTGGGGGGTTACAGTGAGACACAGAGTGCAGGGTGGGGGGTTACAGTGAGACACAGAGTGCAGCGTGGGGGGGTTACAGTGAGACACAGAGTGCAGGGTGGGGGGTTACAGTGAGTCACAGAGCGCAGGGTGGGGGTTACAGTGGGACACAGAGCGCAGGGTGGGGGTTACAGTGGGTCACAGAGAGTAGGGTGAGGGTTACAGTGGGACACAGAGTGCAGGGTGGGGGGTTACAGTGAGACACAGAGCGCAGGGTGGGGGGTTACAGTGAGACACAGAGCGCAGGGTGGGGGTTACAGTGAGACACAGAGTGCAGGGTGGGGGGTTACAGTGAGTCACAGTGCGCAGGGTGGGGGTTACAGTGGGACACAGTGCGCAGGGTGGGGGGTTACAGTGAGTCACAGAGTGAAGGGTGGGGATTACAGTGAGACACAGAGTGCAGGGTGGGGGGTTACAGTGGGCCACAGAGTGCAGGGTGGGGGGTTACAGTTGGACACAGAGTGCAGGGTGGGGTGTTACAGTGAGACACAGAGTGTAGGGTGGGGGGTTACAGTGAGACACAGAGTGCAGGGTGGGGGGTTACAGTGGGACACAGAGTGCAGGGTGGGGTGTTACAGTGAGACACAGAGTGCAGGGTGGGGGGTTACAGTGGGTCACAGAGTGCAGGGTGGGGGGTTACAGTGAGACACAGAGTGCAGGGTGGGGGTTACAGTGAGTCACAGAGTGCAGGGTGGGGGTTACAGTGGGCCACAGAGTGCAGGGTGGGAGGTTACAGTGGGCCACAGAGTGCAGGGTGGGGGGTTACAGTGGGTCACAGAGTGCAGGGTGGGGGGTTACAGTGGGTCACAGAGTGCAGGGTGGGGGGTTACAGTGGGTCACAGAGTGCAGGGTGGGGGGTTACAGTGGGTCACAGAGTGCAGGGTCGGGGGTTACAGTGAGACACAGAATGCAGGGTGGGGGGATACAGTGAGTCACAGAGTGCGGGGTGGGGGGTTACAGTGAGTCACAGAGTGAAGGGTGGGGATTACAGTGAGACACAGAGTGCAGGGTGGGGTGTTACAGTGGGTCACAGAGCGCGGGGTGGGGGTTACAGTGAGACACAGAGTGCAGGGTGGGGTGTTACAGTGGGACTCAGAGAGCAGGGTGGGGGTTACAGTGAGTCACAGAGTGCAGGGTGGGGGGTTACAGTGGGTCACAGAGTGTAGGGTGGGGGGTTACAGTGGGACACAGAGTGCAGGGTGGGGTGTTACAGTGAGACACAGAGTGTAGGGTGGGGGGTTACAGTGAGTCACAGGGTGCAGGCCGGGGTTACAGTGAGACACAGAGTGCAGGGTGGGGGGTTACAGTGGGTCACAGAGTGCAGGGTGGGGTGTTACAGTGAGACACAGAGTGCAGGGTGGGGGGTTACAGTGGGACACAGAGTGTAGGGTGGGGGGTTACAGTGAGACACAGAGTGCAGGGTGGGGGGTTACAGTGGGACACAGAGTGCAGGGTGGGGGGTTACAGTGAGACACAGAGTGCAGGGTGGGGGGTTACAGTGAGTCACAGAGTGCAGGGTGGGGGGTTACAGTGGGACACAGAGTGCAGGGTGGGGGTTACAGTGAGTCACAGAGTGCAAGGTGGGGGGGTTACAGTGAGACACAGAGTGCAGGGTGGGGGGTTACAGTGGGACACAGAGTGCAGGGTGGGGGGTTACAGTGAGACACAGAGTGCAGGGTGGGGGGTTACAGTGGGACACAGAGTGCAGGGTGGGGGGTTACAGTGAGTCACAGAGTGCAGTGTGGGGGTTAGAGTGGGTCACAGAGTGCAGGGTGGGGGTTACAGTGGGCCACAGAGTGCAGGGTGGGGGGTTACAGTTGGACACAGAGTGCAGGGTGGGGGTTACAGTGAGTCACAGAGTGCAGGGTGGGGGTTACAGTGGGCCACAGAGTGCAGGGTGGGGGGTTACAGTGGGCCACAGAGTGCAGGGTGGGGGGTTACAGTGGGTCACAGAGTGCAGGGTGGGGGGTTACAGTGGGTCACAGAGTGCAGGGTGGGGGGTTACAATGGGTCACAGAGTGCAGGGTGGGGGGTTACAGTGGGTCACAGAGTGCAGGGTTGGGGGTTACAGTGAGACACAGAATGCAGGGTGGGGGGATACAGTGAGTCACAGAGTGCGGGGTGGGGGGTTACAGTGAGTCACAGAGTGAAGGGTGGGGAATACAGTGAGACACAGAGTGCAGGGTGGGGTGTTACAGTGGGTCACAGAGCGCGGGGTGGGGGTTATAGTGAGACACAGAGTGCAGGGTGGGTTGTTACAGTGGGACACAGAGTGAAGAGTGGGGGTTACAGTGAGACACAGAGTGCAGGGTGGGGTGTTACAGTGCGACTCAGAGAGCAGGGTGGGGGTTACAGTGGGTCACAGAGTGTAGGGTGGGGGGTTACAGTGAGACACGGAGTGCAGGGTGGGGGGTTACAGTGGGTCGCAGAGCGCAGGGTGGGGGGTTATAGTGAGACACTGAGTGCAGGGTGGGGGGTTACAGTGAGTCACAGAGCGCAGGGCGGAGGTTACAGTGAGTCACAGAGTGCAGGGTGGGGGGTTACAGTGTGTCACAGAGTGCAGGGTGGGGGTTACAGTGGGACACAGAGCGCACCGTGGGGGTTACAGTGGGTCACAGAGTGCAGGGTGGGGGGTTACAGTGAGTCACAGAGTGCAGGGTGGGGGGTTACAGTGGGTCAAAGAGTGCAGGGTGGGGGCTTACAGTGGGACACAGAGGGCAGGGTGGGGGTTACAGTGGGTCACAGAGTGCAGGGTGGGGGGTTACAGTGAGTCACAGAGTGCAGGGTGGGGGTTACAGTGAGACACAGAGTGCAGGGTGGGGGGTTACAGTGTGTCACAGAGTGCAGGGTGGGGGTTACAGTGGGACACAGAGCGCACCGTGGGGGTTACAGTGGGTCACAGAGTGCAGGGTGGGGGGTTACAGTGAGTCACAGAGTGCAGGGTGGGGGGTTACAGTGGGTCAAAGAGTGCAGGGTGGGGGCTTACAGTGGGACACAGAGGGCAGGGTGGGGGTTACAGTGGGTCACAGAGTGCAGGGTGGGGGGTTACAGTGAGTCACAGAGTGCAGGGTGGGGGGTTACAGTGAGACACAGAGTGCAGGGTGGGGGCTTACAGTGAGTCACAGAGTGCAGGGTGGGGGGTTACAGTGGGTCACAGAGTGCAGGGTGGGGGGTTACAGTTGGTCAAAGAGTGCAGGGTGGGGGCTTACAGTGGGACACAGAGGGCAGGGTGGGGGTTACAGTGGGTCACAGAGTGCAGGGTGGGGGGTTACAGTGAGTCACAGAGTGCAGGGTGGGGGGTTACAGTGAGTCACAGAGTGCAGGGTTGGGGGTTACAGTGAGACTCAGAATGCAGGGTGGGGGGATACAGTGAGTCACAGAGTGCGGGGTGGGGGGTTACAGTGAGTCACAGAGTGAAGGGTGGGGAATACAGTGAGACACAGAGTGCAGGGTGGGGTGTTACAGTGGGTCACAGAGCGCGGGGTGGGGGTTATAGTGAGACACAGAGTGCAGGGTGGGTTGTTACAGTGGGACACAGAGTGAAGAGTGGGGGTTACAGTGAGACACAGAGTGCAGGGTGGGGTGTTACAGTGCGACTCAGAGAGCAGGGTGGGGGTTACAGTGGGTCACAGAGTGTAGGGTGGGGGGTTACAGTGAGACACGGAGTGCAGGGTGGGGGGTTACAGTGGGTCGCAGAGCGCAGGGTGGGGGGTTATAGTGAGACACTGAGTGCAGGGTGGGGGGTTACAGTGAGTCACAGAGCGCAGGGCGGAGGTTACAGTGAGTCACAGAGTGCAGGGTGGGGGGTTACAGTGTGTCACAGAGTGCAGGGTGGGGGTTACAGTGGGACACAGAGCGCACCGTGGGGGTTACAGTGGGTCACAGAGTGCAGGGTGGGGGGTTACAGTGAGTCACAGAGTGCAGGGTGGGGGGTTACAGTGGGTCAAAGAGTGCAGGGTGGGGGCTTACAGTGGGACACAGAGGGCAGGGTGGGGGTTACAGTGGGTCACAGAGTGCAGGGTGGGGGGTTACAGTGAGTCACAGAGTGCAGGGTGGGGGTTACAGTGAGACACAGAGTGCAGGGTGGGGGGTTACAGTGTGTCACAGAGTGCAGGGTGGGGGTTACAGTGGGACACAGAGCTCACCGTGGGGGTTACAGTGGGTCACAGAGTGCAGGGTGGGGGGTTACAGTGAGTCACAGAGTGCAGGGTGGGGGGTTACAGTGGGTCAAAGAGTGCAGGGTGGGGGCTTACAGTGGGACACAGAGGGCAGGGTGGGGGTTACAGTGGGTCACAGAGTGCAGGGTGGGGGGTTACAGTGAGTCACAGAGTGCAGGGTGGGGGTTACAGTGAGACACAGAGTGCAGGGTGGGGGCTTACAGTGAGTCACAGAGTGCAGGGTGGGGGGTTACAGTGAGTCACAGAGTGCAGGGTGGGGGGTTACAGTGAGTCACAGAGTGCAGGGTGGGGGCTTACAGTGAGTCACAGAGTGCAGGGTGGGGGGTTACAGTGAGTCACAGAATGCAGGGTGGGGGGATACAGTGAGTCACAGAGTGCGGGGTGGGGGGTTACAGTGAGTCACAGAGTGAAGGGTGGGGAATACAGTGAGACACAGAGTGCAGGGTGGGGTGTTACAGTGGGTCACAGAGCGCGGGGTGGGGGTTATAGTGAGACACAGAGTGCAGGGTGGGTTGTTACAGTGGGACACAGAGTGAAGAGTGGGGGTTACAGTGAGACACAGAGTGCAGGGTGGGGTGTTACAGTGCGACTCAGAGAGCAGGGTGGGGGTTACAGTGGGTCACAGAGTGTAGGGTGGGGGGTTACAGTGAGACACGGAGTGCAGGGTGGGGGGTTACAGTGGGTCGCAGAGCGCAGGGTGGGGGGTTATAGTGAGACACTGAGTGCAGGGTGGGGGGTTACAGTGAGTCACAGAGCGCAGGGCGGAGGTTACAGTGAGTCACAGAGTGCAGGGTGGGGGGTTACAGTGTGTCACAGAGTGCAGGGTGGGGGTTACAGTGGGACACAGAGCGCACCGTGGGGGTTACAGTGGGTCACAGAGTGCAGGGTGGGGGGTTACAGTGAGTCACAGAGTGCAGGGTGGGGGGTTACAGTGGGTCAAAGAGTGCAGGGTGGGGGCTTACAGTGGGACACAGAGGGCAGGGTGGGGGTTACAGTGGGTCACAGAGTGCAGGGTGGGGGGTTACAGTGAGTCACAGAGTGCAGGGTGGGGGTTACAGTGAGACACAGAGTGCAGGGTGGGGGGTTACAGTGTGTCACAGAGTGCAGGGTGGGGGTTACAGTGGGACACAGAGCTCACCGTGGGGGTTACAGTGGGTCACAGAGTGCAGGGTGGGGGGTTACAGTGAGTCACAGAGTGCAGGGTGGGGGGTTACAGTGGGTCAAAGAGTGCAGGGTGGGGGCTTACAGTGGGACACAGAGGGCAGGGTGGGGGTTACAGTGGGTCACAGAGTGCAGGGTGGGGGGTTACAGTGAGTCACAGAGTGCAGGGTGGGGGTTACAGTGAGACACAGAGTGCAGGGTGGGGGCTTACAGTGAGTCACAGAGTGCAGGGTGGGGGGTTACAGTGGGTCACAGAGTGCAGGGTGGGGGGTTACAGTTGGTCAAAGAGTGCAGGGTGGGGGCTTACAGTGGGACACAGAGGGCAGGGTGGGGGTTACAGTGGGTCACAGAGTGCAGGGTGGGGGGTTACAGTGAGTCACAGAGTGCAGGGTGGGGGGTTACAGTGAGTCACAGAGTGCAGGGTGGGGGGTTACAGTGAGTCACAGAGTGCAGGGTGGGGGGTTACAGTGAGTAACAGAGTGCAGGGTGGGGGGTTACAGTGAGTCACAGAGTGCAGGGTGGGGGCTTACAGTGAGTCACAGAGTGCAGGGTGGGGGGTTACAGTGAGTCACAGAGTGCAGGGTGGGGGGTTACAGTGAGTCACAGAGTGCAGGGTGGGGGTTACAGTGAGACACAGAGTGCAGGGTGGGGGGTTACAGTGAGTCACAGAGTGCAGGGTGGGGGCTTACAGTGAGTCACAGAGTGCAGGGTGGGGGGTTACAGTGAGTCACAGAGTGCAGGGTGGGGGTGTTACAGTGAGACACAGAGTGCAGGGTGGGGGGTTACAGTGGGTCACAGAGTGCAGGGTGGGGGGTTACAGTGAGACACAGAGTGCAAGGTGGGGGGTTACAGTGAGAAAGAGAGTGCAGGGTGGGGGGTTACAGTGAGACACAGAGTGCAGCGTGGGGGGGGTTACAGTGAGTCACAGAGTGCAGGGTGGGGGGTTACAGTGAGACACAGAGTGCAGGGTGGGGGGTTACAGTGAGACACAGAGTGCAGCGTGGGGGGGTTACAGTGAGACACAGAGTGCAGGGTGGGGGGTTACAGTGAGTCACAGAGCGCAGGGTGGGGGTTACAGTGGGACACAGAGCGCAGGGTGGGGTTACAGTGGGTCACAGAGAGTAGGGTGAGGGTTACAGTGGGACACAGAGTGCAGGGTGGGGGGTTACAGTGAGACACAGAGCGCAGGGTGGGGGGTTACAGTGAGACACAGAGCGCAGGGTGGGGGTTACAGTGAGACACAGAGTGCAGGGTGGGGGGTTACAGTGAGTCACAGTGCGCAGGGTGGGGGTTACAGTGGGACACAGTGCGCAGGGTGGGGGGTTACAGTGAGTCACAGAGTGAAGGGTGGGGATTACAGTGAGACACAGAGTGCAGGGTGGGGGGTTACAGTGGGCCACAGAGTGCAGGGTGGGGGGTTACAGTTGGACACAGAGTGCAGGGTGGGGTGTTACAGTGAGACACAGAGTGTAGGGTGGGGGGTTACAGTGAGACACAGAGTGCAGGGTGGGGGGTTACAGTGGGACACAGAGTGCAGGGTGGGGTGTTACAGTGAGACACAGAGTGCAGGGTGGGGGGTTACAGTGGGTCACAGAGTGCAGGGTGGGGGGTTACAGTGAGACACAGAGTGCAGGGTGGGGGTTACAGTGAGTCACAGAGTGCAGGGTGGGGGTTACAGTGGGCCACAGAGTGCAGGGTGGGGGGTTACAGTGGGCCACAGAGTGCAGGGTGGGGGGTTACAGTGGGTCACAGAGTGCAGGGTGGGGGGTTACAGTGGGTCACAGAGTGCAGGGTGGGGGGTTACAGTGGGTCACAGAGTGCAGGGTGGGGGGTTACAGTGGGTCACAGAGTGCAGGGTCGGGGGTTACAGTGAGACACAGAATGCAGGGTGGGGGGATACAGTGAGTCACAGAGTGCGGGGTGGGGGGTTACAGTGAGTCACAGAGTGAAGGGTGGGGATTACAGTGAGACACAGAGTGCAGGGTGGGGTGTTACAGTGGGTCACAGAGCGCGGGGTGGGGGTTACAGTGAGACACAGAGTGCAGGGTGGGGTGTTACAGTGGGACTCAGAGAGCAGGGTGGGGGTTACAGTGAGTCACAGAGTGCAGGGTGGGGGGTTACAGTGGGTCACAGAGTGTAGGGTGGGGGGTTACAGTGGGACACAGAGTGCAGGGTGGGGTGTTACAGTGAGACACAGAGTGTAGGGTGGGGGGTTACAGTGAGTCACAGAGTGCAGGCCGGGGTTACAGTGAGACACAGAGTGCAGGGTGGGGGGTTACAGTGGGACACAGAGTGCAGGGTGGGGTGTTACAGTGAGACACAGAGTGTAGGGTGGGGCGTTACAGTGAGACACAGAGTGCAGGGTGGGGGGTTACAGTGGGACACAGAGTGCAGGGTGGGGGGTTACAGTGAGACACAGAGTGCAGGGTGGGGGGTTACAGTGAGTCACAGAGTGCAGGGTGGGGGGTTACAGTGGGACACAGAGTGCAGGGTGGGGGTTACAGTGAGTCACAGAGTGCAAGGTGGGGGGGTTACAGTGAGACACAGAGTGCAGGGTGGGGGGTTACAGTGGGACACAGAGTGCAGGGTGGGGGGTTACAGTGAGACACAGAGTGCAGGGTGGGGGGTTACAGTGGGACACAGAGTGCAGGGTGGGGGGTTACAGTGAGTCACAGAGTGCAGTGTGGGGGTTAGAGTGGGTCACAGAGTGCAGGGTGGGGGTTACAGTGGGCCACAGAGTGCAGGGTGGGGGGTTACAGTTGGACACAGAGTGCAGGGTGGGGGTTACAGTGAGTCACAGAGTGCAGGGTGGGGGTTACAGTGGGCCACAGAGTGCAGGGTGGGGGGTTACAGTGGGCCACAGAGTGCAGGGTGGGGGGTTACAGTGGGTCACAGAGTGCAGGGTGGGGGGTTACAGTGGGTCACAGAGTGCAGGGTGGGGGGTTACAGTGGGTCACAGAGTGCAGGGTGGGGGGTTACAGTGGGTCACAGAGTGCAGGGTTGGGGGTTACAGTGAGACACAGAATGCAGGGTGGGGGGATACAGTGAGTCACAGAGTGCGGGGTGGGGGGTTACAGTGAGTCACAGAGTGAAGGGTGGGGAATACAGTGAGACACAGAGTGCAGGGTGGGGTGTTACAGTGGGTCACAGAGCGCGGGGTGGGGGTTATAGTGAGACACAGAGTGCAGGGTGGGTTGTTACAGTGGGACACAGAGTGAAGAGTGGGGGTTACAGTGAGACACAGAGTGCAGGGTGGGGTGTTACAGTGCGACTCAGAGAGCAGGGTGGGGGTTACAGTGGGTCACAGAGTGTAGGGTGGGGGGTTACAGTGAGACACGGAGTGCAGGGTGGGGGGTTACAGTGGGTCGCAGAGCGCAGGGTGGGGGGTTATAGTGAGACACTGAGTGCAGGGTGGGGGGTTACAGTGAGTCACAGAGCGCAGGGCGGAGGTTACAGTGAGTCACAGAGTGCAGGGTGGGGGGTTACAGTGTGTCACAGAGTGCAGGGTGGGGGTTACAGTGGGACACAGAGCGCACCGTGGGGGTTACAGTGGGTCACAGAGTGCAGGGTGGGGGGTTACAGTGAGTCACAGAGTGCAGGGTGGGGGGTTACAGTGGGTCAAAGAGTGCAGGGTGGGGGCTTACAGTGGGACACAGAGGGCAGGGTGGGGGTTACAGTGGGTCACAGAGTGCAGGGTGGGGGGTTACAGTGAGTCACAGAGTGCAGGGTGGGGGTTACAGTGAGACACAGAGTGCAGGGTGGGGGGTTACAGTGTGTCACAGAGTGCAGGGTGGGGGTTACAGTGGGACACAGAGCGCACCGTGGGGGTTACAGTGGGTCACAGAGTGCAGGGTGGGGGGTTACAGTGAGTCACAGAGTGCAGGGTGGGGGGTTACAGTGGGTCAAAGAGTGCAGGGTGGGGGCTTACAGTGGGACACAGAGGGCAGGGTGGGGGTTACAGTGGGTCACAGAGTGCAGGGTGGGGGGTTACAGTGAGTCACAGAGTGCAGGGTGGGGGTTACAGTGAGACACAGAGTGCAGGGTGGGGGCTTACAGTGAGTCACAGAGTGCAGGGTGGGGGGTTACAGTGGGTCACAGAGTGCAGGGTGGGGGATTACAGTTGGTCAAAGAGTGCAGGGTGGGGGCTTACAGTGGGACACAGAGGGCAGGGTGGGGGTTACAGTGGGTCACAGAGTGCAGGGTGGGGGGTTACAGTGAGTCACAGAGTGCAGGGTGGGGGGTTACAGTGAGTCACAGAGTGCAGGGTGGGGGGTTACAGTGAGTCACAGAGTGCAGGGTGGGGGGTTACAGTGAGTCACAGAGTGCAGGGTGGGGGGTTACAGTGAGTCACAGAGTGCAGGGTGGGGGCTTACAGTGAGTCACAGAGTGCAGGGTGGGGGGTTACAGTGAGTCACAGAGTGCAGGGTGGGGGGTTACAGTGAGTCACAGAGTGCAGGGTGGGGGTTACAGTGAGACACAGAGTGCAGGGTGGGGGGTTACAGTGAGTCACAGAGTGCAGGGTGGGGGCTTACAGTGAGTCACAGAGTGCAGGGTGGGGGGTTACAGTGAGTCACAGAGTGCAGGGTGGGGGGTTACAGTGAGTCACAGAGTGCAGGGTGGGGGCTTACAGTGAGTCACAGAGTGCAGGGTGGGGGGTTACAGTGAGTCACAGAGTGCAGGGTGGGGGTGTTACAGTGAGACACAGAGTGCAGGGTGGGGGGTTACAGTGGGTCACAGAGTGCAGGGTGGGGGGTTACAGTGAGACACAGAGTGCAAGGTGGGGGGTTACAGTGAGAAAGAGAGTGCAGGGTGGGGGGTTACAGTGAGACACAGAGTGCAGCGTGGGGGGGTTACAGTGAGTCACAGAGTGCAGGGTGGGGGGTTACAGTGAGACACAGAGTGCAGGGTGGGGGGTTACAGTGAGACACAGAGTGCAGCGTGGGGGGGTTACAGTGAGACACAGAGTGCAGGGTGGGGGGTTACAGTGAGTCACAGAGCGCAGGGTGGGGGTTACAGTGGGACACAGAGCGCAGGGTGGGGGTTACAGTGGGTCACAGAGAGTAGGGTGAGGGTTACAGTGGGACACAGAGCGCAGGGTGGGGGTTACAGTGGGTCACAGAGAGTAGGGTGAGGGTTACAGTGAGACACAGAGCGCAGGGTGGGGGTTACAGTGAGACACAGAGTGCAGGGTGGGGGGTTACAGTGAGTCACAGAGTGCAGGGTGGGGGGTTACAGTGGGTCACAGAGTGCAGGGTGGGGGGTTACAGTTGGTCAAAGAGTGCAGGGTGGGGGCTTACAGTGGGACACAGAGGGCAGGGTGGGGGTTACAGTGGGTCACAGAGTGCAGGGTGGGGGGTTACAGTGAGTCACAGAGTGCAGGGTGGGGGGTTACAGTGAGTCACAGAGTGCAGGGTGGGGGGTTACAGTGAGTCACAGAGTGCAGGGTGGGGGGTTACAGTGAGTAACAGAGTGCAGGGTGGGGGGTTACAGTGAGTCACAGAGTGCAGGGTGGGGGCTTACAGTGAGTCACAGAGTGCAGGGTGGGGGGTTACAGTGAGTCACAGAGTGCAGGGTGGGGGGTTACAGTGAGTCACAGAGTGCAGGGTGGGGGTTACAGTGAGACACAGAGTGCAGGGTGGGGGGTTACAGTGAGTCACAGAGTGCAGGGTGGGGGCTTACAGTGAGTCACAGAGTGCAGGGTGGGGGGTTACAGTGAGTCACAGAGTGCAGGGTGGGGGTGTTACAGTGAGACACAGAGTGCAGGGTGGGGGGTTACAGTGGGTCACAGAGTGCAGGGTGGGGGGTTACAGTGAGACACAGAGTGCAAGGTGGGGGGTTACAGTGAGAAAGAGAGTGCAGGGTGGGGGGTTACAGTGAGACACAGAGTGCAGCGTGGGGGGGGTTACAGTGAGTCACAGAGTGCAGGGTGGGGGGTTACAGTGAGACACAGAGTGCAGGGTGGGGGGTTACAGTGAGACACAGAGTGCAGCGTGGGGGGGTTACAGTGAGACACAGAGTGCAGGGTGGGGGGTTACAGTGAGTCACAGAGCGCAGGGTGGGGGTTACAGTGGGACACAGAGCGCAGGGTGGGGGTTACAGTGGGTCACAGAGAGTAGGGTGAGGGTTACAGTGGGACACAGAGTGCAGGGTGGGGGGTTACAGTGAGACACAGAGCGCAGGGTGGGGGGTTACAGTGAGACACAGAGCGCAGGGTGGGGGTTACAGTGAGACACAGAGTGCAGGGTGGGGGGTTACAGTGAGTCACAGTGCGCAGGGTGGGGGTTACAGTGGGACACAGTGCGCAGGGTGGGGGGTTACAGTGAGTCACAGAGTGAAGGGTGGGGATTACAGTGAGACACAGAGTGCAGGGTGGGGGGTTACAGTGGGCCACAGAGTGCAGGGTGGGGGGTTACAGTTGGACACAGAGTGCAGGGTGGGGTGTTACAGTGAGACACAGAGTGTAGGGTGGGGGGTTACAGTGAGACACAGAGTGCAGGGTGGGGGGTTACAGTGGGACACAGAGTGCAGGGTGGGGTGTTACAGTGAGACACAGAGTGCAGGGTGGGGGGTTACAGTGGGTCACAGAGTGCAGGGTGGGGGGTTACAGTGAGACACAGAGTGCAGGGTGGGGGTTACAGTGAGTCACAGAGTGCAGGGTGGGGGTTACAGTGGGCCACAGAGTGCAGGGTGGGGGGTTACAGTGGGCCACAGAGTGCAGGGTGGGGGGTTACAGTGGGTCACAGAGTGCAGGGTGGGGGGTTACAGTGGGTCACAGAGTGCAGGGTGGGGGGTTACAGTGGGTCACAGAGTGCAGGGTGGGGGGTTACAGTGGGTCACAGAGTGCAGGGTCGGGGGTTACAGTGAGACACAGAATGCAGGGTGGGGGGATACAGTGAGTCACAGAGTGCGGGGTGGGGGGTTACAGTGAGTCACAGAGTGAAGGGTGGGGATTACAGTGAGACACAGAGTGCAGGGTGGGGTGTTACAGTGGGTCACAGAGCGCGGGGTGGGGGTTACAGTGAGACACAGAGTGCAGGGTGGGGTGTTACAGTGGGACTCAGAGAGCAGGGTGGGGGTTACAGTGAGTCACAGAGTGCAGGGTGGGGGGTTACAGTGGGTCACAGAGTGTAGGGTGGGGGGTTACAGTGGGACACAGAGTGCAGGGTGGGGTGTTACAGTGAGACACAGAGTGTAGGGTGGGGGGTTACAGTGAGTCACAGAGTGCAGGCCGGGGTTACAGTGAGACACAGAGTGCAGGGTGGGGGGTTACAGTGGGACACAGAGTGCAGGGTGGGGTGTTACAGTGAGACACAGAGTGTAGGGTGGGGGGTTACAGTGAGACACAGAGTGCAGGGTGGGGGGTTACAGTGGGACACAGAGTGCAGGGTGGGGGGTTACAGTGAGACACAGAGTGCAGGGTGGGGGGTTACAGTGAGTCACAGAGTGCAGGGTGGGGGGTTACAGTGGGACACAGAGTGCAGGGTGGGGGTTACAGTGAGTCACAGAGTGCAAGGTGGGGGGGTTACAGTGAGACACAGAGTGCAGGGTGGGGGGTTACAGTGGGACACAGAGTGCAGGGTGGGGGGTTACAGTGAGACACAGAGTGCAGGGTGGGGGGTTACAGTGGGACACAGAGTGCAGGGTGGGGGGTTACAGTGAGTCACAGAGTGCAGTGTGGGGGTTAGAGTGGGTCACAGAGTGCAGGGTGGGGGTTACAGTGGGCCACAGAGTGCAGGGTGGGGGGTTACAGTTGGACACAGAGTGCAGGGTGGGGGTTACAGTGAGTCACAGAGTGCAGGGTGGGGGTTACAGTGGGCCACAGAGTGCAGGGTGGGGGGTTACAGTGGGCCACAGAGTGCAGGGTGGGGGGTTACAGTGGGTCACAGAGTGCAGGGTGGGGGGTTACAGTGGGTCACAGAGTGCAGGGTGGGGGGTTACAGTGGGTCACAGAGTGCAGGGTGGGGGGTTACAGTGGGTCACAGAGTGCAGGGTTGGGGGTTACAGTGAGACACAGAATGCAGGGTGGGGGGATACAGTGAGTCACAGAGTGCGGGGTGGGGGGTTACAGTGAGTCACAGAGTGAAGGGTGGGGAATACAGTGAGACACAGAGTGCAGGGTGGGGTGTTACAGTGGGTCACAGAGCGCGGGGTGGGGGTTATAGTGAGACACAGAGTGCAGGGTGGGTTGTTACAGTGGGACACAGAGTGAAGAGTGGGGGTTACAGTGAGACACAGAGTGCAGGGTGGGGTGTTACAGTGCGACTCAGAGAGCAGGGTGGGGGTTACAGTGGGTCACAGAGTGTAGGGTGGGGGGTTACAGTGAGACACGGAGTGCAGGGTGGGGGGTTACAGTGGGTCGCAGAGCGCAGGGTGGGGGGTTATAGTGAGACACTGAGTGCAGGGTGGGGGGTTACAGTGAGTCACAGAGCGCAGGGCGGAGGTTACAGTGAGTCACAGAGTGCAGGGTGGGGGGTTACAGTGTGTCACAGAGTGCAGGGTGGGGGTTACAGTGGGACACAGAGCGCACCGTGGGGGTTACAGTGGGTCACAGAGTGCAGGGTGGGGGGTTACAGTGAGTCACAGAGTGCAGGGTGGGGGGTTACAGTGGGTCAAAGAGTGCAGGGTGGGGGCTTACAGTGGGACACAGAGGGCAGGGTGGGGGTTACAGTGGGTCACAGAGTGCAGGGTGGGGGGTTACAGTGAGTCACAGAGTGCAGGGTGGGGGTTACAGTGAGACACAGAGTGCAGGGTGGGGGGTTACAGTGTGTCACAGAGTGCAGGGTGGGGGTTACAGTGGGACACAGAGCGCACCGTGGGGGTTACAGTGGGTCACAGAGTGCAGGGTGGGGGGTTACAGTGAGTCACAGAGTGCAGGGTGGGGGGTTACAGTGGGTCAAAGAGTGCAGGGTGGGGGCTTACAGTGGGACACAGAGGGCAGGGTGGGGGTTACAGTGGGTCACAGAGTGCAGGGTGGGGGGTTACAGTGAGTCACAGAGTGCAGGGTGGGGGTTACAGTGAGACACAGAGTGCAGGGTGGGGGCTTACAGTGAGTCACAGAGTGCAGGGTGGGGGGTTACAGTGGGTCACAGAGTGCAGGGTGGGGGATTACAGTTGGTCAAAGAGTGCAGGGTGGGGGCTTACAGTGGGACACAGAGGGCAGGGTGGGGGTTACAGTGGGTCACAGAGTGCAGGGTGGGGGGTTACAGTGAGTCACAGAGTGCAGGGTGGGGGGTTACAGTGAGTCACAGAGTGCAGGGTGGGGGGTTACAGTGAGTCACAGAGTGCAGGGTGGGGGGTTACAGTGAGTCACAGAGTGCAGGGTGGGGGGTTACAGTGAGTCACAGAGTGCAGGGTGGGGGCTTACAGTGAGTCACAGAGTGCAGGGTGGGGGGTTACAGTGAGTCACAGAGTGCAGGGTGGGGGGTTACAGTGAGTCACAGAGTGCAGGGTGGGGGTTACAGTGAGACACAGAGTGCAGGGTGGGGGGTTACAGTGAGTCACAGAGTGCAGGGTGGGGGCTTACAGTGAGTCACAGAGTGCAGGGTGGGGGGTTACAGTGAGTCACAGAGTGCAGGGTGGGGGGTTACAGTGAGTCACAGAGTGCAGGGTGGGGGCTTACAGTGAGTCACAGAGTGCAGGGTGGGGGGTTACAGTGAGTCACAGAGTGCAGGGTGGGGGTGTTACAGTGAGACACAGAGTGCAGGGTGGGGGGTTACAGTGGGTCACAGAGTGCAGGGTGGGGGGTTACAGTGAGACACAGAGTGCAAGGTGGGGGGTTACAGTGAGAAAGAGAGTGCAGGGTGGGGGGTTACAGTGAGACACAGAGTGCAGCGTGGGGGGGTTACAGTGAGTCACAGAGTGCAGGGTGGGGGGTTACAGTGAGACACAGAGTGCAGGGTGGGGGGTTACAGTGAGACACAGAGTGCAGCGTGGGGGGGTTACAGTGAGACACAGAGTGCAGGGTGGGGTGTTACAGTGGGACTCAGAGAGCAGGGTGGGGGTTACAGTGAGTCACAGAGTGCAGGGTGGGGGGTTACAGTGGGTCACAGAGTGTAGGGTGGGGGGTTACAGTGGGACACAGAGTGCAGGGTGGGGTGTTACAGTGAGACACAGAGTGTAGGGTGGGGGGTTACAGTGAGTCACAGAGTGCAGGCCGGGGTTACAGTGAGACACAGAGTGCAGGGTGGGGGGTTACAGTGGGACACAGAGTGCAGGGTGGGGTGTTACAGTGAGACACAGAGTGTAGGGTGGGGGGTTACAGTGAGACACAGAGTGCAGGGTGGGGGGTTACAGTGGGACACAGAGTGCAGGGTGGGGGGTTACAGTGAGACACAGAGTGCAGGGTGGGGGGTTACAGTGAGTCACAGAGTGCAGGGTGGGGGGTTACAGTGGGACACAGAGTGCAGGGTGGGGGTTACAGTGAGTCACAGAGTGCAAGGTGGGGGGGTTACAGTGAGACACAGAGTGCAGGGTGGGGGGTTACAGTGGGACACAGAGTGCAGGGTGGGGGGTTACAGTGAGACACAGAGTGCAGGGTGGGGGGTTACAGTGGGACACAGAGTGCAGGGTGGGGGGTTACAGTGAGTCACAGAGTGCAGTGTGGGGGTTAGAGTGGGTCACAGAGTGCAGGGTGGGGGTTACAGTGGGCCACAGAGTGCAGGGTGGGGGGTTACAGTTGGACACAGAGTGCAGGGTGGGGGTTACAGTGAGTCACAGAGTGCAGGGTGGGGGTTACAGTGGGCCACAGAGTGCAGGGTGGGGGGTTACAGTGGGCCACAGAGTGCAGGGTGGGGGGTTACAGTGGGTCACAGAGTGCAGGGTGGGGGGTTACAGTGGGTCACAGAGTGCAGGGTGGGGGGTTACAGTGGGTCACAGAGTGCAGGGTGGGGGGTTACAGTGGGTCACAGAGTGCAGGGTTGGGGGTTACAGTGAGACACAGAATGCAGGGTGGGGGGATACAGTGAGTCACAGAGTGCGGGGTGGGGGGTTACAGTGAGTCACAGAGTGAAGGGTGGGGAATACAGTGAGACACAGAGTGCAGGGTGGGGTGTTACAGTGGGTCACAGAGCGCGGGGTGGGGGTTATAGTGAGACACAGAGTGCAGGGTGGGTTGTTACAGTGGGACACAGAGTGAAGAGTGGGGGTTACAGTGAGACACAGAGTGCAGGGTGGGGTGTTACAGTGCGACTCAGAGAGCAGGGTGGGGGTTACAGTGGGTCACAGAGTGTAGGGTGGGGGGTTACAGTGAGACACGGAGTGCAGGGTGGGGGGTTACAGTGGGTCGCAGAGCGCAGGGTGGGGGGTTATAGTGAGACACTGAGTGCAGGGTGGGGGGTTACAGTGAGTCACAGAGCGCAGGGCGGAGGTTACAGTGAGTCACAGAGTGCAGGGTGGGGGGTTACAGTGTGTCACAGAGTGCAGGGTGGGGGTTACAGTGGGACACAGAGCGCACCGTGGGGGTTACAGTGGGTCACAGAGTGCAGGGTGGGGGGTTACAGTGAGTCACAGAGTGCAGGGTGGGGGGTTACAGTGGGTCAAAGAGTGCAGGGTGGGGGCTTACAGTGGGACACAGAGGGCAGGGTGGGGGTTACAGTGGGTCACAGAGTGCAGGGTGGGGGGTTACAGTGAGTCACAGAGTGCAGGGTGGGGGTTACAGTGAGACACAGAGTGCAGGGTGGGGGGTTACAGTGTGTCACAGAGTGCAGGGTGGGGGTTACAGTGGGACACAGAGCGCACCGTGGGGGTTACAGTGGGTCACAGAGTGCAGGGTGGGGGGTTACAGTGAGTCACAGAGTGCAGGGTGGGGGGTTACAGTGGGTCAAAGAGTGCAGGGTGGGGGCTTACAGTGGGACACAGAGGGCAGGGTGGGGGTTACAGTGGGTCACAGAGTGCAGGGTGGGGGGTTACAGTGTGTCACAGAGTGCAGGGTGGGGGTTACAGTGAGACACAGAGTGCAGGGTGGGGGCTTACAGTGAGTCACAGAGTGCAGGGTGGGGGGTTACAGTGGGTCACAGAGTGCAGGGTGGGGGATTACAGTTGGTCAAAGAGTGCAGGGTGGGGGCTTACAGTGGGACACAGAGGGCAGGGTGGGGGTTACAGTGGGTCACAGAGTGCAGGGTGGGGGGTTACAGTGAGTCACAGAGTGCAGGGTGGGGGGTTACAGTGAGTCACAGAGTGCAGGGTGGGGGGTTACAGTGAGTCACAGAGTGCAGGGTGGGGGGTTACAGTGAGTCACAGAGTGCAGGGTGGGGGGTTACAGT
The DNA here is from genome assembly GCF_036971445.1 of Narcine bancroftii. NCBI lineage: Eukaryota > Metazoa > Chordata > Chondrichthyes > Torpediniformes > Narcinidae > Narcine > Narcine bancroftii. Next base: position 9,996,929 of record NC_091470.1, on the reverse strand, counting down.
GAGTCACAGAGTGCAGGGTGGGGGCTTACAGTGAGTCACAGAGTGCAGGGTGGGGGGTTACAGTGAGTCACAGAGTGCAGGGTGGGGGGTTACAGTGAGTCACAGAGTGCAGGGTGGGGGTTACAGTGAGACACAGAGTGCAGGGTGGGGGGTTACAGTGAGTCACAGAGTGCAGGGTGGGGGCTTACAGTGAGTCACAGAGTGCAGGGTGGGGGGTTACAGTGAGTCACAGAGTGCAGGGTGGGGGGTTACAGTGAGTCACAGAGTGCAGGGTGGGGGCTTACAGTGAGTCACAGAGTGCAGGGTGGGGGGTTACAGTGAGTCACAGAGTGCAGGGTGGGGGTGTTACAGTGAGACACAGAGTGCAGGGTGGGGGGTTACAGTGGGTCACAGAGTGCAGGGTGGGGGGTTACAGTGAGACACAGAGTGCAAGGTGGGGGGTTACAGTGAGAAAGAGAGTGCAGGGTGGGGGGTTACAGTGAGACACAGAGTGCAGCGTGGGGGGGTTACAGTGAGTCACAGAGTGCAGGGTGGGGGGTTACAGTGAGACACAGAGTGCAGGGTGGGGGGTTACAGTGAGACACAGAGTGCAGCGTGGGGGGGTTACAGTGAGACACAGAGTGCAGGGTGGGGGGTTACAGTGAGTCACAGAGCGCAGGGTGGGGGTTACAGTGGGACACAGAGCGCAGGGTGGGGGTTACAGTGGGTCACAGAGAGTAGGGTGAGGGTTACAGTGGGACACAGAGCGCAGGGTGGGGGTTACAGTGGGTCACAGAGAGTAGGGTGAGGGTTACAGTGAGACACAGAGCGCAGGGTGGGGGTTACAGTGAGACACAGAGTGCAGGGTGGGGGGTTACAGTGAGTCACAGTGCGCAGGGTGGGGGTTACAGTGGGACACAGTGCGCAGGGTGGGGGGTTACAGTGGGTCACAGATAGTAGGGTGGGGGTTACAGTGGGACACAGAGTGCAGGGTGGGGGGTTACAGTGAGTCACAGAGTGCAGGGTGGGTTGTTACAGTGGGACACAGAGTGAAGAGTGGGGGGTTACAGTGAGACACAGAGTGCAGGGTGGGGTGTTACAGTGAGTCACAGAGAGTAGGGTGGGGGGTTACAGTGAAACATAGAGCGCAGGGTGGGGGGTTACAGTGAGTCACAGAGTGCAGGGTGGGGGGTTACAGTGAGACACAGAGTGCAGGGTGGGGGTTACAGTGAGACACAGAGTGCAGGGTGGGGGATAACAGTGAGTCACAGAGTGCAGGGTGGGGGTTACAGTGAGACACAGAGTGCAGGGTGGGGGGTTACAGTGAGACACAGAGTGCAGGGTGGGGGTGTTACAGTGAGACACAGAGTGCAGGGTGGGGGGTTACAGTGGGACACAGAGTGCAGGGTGGGGTCTTACAGTGGGTCACAGAGTGCAGGGTGGGGGGTTACAGTGGGATACAGAGTGCAGGGTGGGGGGTTACAGTGGGTCACAGAGTGCAGGGTGGGGGGTTACAGTGGGTCACAGAGTGCAGGGTGGGGGGTTACAGTGGGTCACAGAGTGCAGGGTCGGGGGTTACAGTGAGACACAGAATGCAGGGTGGGGGGATACAGTGAGTCACAGAGTGCGGGGTGGGGGGTTACAGTGGGACACAGAGTGCAGGGTGGGGGGTTACAGTGGGTCACAGAGTGCAGGGTGGGGGGTTACAGTGAGTCACAGAGTGAAGGGTGGGGTGTTACAGTGGGTCACAGAGTGCGGGGTGGGGTGTTACAGTGGGACTCAGAGAGCAGGGTGGGGGTTACAGTGAGTCACAGAGTGCAGGGTGGGGGGTTACAGTGGGTCACAGAGTGCAGGGTGGGTGGTTACAGTGGGTCGCAGAGCGCAGGGTGGGGGGTTATAGTGAGACACTGAGTGCAGCGTGGGGGGTTACAGTGAGTCACAGAGCGCAGGGTGGGGGGTTACAGTGGGTCACAGAGTGCAGGGTGGGGGGTTACAGTGGGACACAGAGTGCAGGGTGGGGTGTTACAGTGAGACACAGAGTGTAGGGTGGGGGGTTACAGTGAGACACAGAGTGCAGGGTGGGGGGTTACAGTGGGACACAGAGTGCAGAGTGGGGTGTTACAGTGAGACACAGAGTGCAGGGTGGGGGGTTACAGTGAGTCACAGAGTGAAGTGTGGGGGGGTTACAGTGGGACACAGAGTGCAGGGTGGGGGGTTACAGTGAGACACAGAGTGCAGGGTGGGGGGTTACAGTGAGTCACAGAGTGCAGGGTGGGGGGTTACAGTGGGACACAGAGTGCAGGGTGGGGGTTACAGTGAGTCACAGAGTGCAGGGTGGGGGGGTTACAGTGAGACACAGAGTGCAGGGTGGGGGGTTACAGTGGGACACAGAGTGCAGGGTGGGGGGTTACAGTGAGACACAGAGTGCAGGGTGGGGGGTTACAGTGAGACACAGAGTGCAGGGTGGGGGGTTACAGTGAGACACAGAGTGCAGGGTGGGGGTTACAGTGAGTCACAGAGTGCAGGGTGGGGGTTACAGTGGGCCACAGAGTGCAGGGTGGGGGGTTACAGTGGGCCACAGAGTGCAGGGTGGGGGGTTACAGTGGGTCACAGAGTGCAGGGTGGGGGGTTACAGTGGGTCACAGAGTGCAGGGTGGGGGGTTACAGTGGGTCACAGAGTGCAGGGTGGGGGGTTACAGTGGGTCACAGAGTGCAGGGTCGGGGGTTACAGTGAGACACAGAATGCAGGGTGGGGGGATACAGTGAGTCACAGAGTGCGGGGTGGGGGGTTACAGTGAGTCACAGAGTGAAGGGTGGGGAATACAGTGAGACACAGAGTGCAGGGTGGGGTGTTACAGTGGGTCGCAGAGCGCAGGGTGGGGGGTTATAGTGAGACACTGAGTGCAGGGTGGGGGGTTACAGTGAGTCACAGAGCGCAGGGTGGGGGGTTACAGTGAGTCACAGAGCGCAGGGTGGGGGGTTACAGTGAGACACAGAGTGCAGGGTGGGGGGTTACAGTGAGTCACAGAGCGCGGGGTGGGGGTTATAGTGAGACACAGAGTGCAGGGTGGGTTGTTACAGTTGGACACAGAGTGAAGAGTGGGGGTTACAGTGTGACACAGAGTGCAGGGTGGGGTGTTACAGTGGGACTCAGAGAGCAGGGTGGGGGTTACAGTGGGTCACAGAGTGTAGGGTGGGGGGTTACAGTGAGACACGGAGTGCAGGGTGGGGGGTTACAGTGGGTCGCAGAGCGCAGGGTGGGGGGTTATAGTGAGACACTGAGTGCAGGGTGGGGGGTTACAGTGAGTCACAGAGCGCAGGGCGGAGGTTACAGTGAGTCACAGAGTGCAGGGCGGGGGTTACAGTGAGACACAGAGTGCAGGGTGGGGGGTTACAGTGTGTCACAGAGTGCAGGGTGGGGGTTACAGTGGGACACAGAGCGCACCGTGGGGGTTACAGTGAGTCACAGAGTGCAGGGTGGGGGGTTACAGTGGGTCAAAGAGTGCAGGGTGGGGGCTTACAGTGGGACACAGAGGGCAGGGTGGGGGTTACAGTGGGTCACAGAGTGCAGGGTGGGGGGTTACAGTGAGTCACAGAGTGCAGGGTGGGGGCTTACAGTGAGTCACAGAGTGCAGGGTGGGGGGTTACAGTGAGTCACAGAGTGCAGGGTGGGGGTTACAGTGAGACACAGAGCGCAGGGTGGGGGGTTACAGTGAGACACAGAGCGCAGGGTGGTGGGTTACAGTGAGACACAGAGTGCAGCGTGGGGGGGGTTACAGTGAGTCACAGAGTGCAGGGTGGGGGGTTACAGTGAGACACAGAGCGCAGGGTGGTGGGTTACAGTGAGACACAGAGTGCAGCGTGGGGGGGTTACAGTGAGACACAGAGTGCAGGGTGGGGGGTTACAGTGGGTCACAGAGTGCAGGGTGGGGGGTTACAGTGAGACACAGAGGGCAGGGTGGGTGGTTACAGTGAGTCACAGAGCGCAGGGTGGGGGTTACAGTGGGACACAGAGCGCAGGGTGGGGGTTACAGTGGGACACAGAGTGCAGGGCGGGGGTTACAGTGAGACACAGAGTGCAGGGTGGGGGGTTACAGTGTGTCACAGAGTGCAGGGTGGGGGTTACAGTGGTACACAGAGCGCACCGTGGGGGTTACAGTGGGTCACAGAGTGCAGGGTGGGGGGTTACAGTGAGTCACAGAGTGCAGGGTGGGGGGTTACAGTGGGTCAAAGAGTGCAGGGTGGGGGTTACAGTGAGACACAGAGTGCAGGGTGGGGGCTTACAGTGAGTCACAGAGTGCAGGGTGGGGGGTTACAGTGGGTCACAGAGTGCAGGGTGGGGGGTTACAGTGGGTCACAGAGTGCAGGGTGGGGGGTTACAGTGAGTCACAGAGTGCAGGGTGGGGGGTTACAGTGAGTCACAGAGTGCAGGGTGGGGGTTACAGTGAGACACAGAGTGCAGGGTGGGGGCTTACAGTGAGTCACAGAGTGCAGGGTGGGGGGTTACAGTGGGTCACAGAGTGCAGGGTGGGGGGTTACAGTGGGTCAAAGAGTGCAGGGTGGGGGCTTACAGTGGGACACAGAGGGCAGGGTGGGGGTTACAGTGGGTCACAGAGTGCAGGGTGGGGGGTTACAGTGAGTCACAGAGTGCAGGGTGGGGGGTTACAGTGAGTCACAGAGTGCAGGGTGGGGTGTTACAGTGAGACACAGAGTGCAGGGTGGGGGGTTACAGTGGGTCACAGAGTGCAGGGTGGGGGGTTACAGTGAGACACAGAGTGCAAGGTGGGGGGTTACAGTGAGAAAGAGAGTGCAGGGTGGGGGGTTACAGTGAGACACAGAGTGCAGGGTGGGGGGTTACAGTGGGACACAGAGTGCAGGGTGGTGGGTTACAGTGAGACACAGAGTGCAGGGTGGGGGGTTACAGTGAGTCACAGAGCGCAGGGTGGGGGTTACAGTGGGACACAGAGCGCAGGGTGGGGGTTACAGTGGGTCACAGAGAGTAGGGTGAGGGTTACAGTGGGACACAGAGTGCAGGGTGGGGGGTTACAGTGAGACACAGAGCGCAGGGTGGGGGGTTACAGTGAGACACAGAGCGCAGGGTGGGGGTTACAGTGAGACACAGAGTGCAGGGTGGGGGGTTACAGTGAGTCACAGTGCGCAGGGTGGGGGTTACAGTGGGACACAGTGCGCAGCGTGGGGGGTTACAGTGGGTCACAGATAGTAGGGTGGGGGTTACAGTGGGACACAGAGTGCAGGGTGGGGGGTTACAGTGAGTCACAGAGTGCAGGGTGGGTTGTTACTGTGGGACACAGAGTGAAGAGTGGGGGGTTACAGTGAGACACAGAGTGCAGGGTGGGGTGTTACAGTGAGTCACAGAGAGTAGGGTGGGGGGTTACAGTGAAACATAGAGCGCAGGGTGGGGGGTTACAGTGAGTCACAGAGTGCAGGGTGGGGGGTTACAGTGAGACACAGAGTGCAGGGTGGGGGTTACAGTGAGACACAGAGTGCAGGGTGGGGGATAACAGTGAGTCACAGACTGCAGGGTGGGGGTTACAGTGAGACACAGAGTGCAGGGTGGGGGGTTACAGTGAGACACAGAGTGCAGGGTGGGGGTGTTACAGTGAGACACAGAGTGCAGGGTGGGGGGTTACAGTGGGACACAGAGTGCAGGGTGGGGTCTTACAGTGGGTCACAGAGTGCAGGGTGGGGGTTACAGTGGGACACAGAGTGCAGGGTGGGGGGTTACAGTGGGTCACAGAGTGCAGGGTGGGGGGTTACAGTGGGTCACAGAGTGCAGGGTGGGGGGTTACAGTGGGTCACAGAGTGCAGGGTCGGGGGTTACAGTGAGACACAGAATGCAGGGTGGGGGATACAGTGAGTCACAGAGTGCGGGGTGGGGGGTTACAGTGGGACACAGAGTGCAGGGTGGGGGGTTACAGTGGGTCACAGAGTGCAGGGTGGGGGGTTACAGTGAGTCACAGAGTGAAGGGTGGGGTGTTACAGTGGGTCACAGAGTGCGGGGTGGGGTGTTACAGTGGGACTCAGAGAGCAGGGTGGGGGTTACAGTGAGTCACAGAGTGCAGGGTGGGGGGTTACAGTGGGTCACAGAGTGCAGGGTGGGTGGTTACAGTGGGTCGCAGAGCGCAGGGTGGGGGGTTATAGTGAGACACTGAGTGCAGGGTGGGGGGTTACAGTGAGTCACAGAGCGCAGGGTGGGGGGTTACAGTGGGTCACAGAGTGCAGGGTGGGGGGTTACAGTGGGACACAGAGTGCAGGGTGGGGTGTTACAGTGAGACACAGAGTGTAGGGTGGGGGGTTACAGTGGGACACAGAGTGCAGAGTGGGGTGTTACAGTGAGACACAGAGTGCAGGGTGGGGGGTTACAGTGAGTCACAGAGTGAAGTGTGGGGGGGTTACAGTGGGACACAGAGTGCAGGGTGGGGGGTTACAGTGAGACACAGAGTGCAGGGTGGGGGGTTACAGTGAGTCACAGAGTGCAGGGTGGGGGGTTACAGTGGGACACAGAGTGCAGGGTGGGGGTTACAGTGAGTCACAGAGTGCAGGGTGGGGGGGTTACAGTGAGACACAGAGTGCAGGGTGGGGGGTTACAGTGGGACACAGAGTGCAGGGTGGGGGGTTACAGTGAGACACAGAGTGCAGGGTGGGGGGTTACAGTGGGACACAGAGTGCAGGGTGGGGGGTTACAGTGAGTCACAGAGTGCAGTGTGGGGGTTAGAGTGGGTCACAGAGTGCAGGGTGGGGGTTACAGTGGGCCACAGAGTGCAGGGTGGGGGGTTACAGTTGGACACAGAGTGCAGGGTGGGGTGTTACAGTGAGACACAGAGTGTAGGGTGGGGGGTTACAGTGAGACACAGAGTGCAGGGTGGGGGGTTACAGTGGGACACAGAGTGCAGGGTGGGGGGTTACAGTGAGACACAGAGTGCAGGGTGGGGGGTTACAGTGAGACACAGAGTGCAGGGTGGGGGTTACAGTGAGTCACAGAGTGCAGGGTGGGGGTTACAGTGGGCCACAGAGTGCAGGGTGGGGTGTTACAGTGGGCCACAGAGTGCAGGGTGGGGGGTTACAGTGGGTCACAGTGTGCAGGGTGGGGGGGTTACAGTGGGTCACAGAGTGCAGGGTGGGGGGTTACAGTGGGTCACAGAGTGCAGGGTGGGGGGTTACAGTGGGTCACAGAGTGCAGGGTCGGGGGTTACAGTGAGACACAGAATGCAGGGTGGGGGGATACAGTGAGTCACAGAGTGCGGGGTGGGGGGTTACAGTGAGTCACAGAGTGAAGGGTGGGGAATACAGTGAGACACAGAGTGCAGGGTGGGGTGTTACAGTGGGTCGCAGAGCGCAGGGTGGGGGGTTATAGTGAGACACTGAGTGCAGGGTGGGGGGTTACAGTGAGTCACAGAGCGCAGGGTGGGGGGTTACAGTGAGTCACAGAGCGCAGGGTGGGGGGTTACAGTGAGACACAGAGTGCAGGGTGGGGGGTTACAGTGAGTCACAGAGCGCGGGGTGGGGGTTATAGTGAGACACTGAGTGCAGGGTGGGGGGTTACAGTGAGTCACAGAGCGCGGGGTGGGGGTTATAGTGAGACACTGAGTGCAGGGTGGGTTGTTACAGTGGGACACAGAGTGAAGAGTGGGGGTTACAGTGAGACACAGAGTGCAGGGTGGGGTGTTACAGTGGGACTCAGAGAGCAGGGTGGGGGTTACAGTGGGTCACAGAGTGTAGGGTGGGGGGTTACAGTGAGACACGGAGTGCAGGGTGGGGGGTTACAGTGGGTCGCAGAGCGCAGGGTGGGGGGTTATAGTGAGACACTGAGTGCAGGGTGGGGGGTTACAGTGAGTCACAGAGCGCAGGGTGGGGGGTTACAGTGAGTCACAGAGCGCAGGGCGGAGGTTACAGTGAGTCACAGAGTGCAAGGCGGGGGTTACAGTGTGTCACAGTGTGCAGGGTGGGGGTTACAGTGGGACACAGAGCGCACCGTGGGGGTTACAGTGAGTCACAGAGTGCAGGGTGGGGGGTTACAGTGGGTCAAAGAGTGCAGGGTGGGGGCTTACAGTGGGACACAGAGGGCAGGGTGGGGGTTACAGTGGGTCACAGAGTGCAGGGTGGGGGGTTACAGTGAGTCACAGAGTGCAGGGTGGGGGTTACAGTGAGTCACAGAGTGCAGGGTGGGGGGTTACAGTGAGTCACAGAGTGCAGGGTGGGGGTTACAGTGAGACACAGAGCGCAGGGTGGTGGGTTACAGTGAGACACAGAGTGCAGCGTGGGGGGGTTACAGTGAGTCACAGAGTGCAGGGTGGGGGGTTACAGTGAGACACAGAGCGCAGGGTGGTGGGTTACAGTGAGACACAGAGTGCAGCGTGGGGGGGTTACAGTGAGACACAGAGTGCAGGGTGGGGGGTTACAGTGGGTCACAGAGTGCAGGGTGGGGGGTTACAGTGAGACACAGAGGGCAGGGTGGGTGGTTACAGTGAGTCACAGAGTGCAAGGTGGGGGGTTAGAGTGAGAAACAGAGTGCAGGGTGGGGGGTTACAGTGAGACACAGAGTGCAGGGTGGGGGGTTACAGTGGGACACAGGGTGCAGGGTGGTGGGTTACAGTGAGACACAGAGTGCAGCGTGGGGGGGTTACAGTGAGACACAGAGTGCAGGGTGGGAGGTTACAGTGAGTCACAGAGCGCAGGGTGGGGGTTACAGTGGGACACAGAGCGCAGGGTGGGGGTTACAGTGGGTCACAGAGAGTAGGGTGAGGGTTACAGTGGGACACAGAGTGCAGGGTGGGGGGTTACAGTGGGTCACAGAGAGTAGGGTGGGGGTTACAGTGGGACACAGAGTGCAGGGTGGGGGGTTACAGTGAGACACAGAGCGCGGGGTGGGGGGTTACAGTGAGTCACAGAGTGCAGGTGGGGGGTTACAGTGAGACACAGAGCGCAGGGTGGGGGTTACAGTGAGACACAGAGTGCAGGGTGGGGGGTTACAGTGAGTCACAGAGCGCAGGGTGGGGGGTTACAGTGAGTCACAGAGTGCAGGGTGGGGGGTTACAGTGAGTCACAGAGCGCAGGGTGGGGGGTTACAGTGAGACACAGAGCGCAGGGTGGGGGGTTACAGTGGGTCACAGATAGTAGGGTGGGGGTTACAGTGGGACACAGAGTGCAGGGTGGGGGTTACAGTGAGTCACAGAGTGCAGGGTGGGGGGTTACAGTGGGTCACAGATAGTAGGGTGGGGGTTACAGTGGGACACAGAGTGCAGGGTGGGGGTTACAGTGGGTCACAGAGAGTTGGGTGGGGGGTTACAGTGAGACACAGAGTGCAGGGTGGGGGTTACAGTGAGACACAGAGAGCAGGGTGGGGGGTTACAGTGAGTCACAGAGAGTAGGGTGGGGGGTTACAGTGAGACACAGAGTGCAGGGTGGGGGTTACAGTGAGACACAGAGAGCAGGGTGGGGGTTACAGTGAGACACAGAGTGCAGGGTGGGGGGTTACAGTGGGACACAGAGTGCAGGGTGGGGTCTTACAGTGGGTCACAGAGTGCAGGGTGGGGGGTTACAGTGGGTCACAGAGTGCAGGGTGGGGATTACAGTGAGACACAGAGTGCAGGGTGGGGGTTACAGTGAGACACAGAGTGCAGGGTGGGGGTTACAGTGGGCCACAGAGTGCAGGGTGGGGGTTACAGTGGGTCACAGAGCGCAGGGTGGGGGGTTACAGTGGGACACAGAGTGCAGGGTGGGGTGTTACAGTGAGTCACAGAGTGTAGGGTGGGGGTTACAGTGGGTCACAGAGTGCAGGGTGGGGTGTTACAGTGAGACACAGAGTGCAGGGTGGGGTGTTACAGTGGTTCACAGAGCGCAGGGTGGGGGGTTACAGTGGGACACAGTGCGAAGGGTGGGGGTTACAGTGGGACACAGAGTGCAGGGTTGGGGTTACAGTGAGACACAGAGTGCAGGGTGTGGGTTACAGTGAGGCACAGAGTGCAGGGTGGGGTGTTACAGTGGGCCACAGAGCGCAGGGTGGGGGGTTACAGTGGGACACAGTGTGAAGGTGGGGGTTACAGTGAGACACAGAGTGCAGGGTGGGGGTTACAGTGGGTCACAGAGCGCAGGGTGGGGTTTACAGTGAGACACAGAGTGCAGGGTGGGGGTTACAGTGAGACACAGAGTGCAGGGTGGGGGTTACAGTGAGACACAGAGTGCAGGGTGGGGTGTTACAGTGGGCCACAGAGCGCAGGGTGGGGGGTTACAGTGGGACACAGTGTGAAGGTGGGGGTTACAGTGGGACACAGAGTGCAGGGTGGGGGGTTACAGTGGGACACAGTGTGAAGGTGGGGGTTACAGTGGGACACAGAGTGCAGGGTGGGGTTACAGTGGGTCACAGAGTGCAGGGTAGGGGTTACAGTGAGACACAGAGTGCAGGGTGGGTTGTTACAGTGGGACACAGAGTGAAGAGTGGGGGTTACAGTGAGACACAGAGTGCAGGGTGGGGTGTTACAGTGGGTCACAGAGCGCCGGGTGGGGGTTACAGTGAGACACAGTGTGCAGGGTGGGTTGTTACAGTGGGACACAGAGTGAAGAGTGGGGGTTACAGTGAGACACAGAGTGCAGGGTGGGGTGTTACAGTGGGACACAGAGTGCAGGGTGGGGGTTACAGTGAGACACAGAGTGCAGGGTGGGGGGGTTACAGTCGAGATTATCACACTGCTGTGTTGCGGTGTGAAAAGTTCAGCCCGCGAATTCTAAACAGGTCTGTGGACCCACCTCTTGGCTGAGGATGTGGAAAATTTTCCCTCACGACCCTTTCCCTGCGATACCATAAATTAAATGGTGATTAACGTGAAAATGAAGAGATCCCTCTCTGTGGAAACCATGGCCAATTTGGCCTGCAGTGTCCTGTAATGGTCTCTCTTCTCTTCTTGTATGAATCTGGAGATGGAGTTTCTTGGGGGTCTTGCCCTCACCTCAGGGTCACTGCTCAGGTATATAAAGCAAAGGCCGGTCAGAATGGGGTGAATCCTGGATTGTTGTGACCACCAGCCTCCCTGGGGGATGGAGCAAGGGGCCAGAACCTCCTTCCCTGCCAACGTGGTTGATTTATGGGCCTGAACGCTGGAATGGCAAACCCCTCCAATCCACGGGATGAGTAAAGAAATACAGTTGTGAAAAAAGACAGAATAATCAGGCTGAAGATAGATATGAGCAGCAGAATATTCCTCTGTTAATTTGGGCCCCTGCCAATTAGAATCAAGGAACATGTGGGCTGATAAATGGGAAGGAGAGGAGAAATGGCAGATAAACTAATAATGACTTGGGCTCTGATGAAACATATTTAGAAATTTACAAATTTAAAAATACTTTAGCAGCAGAGACAAATGAGGAGTGCTGGAATCACTGAACAACAATGCCAGAAGTCAGGGCTGATTGAAGAACCACGTCCAAAGCTGGCAGGACTACGACGTGAAGGAGCTGCTGGGACCCAGACTGGCCACTGCTGCTACCATCCCCTCCGCACCACCATCCCATTGGCTGCCCTTCACTCCCAGAGCCCGACAAGCTGGAGTGGACACCAGCCATCGCGGCTCCCTGCAGACTGAACGGGGAGGAGAGTGATTAGGGAAGGTGCAGGGCAGGGATTTATCTCTTCTCACTTTCCAAAGTGAAGGAGAGTAGTCGGTGAAAATATCAGAATGTAGATCATGGAACATTCCAAACCCTCGACGTTGAGCCAATTTACCTAAACCTACTCCACAATAACCCTCACACCCAGAACCCTTGATTTTCCTTCCATCCATGTATCTGTCTAAGAGTCTCTTAAGTGCCCCCAATGTTCCAGCCTCCACCACCATCCCCGGCAAGGCATTCCAGACCCCCACAACTCTCAGTGTAAATAAAACTTACCCCTGACGTCTCCCCTAAACTTCACTTTGTACACGTGTCCTCTGGTGTTTGCTGATCCTGCTCTGGGAAACTGGCACTGGCCATTCACCCTATCTGTGCCTCTCAGAATCTTGTAAACCACTATCAAGTTTCCTCTCATCCTTCTATGACCAAAGAGGAAAGTCCCACCTCTGCTAACCTTGCCTTATGAGACACGTTCACCAATCCAGGCGACATCCTGGTAAATCTGTTCTGCACTCTCTCCACAGCTTCCCCATCCTTCCTATAATGAGGTGACCAGAACTGAACACAATACTCTAAGTCTGTTCTCATCAGAGATTTGTAGAGTTGCAGCATGACCCCTTGACTGAACGCAGTCCCCCATTAATGAAGCCCTTCTTAATGATTCTATCAACCTGTGCGGTGACCTTGAGGGATGTATGGATTTGGACCCCAAGGTCCCTCTGTTCATCCACAGTAACCAACCATTAACCCTATCCTCAGCCTTCTGGTTTGTCCATCTCCTCACACTTATCCAGATTGAACTCCATCTGCCACTTCTCTGCCCACCTCTGCATCCTGTTTGGGCAGATTTGTTTTTTGGGAAGGAGTTGGAGGAGAATTGGAGGGCATTTAAAGGTGAGATTTTGAGGGTTAGGGAATCTTTATGTTCCTGTTAGGATAAAAGGAAGGGTCAAATGTTCAAGAGAGATTAGAAAGTTGGTTCGAGATAAGAGGGAGACCTACATTAAATACAGGAAGCAAGGGATGGACGAGATGCTTGAAAGATACATAGATTGTAGAAAGAAGCTTAAGACAGAAATTAGAAAAGCAAAAAGAAGGTACGAAGTGGCTATAGTGAACAAGGTGAAAGTAAATCCGAAGGGATTTTACAAATATGTGAATAGCAAGAGGAGAGAGGATAGAATTGGTCCACTGGAGAATCGGAGCGGACGAATATGTGAGAAGCCGAATGAGATGGGGGAGATATCGAATGAGTTCTTCTCGTTGGTATTCAATGGGGAAAAGGATATGGAATTATGTAGGATAAGTGAGGCAAAAGGGGTAATTATGGAAAATGTAGGGATTAGGAAAGAGGGGGTATTAGAACTTTTGAGGCATATAAAGGTGGATAAGTCCTCGGGTCCCGACGGGATTTCCCCCAGGACCTTGAGGGAGGTCAGGGAGGAAATAGCGGAGGCTCTGACAGTGATTTTCCAACAGTCACTAGAGCCACAGGGTTGGCATATCGCAAATGTGGTTTCTCTGTTAAAAAAGGGCTCCAGGTGTCAGCCCAGCAATAATTGGTCAGTAGGTTTGATGTCGGTGGTCAGTAAACTAATGGAGAGTATTCTTAGAGATAATAAGTACAAGTATCTAGAGAGACAGGGACTGATCAGCGACACTCAACATGGTTATGTTGACAAATCTTGTTGAATTTTGAGGAGGTGACTAGGAATGTTGATGAGGGTAGAGCAGTAGATGTGGACTATATGGATTTCAGTAAGGCCTTCGATAAGGTTCCGTATGGAAGGTTGGTAAGGAAAGTTCAGGCGCTAGGTACCAATATTGAGATAGTCAGATGGGTTCAACGGTGGCTAGAGGGTAGATACCAGAGAGTCATGGTGGATAACTGTCTGTCAGGATGGAGGTCGGTGACGAGTGGTGTGCCTCAGGGATCGGTGTTGGGTCCCTTGTTGTTATTTAATGATTTAGCTGATGGAGTGGTCAATTGGATTAGTAAACATGCGGATGATACAAAAATAGGGGGAGTTGTGGATAGTGAGGAGGGTTTTCGTGGACTGCAGAAGGATTTGGACTGTTTAGAAGAGTGGGCTGAAAGGTGGCAGATAGAATTTAATATCGATAAGTGTGAAGTGCTTCATTTTGGGAAGAATAATCAAAACAGGACATATGCAGTGAAGGGGATGGCATTGAGGAATGCAGAGGAACAGAGAGATCTTGGAATAATGGTTCATTGTTCTTTAAAAGTGGAATCTCATGTGGATAGACTGGTAAAGAAGGCTTTTGGTATGCTGGCCTTTATAAATCAAAACATAGATATAGGAGTTGGGAGGTGATGTTGAGACTGTTCAAAACATTGGTGAGGACAAATTTGGAATACTGTGTGCAGTTCTGGTCCCCAAATTATAGGAAGGATATCAATAAGGTAGAGAGGGTGCAGAGAATTTTACCAAAATGTTGCCTGGATTGCAGTATCTAGAATACGAAGAAAGACTGAGTTGCCTGGGTTTTTATTCATTGGAGCGTAGAAGGTTGAGGCGGGATTTGATAGAGGTATTTAAAATTATGAGGGGGATTGATAGAGTAAATGTGAATAGGCTCTTCCCCTTGAGGGTAGGAGAGATTGGAACAAGGGGTCAAGAGTTAAGGGTTAGGGGGAAAAAGTTTAGGAGTAACATGAGAGGGAACTTCTTCACTCAGAGAGTGGTGGTTGAGTGGAATGACCTTCCAGAAGAGGTGGTTGCAACAGGATCCATTTTAACATTTAAGAGAAAATTGGATAAGTGCATGGATGTGAAGGGACTGGAGGGTTATGGGCAGGGAACGGGTAGGTGGAACTAATGAAGTTTCATGTAAATCAGTGCGGACTGGAAGGGACAAGATGGCTTGTTTCCATACTGTAATTGTTATTTGGTTATATGGTTATATCCTCTTGTGACCTTCGACAACTGTCCACAACTCCTCCAACCTTCACTGACAACCTTCTGCCTCTTCGTCCAGGTCATTGATAAAAATCACAAAGAGCAGGGGTCCCTAAACAGATCCCTGCAACACTCCACTAGTCACGATCTCCAGAAAGAAAACTTTCCTTCCACTTTTACTCTCTGCTTTCTGCAGGCAAACCAATTCTGTATCTATGCGGCCAATATTCCATGGATTCCATGTCTCATAACTTTCTGAACGTGTCTCCCATTGTCCAATGCCTTACCAAAATCCATATACTCCACATCTTCTGCCCCACCACCTCTCCTCTCCTCTCCTCCTTTTACACTCCAAAGAGAAAAGTCCCAGCTCTGTCAACTTCGCCTTATGAGACACATTCTCCAATCCAGGCAACATCCTGGTGAATCTCCTCTGCCCTCTCTCCACAGCCTCCCCATCCTTCCTGTAAAGAGGTGACCAGAACCAAACTCAGTATTAACTAACCAATCGATAACACTTACTCAAAGGACAAGCAGACAGGCTCAGAGTCATTGGGTCACATAGCGTGGAAACAGGCCCTTTAGCCCAACCTGCCCACACCAACCAAACTGTCCCACCCACACTGGCCCAACCTGCCTATGTTTGGCCAATATCCCTCTGGTCCATCCTATCCACGGATCTGTCCAAATGGGTCTTAAATATTTAACTAGCCCTGCCTCAACCCACTCCTCTGGCTGCCTGTTCCAATCACCCACCACCCTCCGTGTAAAACAGTTCCCCCTCAAGTTCCTGTTCAATTTCTCCCCTCTCCTCAGACCCATGTCCTCTGGTTACTGATTCCCCTGCTCTGGGCAAGAGACTCTCTGTTCACCCAATCTATTCCTCACATGGATTTGGGAGGATCCTGGATCAGGCAGCGCCCACGGTGGGGATTGAAACTGGCGCTGAGAGCCAGTGACACTACCTGCTGCACACCGCTTCCCGCTTTGTCCACATTGTATAGCCAGGCAGCTCCAGAGCGGCTGGTCACTTCTTGACAAACACATCTGATTCTGATCGCCAGGTTCTCGGGTTGAGACACCCTCCACACCGTTTCTCTCTCCGCTGACGCTGCCCGACCGGCTAAGTGTTTCCTGCATTTCAAATTTACTGCCTCTGCTGGGTTTTGCTCTCAGTGCAAATCCATTCCAGTTTCCCGGAATCCATCCCATAGCACACAAAATACCCCCCAACACCACCCATTCCCTCCACTCTCCCCACCCTCGTGACGTTAATGTCCTCGGGACACTCAGTGGCCCGGATCACCCCGGGGTGTGGAGGCAGGAGGGAGGGTGAGTGTAAAGAGGGAGGGGGAGAAGGTTGGGAGGCGAGGGTGAGTGTAGGAAGGGGTGAAGGGCGGTGAACATGCGGGGGTGGGGAGGAAGGGAAATGTGCAGCAGGGTCGGCGCCAAGGGCGATATCCACGGGCATTGCCCCCCAAACAAGCGAAGTATTGTGACGCGTCCCTAGTCTCCACACAATATCAGCAACTTGTCTGGCCCGTTGCAGGGACAGCCGTGGTGTTGCACAGAGAAGGTCCAGGTGGGCACCACCCCCCCACCCTCCCGAGCAACCTTGAGCATCAGATTGTGCCCCCCGCGGTTACTCTAATGCCCCCACTAATTCTGGCACCAACCCTGGTGGTGGGGAGAGTGGGTGAGAAGGCAAAAGGGGGTGAGGGGGTAGAGGGGGGTGAGGGGGCAAGAAGGATGAGGGGTTGGAGAGAGGGGGTGAAAGAAGATTCGGTGGGTTGAAGAGGAATGGGGGTGGAAAGGGGAGAGGGTGAGGGGGGGAGCCCGAGAGGAAGCGGAGGGGGGTTGATGGGGGTGGTTGAGGGAGGTGTTGGGGAGGGTGATGGGGGTAAGGTGAGGAGGAGGCTGAGGAGGGTGATGGGGAGGTTGAGGAGGGTGATGGGAGAGGGGGGTCTCTGGGGGGAGCAGTGCTGGTACTCACTGGAGTTGAGTAGGACCATGGCCTTGAGGCAGAGATATTCATCGTGTTGGAGTCTCAGCTCACGGAACCGGGACGTGGCTGCCAGCAACATGTCGAAGATCTCCAGAATCCCCTCCACACACTGCCCATCATCCCTGCGGAGAAAACAATTAGCACCGGTCCTGGACATGGGGAATGCCCCGGCTCCACGCAGGGGCTGGAGTAATGTCCTGGGGTCACGTCCTGGGGGGTAAGCTCCCAGGAGCTCATGTCCTGGGGTCATGTACCGGGGGTCACGTCCCAAGGGTCACGTCCCTGGGGCTGGTTGTGGGTGGGGTGGACAGGGGGATAAGCAGGATTCTGCAGGGATTTGGAGAAGGACCTCAGGAGGATTACTGGCCTGAAGGACATGAGAGGTTGGAATGGGGGTCGGTGGGTGAGACAACACGAGGAAACATGTCCCCCAAGCCTGCCCCACCACTCCCTGTCGTGACACCTGATCTGTCCTCATCTTCTCCTCAAACCAGATGGTGGGACAGGCCCTCAGCCCAACCTGCCCACACCGACCAAAATGCCCCACCCCCCAGTCCCACCTGCCTGCATTTGGCCCAGATCCCTCTAAACCCATCCTGTCCACGTATCTGTCCAAATGTGTCCAAAACATTGCAATAGCCCATGCCTCATCCACATCCTCCGGCAGCCCGTTCCACACGCCCACCACCCTCTGTGTAAAAACATTTTCCCTCAGGTTCCCATATTAAAAATAATTTCAAAATAAGAAAATGCAATCTCTGCTCCCCCTAAACCCATGTCCTGATTGCCCTACTCTGGACAAAGGAGTCTGCATTCCCCAATGTAGACCACTCAAATCATTTAAGATGTTCCCTCTCTGGTTCCCCACTGCCCTCCTGCCCCTGATCTTTTATAGAACACAGAACATTCCGGCACAGTACAGACTTAAGCCCACAATCTCATGCTGACCGATGGAAACCTTCACAACAAGCTCACCCTTCCCTTCCTCACACCTGTCACAGTAAGGAAGTAAGGAGTTGGTACGTTCTCCCCATGTCTGAGTGGGTTTTCCCCAGGGGGTCAGGATTCCTCCCACCGTTCAAAAAGTTCCGGGGGTTGTAGGTGAATTGGGTGTAATTGGGCGGCATGGACTTGTGGGCCAAAAGGGCCTGTCACTGCACTGTAGGCCTAAATTTAAATTTAAATTTTAAAATGTAACCTATTTTTCTTACATCCATGTGCCTATCTAAGAGTCCCAGACTGTTTGAGACCCTACTCCCTCCCCCCTGTCCTAAAGGGTTCGAGGTCCCACTTCCTCCCCCTGACCCACAGGATCCGAGGCCCCACTCTCCCTCATCCTGGAGCATCCAAGACCCCAATCCCTCCCTTCAAATCACAGTGTCCAAGAGCCCACTCCCTCCCCATCTTGGAGGGTCCGAGACCCAATTCCCTCCCCCATGTCCCGGAGGGTCTAAGGCCCCACGACCACTCCCCCCTGGCCCACAGGGTCTGAGAGCCCACTCACTCTCTGGACAGGGGGGCAGAGAGAGGGAATGAGGGACGGATACAGGAGAGAAGGGTTGGCTGATGGGAGAGGGGTAGGAGAGAGGGGCAGAGTGAGGGGATTCTCTGTACATTCGTGACCCATGGGGCCAATTCCATGTGTGTGAACCAGCCAGTAACCCCAGGACAGGTGAATGGGCAAGGAAAGCTAGGTCTCTGCTCAGGGAGGGCGTTTGGCTCGGGTAAATGAGTGCTAATCGACTTTATTAATGACACAGCTGACTCATTCATTACTCAGGCTGCAGCAACAACAGTTTGTGTGATTCAGGTGGTTTTGTCTGAATAAACAGCCCTCCGCTCCAGGCCCTCGACTGTGTTCCAAGTCAAACAGGGACGTGAGGCCCAGGAGCCAGGCTGTTTTATTGATTACAAAACGAACAAACTGTTCTCTTGGCATCAAAGCAGAATTTGCTTCATCTTCACAGTCCGAGAGAATCATGTCATGTAGCCCTGTGTGGGGGGGAGTGAGGGAAGAGAGGGGGGAGAGCGAGGGAACAGTGAGGGGGAGCAAGAGGGAGAGTGAGGTGGAAGGCAAGGGAAGAGCGAGGGGAGAGGGCGAGGGGGAGCTGGGGCAGTGAGGGGGGGCAGTGCAGAGAGGAGCTAGGGGGAAGCGAAGGGGGAGAGTGAGGGGGAGAGCAAGAGTGAGGGGGCAGTGAGGGAGGAGTGAGGAGAAGAGCGAGGGGGATGGGCGAGGGGGAGTGAGGGGACAGCGAGGGGGGAGTGAGGAGAGGAGCAAGGGAGAAGGGTGAGGGGAAAGCAAAGGGGGAGAGTGAAGGGGAGGGCAAGGGGAGAGGGCGAGGGGGTGCAAGGGGGAAGTAAAGGGGCAGCAAGGGGGGAGTGAGGTGGCATTGAGGGGGGAGTTAAGCAAGGGGAGATGGCAAGGGGGGAGCTGGGGGAGTGCAGGGGGAGAAGTTGTATGTGAGAGACACGGGGATGCAGAGGGGTGACAGGCTGAGACAGTTGAGGAGAGGCAGCACTGCATCAACACCAGCCCAGCCATCACTCCGCACTCTCTCTGCATTGCTCAGGGTTCCTGTCCATAGCCAGGAACATTCCGGATGCTGAACCAGCTCTGTTCCCTCTGACCCCAGGCCCTGTGCAGAGAAAGGTTGGGTACTGAAGTGGGCTCTCTCTCACAGTGGAACTGAATGGGGCTCCAGGCCTCGCAGCCCCTGCACAGTTTCTCACCTGCCATTGCCCACCCATTGCTGACACCCAACGGTTCCTAACCACCTCCATCCACCTCACCACACATCCCCACCATCCCTCCGGAGGCCCGGTGAACCAGGGGTCGGGGAGGCTGACAGAGATGCCCCGAACTCAAGGGTCACCATTCGACCGATCAGAGGCTGTGCGACAACAGAGGTTAGCCTTGGCAGGGCATTCCAGGCATACACCACCACTCTATGTGTATAAACCTTTCCCCTCTCGTCTCACCTAAACTTCCCTCCCTTCACTTTGTACAGATGTCCTCTGGTGTTTGCTGATCCCACCTGGGGAAACAGGCATTGGTGGTCCACCCTCTCTATGCCTCTCAGAATCATGTCGACCTCTATCAAGTCTCCTCTCATCCTTCAAAGAGAAAAGTCCCAACTCTGTTAACTTCTCATGAGATACCATATAACCATATAACAATTTACAGTATGGAAACAGGCCATATCGGCCCTTCTAGTCCGCACCAATCTACGTGAAACTCCACTGGTTCTACCTACCCACTCCCTGCCCATAACCCACCAACCCCCTCACATCCATGTACTCATCTAACCTCCTCTTAAATGACAGAATTGACCCTGCCCCAATTACCTCTTCTGGAAGATCATTCCACTCAGCCACCACTCTCTGAGTGAAGAAGCTCCTCTTATGTTACTCCTAAGCCTTAAACAGTCTCAACATCACCTCCCAGTTCCTATATTCTATGCTTTGATTTATAAAGGCCAGCATACCAAAAGCCTTCTTCACCACCCTATCTACATGGGAATCCACCTTCAGGGAACGCTGAACCATCATTCAAAGATCCCTCTGTTCCTTAATGCCCTCCCCTTCACTGCATACATCCTATTTTGGTTATTCTTCCCAAATCCAGGCCACATCCTGCTAAATCTCCTCTGCACCCTCTCCACAGCTTCCACATCCTTCCTGTAATGAGATGACCAGAACTGAACACAATAGATTTGTAAAGTTGCCACAGATCTCTATACTCCTAACTTACTCCCCTGACTAATGAATCCCAGCATCCCACAGGCCTTCCTATCACCAGTGTGGTGACCTTGAGAGATGTATAGATTTGGACCCGAAGGTCCCTCTGCTCCTTCACACTGTTAAGTAATGACCATTAACCCTGTACTCTGCTTTCAATGTGACCTTCCAAAAATACACCACCTCACACTGACCTGGATTGAACTCCATCTGCCGCATTCTGTCCATATCATGCTGTAACCTACGACAGCCTTCAGCTCCATCCATAACTCCTCCAACCTTCATACCTTACTGACCCACCCTCTACATCCCCCCCACACTGGGCAGGTAGGGTGTGCTGGGGCTTACTGACCCAACTTACTGACCCAGCCCTTCAAGGAGACAACAGAATCTTGCCCACCCCCAGGGGTTGGGGACAAGGAATGGTTGGGGAGGAGGGATGACACAGTCCGGCTCAATCCAGCAGGAGGGAGAAGGTTTGAGGCACCCCAGCATGGGAAGTGTGGGCTGAATGGCCTGTTTCTGCATCCTACTTCTGCAGGTCACCAGTGGGGCCCCCGTCCAGAGCAAAGACAGATTGCGAAGGTTCTGACACTGCACCAGTGACCTGGCTTCACTGCATTCAAAATCTGGCAGTGACCAAATGTGGGATTTGGGTCAGCGCTGCCCTTCGGTCCATCTCCCCCAAGCTCAACCAAGGTGCCCTCTCGAACTGGACCCATTTGCCAGAATTTGGCCTACATCTGTCTCACCCTTTCCTACCCACAGCACAGAGCTGTGCTCGGTCTAACCCACCACCCTCCATGTTAGCAAGGGGTTCCTCAGGTCCTTGCTTGACAAACCTATTGGAATTCTTTGAAGAAGTGACCAGCTGGCTGGATAAGGGAGATGCAGTGGTTCTTGTGTATTTGGATTATCAGAAGGCCTTTGACAAGGTGCTGCACGTGAGGCTACTTCACAAGATTAGAACTCAGGGTCTAACAGGAAACATAATAGCGTGGGTGGAACATTGGCCAATTGGCCGGAAGCAGAGAGTCGGAATACAGGGATCATATTCTGGTTGGCAGCCAGTTTCCAGTGATCTCCACAGGGGTCGGGGTTGGGGCCACTTCTTTTATGTTATATATTAATAATTTGGATTCTGGATTGAATGGGTTTGTGGCCAAGTTTGATGATATGAAAGTCGGAGGAGGCGGAGGTCGTTTTGGGGAAATAGGGAGGGTGCAGAAGGACTTGGTCAGATTCGGAGACAGGGCAGAGAAGCGGGAAATGAAGTGTAATGTTGGGAAGTGCACGGTAACACACTTTGGTGGAAGAAATAAATGGGCAGTCTATTTTCTAAATGGGGAGAAAACTGAAAATCCCCAGATGCAAAGGGACCTGGGAGACCTTGTGCAGGACGGCCTGAAGGGAAACTTGCAGGTTGATTTGGTGGAGAAGGCGGCAAATGCGATGCTGGAATCAGTTCAAGAGGAATGGAGTCTAAGAGCAGGGATGTGATGTTGGGGCTTTTTCAGTTCCTGGTGAGACCTCACGTGGAGGATTGTGGGCAGTTTTGTGCTCCTCATTGAAGAAAGGATGAGCTGATGTTGGAGAGGGTTCAGAGGAGGTTCACGAGGATGATTCCAGGAATGAAAGGGTTATCATATGAGGAATGTTTGACAGCTCTTGGTCTGAACTCAGTGAAATTTAGGACGAGGGTGATCTCACTGAAAGTCAAATATTGAAAGGCATTGGCAGAGTAGATATAGAAAGGTTGTTTCCCACGGTGGGAGAGTCAAGGACAAGAGAGCACAACTTCAGGATTGAAGGGTGCCCACTTAGATGTGGAGGAATTTCTTCAGCCAGAGGTTGGTGAATCTGTGGAGACCAGGTCATTGGGTGCATTTAAGGCAGAGATTGACAGGTTCTTGATTAGTCAGGGGATCAAAGGTTATGGGGAGAAGGCCGGGCAATGGGCTGAGTGGGAAAATGGGTCAGCATATGATTGAATGGCAGGGCAGACTCAATGGGCTGAATGGCCTATGCCTGCTCCTTGGTCTTGTGGTCCCCTTCAAATCTTCCCCTCTTATCTCCAACTGCACCCCTCAGTTTTAGACTGCCTGCCCTGGGGGAATGACCATGGTCATTCACCTTCTCCATTCCCCCATACAACCCCAGGCTTAGTCAGTACAAACCACACCCAGACCGATTCATGACTCCAGACCCACAGTTTTAGGATGCCCTGATCCACCCAGCCACTGCCCTCGACTTGAGGGGAGGGAGGTGCCACTCTTCTCTCACCTGTCCAGGATGAGATCAGGGGCAAAGAGGAGCTTGCCAGGATAGTCAATGGACCTCCACATCAACCCCACCATCAGTACCTCCAACCAGCAGCACTCCAACAACTGCACCTGGTCATGGAGATCGAGCTCGATGAAGCCTGCCGAGAGAGAGGCAGTCAGACGTGTGGCGGCAACCACTGTGCCCACAGAGCACATCCAGCCGGAATCCCCCACCCAGGAACTCACCAGGAAGCATCCGCAGAGGGGAGGGGGCAGAACTGACCAGGTCAGCAGCAGGAGAAGGGGCTTGGGTGGGGGTTGGAGGGAATTGGGGTAGACAGACACTTGGTGATATCTGTAAAGCTGCAGGCCAGGAGAGAGGCAGCAGGACATGTTGCGGACTCAGGACCTGTAGCTTGCCATATGCTACAGGCACGGACTGATGGGGAGGGGAGAGGGGATTGAGGCATGGAAGGAAAGTGCCAGTGACTGTATGGTCAGAATCACCTCCAAGGGAAGGACTTGGGCACTTAGTGGTCCCCTCATCAGTGCCTGCTTTCAATGGTCAAGAGGATGCCCCATGAAGGCAGTTCATAGACAAACCAGAACCCACACATTCCCCTCCACACCGTCCCATCACACACTCCTGGGATCAGACACAGAGTGAAGCTCCCTCTGCACCGTCCCATCGCACACTCCCGGGGTCAGATACAGAGTGAAGTTCCCTCTATACTGTTCTATCACACACTCCCGGGGTCAGACACAGAGTGAAGCTCCCTCCACACCGTCCCATCACACACTCCCGGGGTCAGATACAGAGTGAAGTTCCCTCTATACTGTTCTATCACACACTCCCAGGGTCAGACACAGAGTGAAGTTCCCTCTATACTGTTCTATCACACACTCCCAGGGTCAGACACAGAGTGATGTCTCCTCTGCACTGACCCATGACAGGGGGACATCGCTCGAGGGTTGTACCCTGCTGCAGTCTGTGCCGGGACGGACGTGGGTCTGGGTTACCTGGCACTTTCTTGGCCCATGCGATCATGTGAACGAGTTCGCGATCAGCCAGGTTGGTGAGGGACATCATCATGGAAGCCTCAGTGAAGGGCTTGTTGGCCTGGCTGAGCGAGTAGATGTTAGGGGGCTCGGCCTCCAGCAGCGTGGACAACAACTGCTCTGGAGCCAGCAGGTCCAGGCAGCTCTGGGGGGGCTGGAACCCCTGCACAGCTCTCCGCACCCTACCCCCCGGCTGGGCTGTGACACCATTCACCCGCGGTAGCCTCGACAGTCGGTAGTTGCAGCGGTCCCTCCGTGTGTCTGTGGGGGTGTGGAAGGGTGGGGAGAGGAAAGGTGGAGTGGTGGTATGGTGGGGGTAAGGGTGGAGTGGGGGGTGGGTGGGTGGAGGGGTTTGGTAGGGGTGATGCAGTTAGAGGGAGGAGAGGGAGAGGTGGGGAAAGGGTGAGTGATGCGTGGGGGAGAAGATGGGGGTTGGGAAGTGAGGACAAGATGAGATGGGGGAGAGTGGTGGGGAGGGAGAGAGGTGGAGAAGGTGGGATGGGGTGAATGAGTGAATGAGTGAGATGGATGAGTGGGGAGGTGGGAGGTGCATGGTGGGGGAGGGGTACGTGAAGGGAGGGGTAATGAGGTGTCAGAAAAGCGGTTAAGTTGGGGTAAGACAAGGGGATAGGTATTCGGGAGGGGTTTCAGTTGGGGAATTTGTGTGGGGAGAGAGGAGTGGGTAGTGGGGAGAGAGGAGTGGGGAGTGGGGAGAGAGAGAAGTGAGGAGAGAGGAGTGGGTAGAGGTGAGGGGAGAATGGGGAGAGGAGAATGGGGAATGGGGAGAGAGGAGTGGGTGGTGGCGAGGGGAGAGAGGAATGGGGAGAGGGGAGGGAGAGTGAGGGTGATTAAGTGCAAGACTGAAGAACATTCCACCCCATTTACCGAGCCCCAGTCATGCCTGTTCCCCAGAGTGCTCACCCACCTCCCCGATCCCTCTACTCCATCTCTTGTCCCACCCGTCTGTCACACCCCATCCCCTCTATTCCACACCCTGACTTGCCACTGCCACCCTTAAATAATGATGTCAAACCCTCATCCCTGAACTTTGCTGGCAGCTCATTCCACAATCTCACCGCCATCCAAGTCAATATATCGAGGAACCAACGAAAGAGGGTTCAATCCCCTACTGGGGAACGAGTCAGGACGCGTGGCAGATGTATGTGCAGGGGGACATTTTGGGTCCAGTGACCATAATGTCATTTGTTTCCAGTTAATTATGGAGAGGGATAAGTCTGGGCATCGGGTTGAGATTATAAATTGGAGAAAGGCCAATTTTGAGGAAATGAGAAAGGATCTAGAATGCATGGATTGGGAGAAGTTGTTTTCAGGCAAGGACGCGCGAGGTATTGCAGCATCTTCAAAGAGGAAATGTTCAGAGTACAGAGTTTGTATGTTCCTAAAAGGATTAAAGCCAAGGTTCGTAGGCACAGGGAACCTTATTTCGAGGGATACTGGGGATCAGGTAGGGATGAAATAAAGCAGATATCGTCAATAAGGAGCAAATTAGGTTCTTCAAGAGTGCAAAGGAAATCAGAAAGGCTGAAAGAACAGATGAGGCTGTGTTGGCTGACAACGTGATGGAAAATCCATAGAATTTCTACAAGTAAATTGAGAGCAAAAGGATAGTCAGGGACTATGTACTGGGAGCATGTCCGGGTATGTGCTCACTGGGAACACTGTACCGGGAGAATGTCCGGGAACGTCCTAACTGGGAGCACTGTACTGGGGCATGTCTGGGTACATCCTCACTGGGAACACTGTACTGGGGCATGATCGGGTGTGCCCTCACTGGGAACACTGTACCGGTGGCTATCTGGGTATGTCCTTACTGTACTGGGGGCATGTTCTAACTGGGAACACTGCACTGGGGTCATGTCCGGGTACGTCCTCACTGGGAACACTGTACTGGAGGCATGTCCGGGTACGTCCTCACTGGGAACACTGTACTGGGGGAATGTTTGGGTATGTTCTCACTGGGAACACTGTACTCAGGGCATGTCCAGGCACGTCCTCACTGGGAACACTGTACCGGGGGCATGTTTGGGTATGTCCACACTGGGAACCTTGTACTGGGTGCATGTCCATGTACTTCCTCACTGGGAACACTCTACTGGGGGGGAATGTCCGGGTATGTCCTCATTGGGAACACTGTACCATTTGAATGTCCCATCCAGGTATATCCTTACTGGGACATTGTCCAGGGAGAATTAGGCAGGCTTCTGGCAGATGGAATTATTCCCAACAACTGCCAGGTGATAGAATTTTGGTAATCAGGGTGGATATGTAGATCCCTAGAAGGGGCAATGGAGGCTGGCATGCTGGTGATGCAGACATGGCTGTGTGCACTGGTCCAGGGCATGAACCATGGATGGCACGCTTAGCGCTGTGCTGTTACAGAGCCAGTGGCCTGAGTTAAAATCTAGCACTGTCTGTATGTCCTCTTCGTGTCCACATGGTTTTCCCCGCAGGCTCCAGTTTCCTCCCAGGGGATTCAGGATAATTTGAGTGTAGTTGGGCGGCACTGGTTTAAAAGGCCAGAATGGGCTTCTACCGTGCTGGAAATAAAATTTAACAAAAAAAACGATGAAATTCTAATAGGACTAGACAGGGTAAATGCAGGAAGAATGTTCTGGATGTTGGGCAAGTCCAGAAGAAGGGGAGGCCATCTCGGATGGAGATGAGGAGAATGATCTTCACTCAGAGAGGTGTGAACTTGTAGAACCACAGAAAGTTGCTGGGCTGGTAACTTGGGACTCTGGGCTGATCAAATCGTAAATTCAAGGGAGATCATGCCTTGGCTAATGCAGCCCCCAAACTGTGAGGCCCCCCTTGGGGTATGGGATACAGTTTTGGGCTCCTTATTTAAGGAAAGATGTGCTGGCATTGGAGAGAGTTTAGAGAAGATTCACGAGAATGATTCCTGAAATGAAGGGATTAACAAATGAGGAATGTTTGGCGTCTCCTGGACTGCACTCCTTGGAGCTCAGAAAAATGAGGGGGTGGGGGGGGGACTTCATGAAAGCATTTGGAATGTTGAAAAGTCTGGACAGAGTGTATGTGGTAAAGTTATTTCCCATGGTGTGGGAGTCTAGGACAAGAGGGCACAACTTCAGGATGGAAGGGCACCCATTTAAAACAGAGATGTGGAGGAATTTCTTTAGCCAGAGAGTGGAGAACCTCTGGGATTTGCTGCCCTGGGTGGTGGTGGAGGTTGTTGGGTGCATTTAAGGTAGAGATTGATAGGTGTCTGAATAGTCAGAGTGTCTAAGGGGAGAAGGGCAGGGAGTGGGGTTGAGTGGGAGAATGGATCGGCTCATGATGGAATGGCAGAGCGGATCAATGGGCTGAATGGCCAACATCTGGTCCTTTATCCTATGTTCTACCTATTCTGTCCCATTTGCCTGGGTTTGGCCCATATCCTGCAGAATGTTTCCTGCCATGGTCCAGTGCCAAGTATTGCCATTGTCCCTTTCACTCGTTCTACCGCCTTGTTACCCCTACGAGTTCCCCCCCAAAACCTGAAATAGATGCCCTCCTCATTTCAACTGCCCCAGTGGATATTTAACCATCTCTCCTCCTATCACAACCAGGAATATTTATTCTGCCTTTTGTATAATTATTAGTTTTTCTGGATCATGAAATTTAAAAAAACATTAAAAATTTAGACATACAATACAGTGACAGGCCCTTCTGGCCCACAAGCCCCTGCTGCCCAATAACACCCAATTGACCTACAACCCCAGTACGTTTGAAGGGTGGGAGGAATCCTGAGCCCCCGGAGGAAATGCACGCAGACACGGTGAGAACGTAACCTCCTTACAGACAGCGTGGGATTCGAGCCCTGGTCGCTGTGATAGTGTTGAGATAATCACTATGTAACCGTGATGCCCAAATATTACGGTAGTTTAGTCTACGCGATTCCAGTGGGTGCATCTCATGTACTTTGTGGCTGCAGCAGGGAAGAATTTTGGTGCATCAGCATATGTACTCATGTATATGACAGTTGGCTCCTGGGTGCCAGGGTCAGGGACATCCCTGATCGAGTTCATAGGATTCTAGAGGGGGAGCAGCCAGATGTTGTGGTCCATGTGTGGACTAATGATATAGATAGGAGCAGGGATGAGGTCCTGAAGAGGGAATATAGGGAATTAGTGAAGAAGTTAAAAAGCAGGACCTCGAGGGTGGTGATCTTGGGTTTGCTGTCTGTGCCATGTGGCAGAGAGGGTAGGAACAGGGAGTTGGGGCAGATGAGTGTGTGGCTTGAGAGTTGGTCCCAGGGGGAAGGGATTCAGATTTCTGGATCATTGGGATTTTTTCTGGGGAGGGTCTGATCTGTACAAAAAGGACGGGCTGCACCTGAACTGAAGGGGGACCAATATCCTGGGGGGCAGGTTTGCTAGAGCTGATGGGGAGGGTTTAGTTTGGCAGGGGGGTGGGAATCAGAATGTAAGGGCAGAGATTAGAGTAGAAGGACTGAAGCTTGATGCTGTGTGCTCCGAGTTGGTGAGGAAGGACAGGCAGGAGACAAAACATAAATGGAGCCAGTTAGAGGGGTGGAAATGTGTCTATTTCAATGCAAGGAATATTAGGAATAAAGGGGATGAACTTAGAGCCTGGATCAGTACGTGGAACCATGATGTTGTGGCCGTTACAGAGACTTGGCTGGAGGAAGGGCAGGATCGGCTGATGCAGGTACTGGGTTTTAGGGGTTTTAAAAGGAATAGGATGGGAGGTAAGGGAGGGATGGGGGGAGTAACATTACTGGTCAGGGATAGTATCATGGCTATAGAAAGGGAAGAGGCTGCAGAGGGAGGGTCCACTGAGCCGGTGTGGGTGGAGTCAGAAACAGGAAAGGAGCTCTCACTGTGCTGGGAGTCTTTACAGGCCCCCAAATAACCCTTGGGACCTCGAGGAGCAGATCAGCAGGCAGATTTTGGAATGGTGGGAAATACAGGGTTGTAGTTATGGGTGATTTAAACTTCCCTAATATTGACTGGCACCTCCTGTCTGCAAGAGGGATGGAAGGGGCTGAATTTGTCAGGTGTGTCCAAGAAGGATTCCTGACACTGTGTGTGGACCGGCCGACGAGAGGAGAGGCCAGACTGGATCTGGTTCTGGGGAGTGAACCTGGTCAGGGGACGGACCTCTCGGTGGGGGAGCATTTTGGTGAGAGTGACCACAACTCCCTGAACTTCAACATAGCTACGGAAAAGGATATAAACTGTCAAACTGAGGAAGGGCTAATTACGAAGGGATGAGGCAGAAACTAGCGAGAGGAAATTGGGAACAAGGGTGAAAGCACAGAGGTAACGTGAAGGGAGTTTAGGGACCACTTGTACTGGGTTCAGGATAGGTTTGTCCCACTGTGACAGGGAAAAGATGGTGGGAAAAGGGAATCATGGCTGATGAAACAGGTCATGCAACTGATCAAGAAGAAGAAGGAAGCATATTTAGATATAGGAAGCAGGAAACAGGAAGGGGTCATGAGAAATACATGGTACCCAGGAAGGAGCTTAGGAAATGACCAGAGAGCTCGAAGGGGGCATGAGAAGCCTTGGCTTGAAGGATTAAGGAGAACCCCGGGGTGTTCTATGCATTTCTGAAGAACAGAAGGATGATGAGAATGAAGGTGGGGCCGATAAACGATAAAGGAGGCAACATTTGCCTGGAGGCGGAGGAGGTTGGGGAGGTCCTAAATGAATACTTTGTGTCAGTGTTCACAAAAGGACCTTGATCACGGTGAGGTCGAAATTGAACGGGCCTGTGGGCTGGACATTGTGGAGATTAAGGAAGAGGAAGTTTTGGATCTTCTTAAAATCATCAAGATTGATAAATCCCCGGGGCCGGACATGATGTGCCACAGGCTGCTGTGGGAAGGGAGGGAAGAGATAGTTGGGGCAATAGCTATGATCTTTAAATCCTCTTTGGCCACAGGGGAGGTGCCGGAGGATTGGAGAATGGCAAATATAGACCCCTTGTTTATAAAAGGTAATAGGGAGAATCCTGGAAATTATAGACCAGTGAGTCTTACGTCAGGGGTGTGTAAAGTAATGGAGAGGATTCTTAAGGACAGGATCTATGAGCATTTGGAGATGTCCAGTCTACTCAAGGATAGTCAGTAGGGCTTTGTGAGTGGAAGGTTGGGCCTCACGAGTCTAATTGAGATTTTTGAGGAGGTAACAAAATAAATTGATGAGGGTCGGGCGGTAAATGTGGTCGCCATGGATTTTAACAAGGTATTTGACAAGGTCCCCATGAGAGACTCGTTCAGAAAGTCGTGAGTCATGGGATCAGTGGAACTTTGGCCATGTGGATAGAAAATTGGCTTGTAGGAAGAAAGCAGAGAGTAATAGTGGAAGGAAAGTTTTCTGTCTGGAGGTCAGTGACTAGTGGAGTGTCGCAGGGATCTGTTCTGGGACCCCTGCTCTTTGTGATTTTTATAATTGACCCTGGATGAAGAGGCAGAAGGACGAGTCAGTAAGTTTTCAGATGACACAAAGGTTGGAGGAGTTGTGGATGGAATTGAAGGTTGTTGAAGGTTATAAGAGGATGTAGAGTTGGGCAGAGAAGTGGCAGATGAATTTCAAAGTGTGAGGTGATGCATTATGAAAGGACAAACCAGAGGGATGAGTACAGGGTTAATGGTTGGTTACTTAATAGTGTGAATGAACAGAGGGACCTTGGGGTCCAAATCCATACATCCCTCAAGGACACCACACTGGTTAATAGGATTGTTAAGAAGGCCTATGGGATGCTGGACTTCATTAGTTGGGGGACTGAGTTCAGGAGTAGAGAGACCATACATGGAGTATTGTGTTCAGTTCTGGTCACCTCATTATAGGAAGGATGTGGAAGCTGTCGAGAGAGGGCAGAGGAGATTTACCAGGATGTTGTCTGGATTGGAAAATAAGTCTCATGAGGCAAGGTTCACAGAGCTGGGACTTGCCTCTTTGGAGCGTAGAAGGATGAGAGGAGACTTAATAGAAGTCAACAAGATTGAGATGCAGGGATAGGGTGGACGGCCAGCACCTGTTTCCCAGGGCAGGATCAGCAAACTCCAGAGGACACGTGTACAAAGTGAAGGGAGGGAAGTTTAGGGGAGGTGTCAAGGTAAGTTTTTACACTGAGAGTTGTAGGGGCCTGGAATGCCTTGCCAGGGGATGCTGCTGGAGGCTGAAACATTAGGGGCATTTAAGAGACACTTAGACAGACACATGGATATAATAGAGGGTTACGGGGCGGGGAGGGTTTAGCCATTTTTCTTGGTGAGAATATATGGGTTGGCACAACATTGAAGGCTGAAGGGCCTGTACTGTGCTGTAATGTTCTATGTTAAAAGAATGTTTGGACGTGACCATGGACAGGAAAGGGTTCAAGAGATATGAGCTAAGAATAGGCCAGTGGGGCTAGTCTGGTGAGCACAGGTTAGGCTGAAGGGCCTGTTTCTGTGCAGTAGACTGGATGGCTCTGGGAAGGGGTGAACTGTGACCTGTGTGTTCAGACACATCGGCCAGGGAAGCTGCATCTGACACGGGGAGTGTGAGCGACTGACTGGTGAAGGATAGATGCTTTCCTGGAACCCAGCACCACAGGCAGCGGATCTCGTCTTTGTTTGAACGTCCCTGGCCACCACTTCAGACACCATCCATCTTCCACTTTCCTCCTATTGAGCAGCTGAGCAGATGTGTCCGCAGCCAGGGTAGAACATCTGGTAAAACAACTGGCTCCAACGCAGGGTGGGGGAACGGAGAGGCCCGCATCAGGGGGTGGCCCTCTGCTTATATCCCCGTGCAAAGCCACTCACAGCTTGGGAGGCAGGGCAGGGGGAGGAGGGAGGAAATAGAGGGGAAGGGGGTAAAGGCAGGGAGACAACAACGACTTGAGCTGCTCTGTTGCCACCAATGCAGGTAAACACATCAGGGCTGACTACAGGCGTGACTCCAGGAATGGGCTGAACAAGTAGTGCCACAGTCAGTGTGGAGGGTAGATGGGGGGCGGGGGGGGGAAGAGATTGGCAGAGAGAGGCAGGAGGACAGAGTGGGGGCGAGAAGAGTAAAGGCAGAGAGAGGCAGGAGGAGGGGGGAGAGTGAACATAAAAATCAAGATTCCTTTATTGCCATGTAATAAAGACAGTGTAATATTACATGGAATTTATTTTTTCCAGCTGTAAGGCAGACAGATTCACCACTGGCAGAAATTGGCTGAAGCGCCTCTTACAGTCAGAGAAAGAAAAGCAAAGTCACTGAATGGCTGTAGATTCGCTTCCAGCACCTTCCACAGCCACTCAGAGTCCAGTCCAAACCAATGGTCTGCGGAGTTTGCAGAAGCGCTGGAGGTGAATCTACGGACACTCGGTGACTTTGGGGGGGGGGGGGGGTCTTTTTTGCTTCTCTTTCTCTGTCCTTAAGAGGCGCTTAGGCAACTCTTGCCAGTGACAAATCTGTCTGCCTTACAACAGGCAACAGGGAATTTCATGTACGAGGGCACTGTTTTATTACATGACAGTAAATTGAATCTGTTGTTGGGTTAATTCAGGAGCCTGATGGCTGCAGGGAAGAAACCATCTTTAATCCTTTGGACTCCGGCCATTTTTAACCTTTCATAATATACACTCTGGACTGGGTCTTGTGGGTAAAGTACAGAACGAACTCCAGTATGAACCAACTGGGTAGGAAACCAGTCCCAGAAAACAGGGGCATGGAGTCCAAAGGGTTAAGCCCATTGGCAATGGCTCTCGCATTCTTGAGCACATCCTGATGGGAGAGGAGAGTGCATCAACGGTAGGTCGAATCCTTTGGTCTGTCGGCTGCCTTTCCCAGGGATCCCCTGAACTCCCTGCTGGAGATACAGTTCATATTGTCACAGAATCCTAGGAGGAATAGATGGAGTGAAGACTGAGAACCCATTACCCAGAGTAGGGAAATCGGTAACCAGAGGACAGGAGTTTAAGGTGAGGGGGAGGGAAGCCGAAGGGAATATCTTTGTTGAGGGAGGTGGGTGTGTGGAATGAGCTGCCAGAGGAGGAGGAGGAGGCAGGTGCTATAGAATGTTTATGAAGCATTTGGGTCAGATTCAATGAGCAAGTGACAGGTCAGCTCGTTGAGTGGTGTCACACAACAACCTTCACTCATTGTGAACAAAACCAAGGAACTGATGGTGGACATCAGTGAGATACTACAGATTCTATCACCAATGCTCCAGTCTTTTAGTTAATAAAAGCCTTGGTTTGGATCAACAAGTCTTTGGTTCTTTCGACATGCATTACAGTCAGGAGATCATGAACCAGGCCTCATCGAGGGATCGGCAGTGGAGAGGGTCAAGAACAAATTCCTGGGAGCCAACATCTCTGAAGATCGATCCTGGGGCCTCCATGTCGATGCAATCGTAAAGAAGGGCCGCCAGGGGCGATATTTTGTGTGGAGTTTGAGGAGATTTGACATGTCACTAAAAACATTTCTCCAGGTGGACTGTGGAGAACATTCTGACCAGTTGCATCACTGCCTGGTACGGAGGTGCCAATTCACAGGACAGGAACAGGCTACAGAGAGTGGTGAATTTGGCCAGCGCTACCTCAGGCATCAGTCTTCACTCCATCCAGGACATCTCCAGAAAGCAGCCTCTCTCCTCAAGGACCCTCCCCACCCAGGCCATTCCCTCTTCACTCTGCTACCATCAGGAAGGAGGTACAGGAGCCTGAAGACGAACACCCAGTAGCACAAGGACAGCTTCTTCCCCTCTGCCATCAGATTTCTGAATGGACAATGACCCACAGACACTCCCTCACGTTCTCTTATTTTGCACAAATGATCTATTTTTAAATAGGGTATTTTCAAAACTGTAATTTACAGCAGATTTTGCACCTGTAAAATGCACAAGCCCTGGCTCTGCAAAACAACACATTTTGTGACGTGCTAATTCTGATTCTGGGATTTGTGGATAAGATGGGTGCATTGGGAATCTGGTCCAAACACTGGCAGGTGAGACTAGTGTGGGTGGGGAATTTTGATTGATGTGGGCAGGTTGGACAGCAGGACCTGTTTCCATGCTGTGTGACTCTATGTACTAAGATGAAGTGATGGTTTGTTTTGCGAGCAGACCTGTTAGATATCTCGTGCATAGCACAGCATGCAAGACAGAGTGCAGAGCTGCAAAGAAAGATCAGTTGGGACAAAGCCCACTCTTGTTCATGCTCCTGACTCACCACTGCATCGCCAGATCTGGCCTCATCAGGAACAATGATAAGTCGCATCACAGAGAAGAGGTGGAAAATCTCCTAAAATGGTGCAAGAACCTCAATGTGTACCAGACGAAGGAGATGATCGTGGACTTCAAGAGGACCAGGAACAACCGCCCTCCACTACACATCAATAACTCTGTAGTAGAGAGTGGAGAGCACCAAGTTCTTGGAGTTCACTTAATGAATGACCTATTGTGGACACTCATCTCCTCACTCGTCAGGAAGATGTAACTGCACTTCCTGGGAAGACTGAAACAGGCAAGGCGACTGGCCACCATTATGTCTATTGACCATTATATCTATTATTTTTTTTTTAATTTTTAATTTTTCACACCATAAATCGCATTAACCATAATACACACTTTTTCCTTTTCACACATATACAGTGCCATTTTCTCCCCCCCTCCCTCCTCCCATCCCGCCCTCCCTACCTCCCCCTCCCATCCATTTAAGGTATACAATCTAGGATACATTAAACCAGTCAGACAATGTTGTCATTCAATAAAAATACACCAGAAATTCTACTGAGTCCATTCTTTTCATTTCCTTTTCCTTCCGTTAACTTAGGTAATGATTGTCCCCGGTAGGTTTTCGCTATTGTATTTAATGTAAGGCTCCCATATTTGTTCGAATATTTCAATATTATTTCTTAGACTATATGTTATTTTTTCTAATGGAATACATTTATTCATTTCTATATACCATTGTTGTATTTTCAAATTATCTTCCAATTTCCAGGTTGACATAATACATTTTTTTGCTACGGCTAGAGCTATCTTAACAAATCTTTTTTGTGCACCATCCAAATCAATTCCAAATTCTTTGTTTTTTATGTTACTTAGGAGGAAGATTTCTGGATTCTTTGGTATATTGTTTTCTGTAATTTTATTTAATATTTGGTTTAGATCTTCCCAAAATTTTTCTACTTTCTCACATGTCCAGATTGCATGAATTGTTGTTCCCATTTCTTTTTTACATCGAAAACATCTATCAGATACTGTTGGGTCCCATTTATTTAACTTTTGAGGTGTAATGTATAGCCCGTGTATCCAGTTATATTGTATCATACGTAACCTCGTATTTATTGTATTTCTCATCGTTCCGGAGCATAACTTCTCCCATGTTTCCTTTTTTATCTTTATATTTAAATCTTGTTCCCATTTTTGTTTAGTTTTACCATTTGTTTCCTCATTCTCCTTTTCTTGCAGTTTAATATACATATCTGTTATAAATCTTTTGATTATCATTGTATCTGTAATCACATATTCAAGGTTACTTCCCTCTGGCAAACTCAAGCTGCTTCCTAATTTATCCTTCAAGTAGGATCTCAATTGGTAATATGCCAGCGCTGTATCTTGAGTTATATTGTACTTATCTTTCATTTGTTCAAAGGATAAGAATCTATTTCCTGAAAAACAATTTTCTATTCTTTTAATCCCTTTTTTTTCCCATTCTCTAAAGGAAAAGTTATCTATTGTAAAAGGGAGTAACTTGTTTTGCGTCAATATTAGTTTTGGTAATTGATAAATTGTTTTATTTCTTTCTACATGAATCTTCTTCCAAATATTGAGGAGATGATGTAATACTGGAGAACTTCTATGTTGCACCAATTTTTCATCCCATTTATATAATATGTGTTCAGGTATCTTTTCCCCTATTTTATCTAATTCTAATCTTGTCCAATCTGGCTTTTCCCTTGTTTGATAAAAATCTGATAGGTATCTTAATTGTGCGGCTCTATAATAATTCTTAAAGTTTGGCAGTTGTAAGCCTCCTTGTTTATACCATTCTGTTAATTTATCTAGTGCTATCCTCGGTTTCCCTCCTCTCCATAAAAATTTCCTTATTATTTTCTTTAACTCCTTGATGTATTTCTCTGTCAGTTGTATTGGCAATGCCTGAAATAAGTATAATATCCTTGGAAAAATGTTCATTTTAATACAGTTTATCCTTCCTATTAGTGTTAGTGGTAAATCTTTCCAATGCTCTAAATCGTCGTGTAATTTTTTCATTAGTGGATAATAATTGAGTTTATATAGTTGGCCGAGATTTTTGTTTATTTGTACACCTAGGTATCTTATTGCTTGCATTTGCCATCTAAATGGTGATTCCTTCTTAAATTTTGAGAAATTCGCATTATTCATAGGCATTGCTTCACTTTTATTTACGTTTATCTTGTAACCCGACACTTCTCCATATTCCTTCAATTTCTTATATAATTCTTTTATTGATAGTTCTGGTTCTTTTAAGTACACTATAACATCATCCGCAAATAAACTGATTTTATATTCCTTGTCTTTTATTTTTATTCCTTTTATATTATTATCTGTTCTTATCAATTCTGCTAGTGGTTCTATAGCTAACGCAAACAATAAAGGTGATAGTGGGCATCCCTGCCGTGTTGACCTGCTTAAGTTAAATTGCTTTGATACATGTCCATTTACTGTCACTTTCGCTAACGGTCCCTTATATAATGCTTTAATCCAATTAATATACTTCTCCGGTAAACTGAATTTTTGCAATACTTTGAACAAATAATTCCATTCTACTCTGTCAAAGGCCTTCCCTGCGTCTAAATCAACTGCTACTGTTGGCGCTTTACTCCCTTCTACTGCATGAATTAAGTTAATAAATTTACAAATATTGTCTGTTGTGCATCTTTTTTTGATAAATCCAGTTTGGTCTAAATTTACCATTTTCGGTACATACTCTGCTAATCTGTTTGCTAATAGTTTAGCTATTATCTTATAATCTGTGTTAAGTAAAGATATTGGTCTATATGACGCTGGTGAGAGTGGATCTTTCCCTTGCTTTAGTATTACTGTAATTATTGCTGTTTTACATGAATCTGGTAAGCTTTGTGTTTCATCAATCTGGTTAATTAGGGGCGGAATTAATAAGTCTTTAAATGTTTTGTAGAATTCTATTGGGAATCCATCCTCTCCTGGTGTCTTATTATTTGGTAATTTTTTTATTATCTCTTGTATTTCTACTATTCCAAATGGCTCTGTTAATTTATTTTGTTCCTCTATTTGTAGTTTTGGTCGTTCAATTTTAGTCAGAAATTCATCTATTTTGCCTTCTTTCCCTTCGTTTTCAGTTTGGTATAATTGTTCATAGAATTCTCTAAAGTTTTCCTTAATTTCTTTTGGATTATATGTAATTTGTTTGTCTTTTTTCCTTGATGCCAATACCATTTTCTTAGCTTGTTCTGTCTTAAGCTGCCATGCTAGAATTTTGTGCGTTTTTTCTCCTAGTTCATAATATTTCTGTTTTGTCTTCATTAAGTTCTTCTCCACCTTATATGTTTGTAGTGTTTCATATTTTATTTTTTTATCTGCCAATTCTCTTCTTTTAGTTGTATCTTCCTTCATTGCTAATTCTTTTTCTATATTTACTATTTCCCTTTCCAACTGCTCTGTTTCCTGATTGTAGACCTTCTTCATCTTTGTTACATAACTTATTATTTGCCCTCTAATGAATGCTTTCATTGCATCCCATAGTATAAACTTATCTTTCACTGATTCCGTATTTATTTCAAAATACATTTTTATTTGTTTTTCAATAAATTCTCTAAAATCCTGCCTTTTAAGTAACATGGGGTTTAATCTCCATCTATACATTCTTGGAGGGATGTCCTCTAACTTTATTGTCAATATTAAGGGTGAATGGTCCGATAATATTCTAGCTTTATATTTTGTTTTTCTTACTCTATCTTGCATACGAGCTGATAACAAAAATAGGTCTATTCTTGAGTATGTTTTATGTCTAGCCGAGTAATATGAATATTCCTTTTCCTTTGGGTGTTGTTTCCTCCATATATCCAAAAGTTGCATTTCTTCCATCGATTTAATTATAAATTTGGTTACTTTGTTCTTTCTGTTAATTTTTTTCCCAGTTTTGTCCATATTTGAATCCAAATTCAGATTGAAATCCCCTCCTATTAATATGTTCCCTTGCGTATCTACTACCTTCAAAAAGATATCTTGCATAAACTTTTGATCTTCTTCGTTAGGTGAATATACATTGAGTAGATTCCAAAACTCCGAATATATCTGACATTTTATCATTACATATCTCCCTGCTGGATCTATTATTTCCTCTTCTATTTTAAATGGCACATTTTTACTAATTAATATAGCTACTCCTCTTGCTTTTGAATTATACGATGCTGCTGTTACGTGTCCTACCCAATCTCTCTTTAATTTCTTGTGCTCCAATTCAGTTAAATGTGTTTCTTGCACAAATGCTATATCAATTTTTTCTTTTTTCAGTAAATTTAGCAGTTTCTTCCTTTTAATTTGGTTATGTATTCCGTTAATATTTAAAGTCATATAGTTCAACATAGCCATTTTATACTTTGTTTATCTTCCCTTTCCGTTTCTCCATCATTACCTTTCCTTCTTATCCATTTCTGTTTTCTTGTTTTGAACCCTTTATAAGACAACATTCCTAAAACATCAAACATTTTCCTTATTCTCCTATTTAAAACTTCCTTAGCCCCAATCTCCCCTTCCCCTCCTGAGTTGCCCTTTATCCCTTGTCGGACAACCACATCTCCCTTCTCCATTTGGATTTGCGAATTCACTCGCAAGCGTCAGCTGATTTTGCAGTGACCGCTCTTTTCCCCCACCCAGACCCCCCAGAAAAGATTTCACTTTTCATATGTAACAAAGGTCACTCTTTTAGTTCCCTCTTTATTCCCCCTATTCCTTTTCCTTCCCTTATTAATTCTTGTCTATACTATCTATATTTTCCTCTAACTACGGATACATTTATGTATGCACATTGTACATATACACACATATACCTCTTTACCCACATACATATAAATCGTGGTCATTTTTACTCTTATTACATGTCTTCATCTCTCTGTTTGTTTTGTAGTTGTTCTGCAAATTTCCTTGCTTCCTCTGGATCCGAGAATAGTTTTTTTTTCCCCATAAGATCGTTTTCGATGTATTGAACTCCTTTCTCTTCTTCAGGAGTTCAAAACTTGTGTGTCTTTTTAGTTCTCAGTCTTTTGTACTCTCGTTACACGTCTTCATCCCTCAGTCTATTTTGTAATTGTTCTGCAAATTTTCGTGCTTCCTCTGGATCCGAGAATAGTCTGTTTTGTTGTCCTGGAATAAATATTTTCAATACCGCTGGATGCTTTAGTATAAATTTATACCCTTTCTTCCATAAAATCGGCTTTGCTGTATTGAACTCCTTTCTCTTCTTCAGGAGTTCAAAACTTATATCTGGATAAATGAAGATTTTTTGCCCTTTGTACTCCCGTGGCTTGTTGCCCTCTCTTACTTTTTCCATTGTCTTCTCCAGTACCTTTTGTCTTGTAGTATATCTTAGGAATTTTACTAAAATAGATCTTGGTTTTTGTTGTGGTTGTGGTTTAAAGGCTAATGCTCTATGTGCCCTTTCTATTTCCATTTCTTGCTGTAGTTCTGGACATCCTAGGATCCTGGGGATCCAATCTTTTATAAACTCTCTCATATTCTTGCCTTCTTCATCTTCCTTAAGGCCCACTATCTTTATGTTATTTCTTCTGTTATAATTTTCCATTATATCTATTTTCTGAGCTAACAGTTCTTGTGTCTCTATAACTTTTTTATTAGATTCCTCTAATTTCTTTTTTAAGTCCTCTACCTCCATTTCTGCTGCTACTGCCCGCTCTTCCATCTTGTCCATTCTCTTTCCCATTTCTGTTAAGGTCATATCTATTTTATTCATTTTCTCTTCTGTATTGTTTATTCTTCTTCTTAAATCATCAAATTCTTGCGCTTGCCATTCTTTAAATGACTCCATGTATTCTTTAATAAGAGAAAGTATATCCTTTATCTTGCCTTTCCCTTCTTCTTCTATTTCACTGTACTCTTCCTCTTCCTCTGGGTTGGCCATCTGTTGTTTCTTTGTTGCCCTTTTCTTCTCTTCTTTCTTGTTTTCGTTGTCTTCTATGTTCTCCTCTTGCTGCAGGTGTTCTGCAGCTGTCATTGCCGGCTGTGGAGATCGACTCCCCAGCTGGTACCCCCTCCCGTCGGTGTGTTTTTTTGCATGCGCATCGCGCATGCGCGACTCCTCGCGCATTCGCGGTTGCGCACTTTTACTCGGCTCAGCGAGCCATTTTTGTAGTCCACTTTCTACCGACCTGAGGGAGCGGGTTTCTCTCTCCACCGCGGGCCTCTTCGAACAGGTAAGGCCTTCTCCTTTTCCTTCCGTTGTCTTCTCTTCCTCTCTTCTGACTGTTGATTTCGATTTTTCTTTTTTCGTCGCCATCTTCTTTCCACCTTTATACTCACTTTTCTTTAATTTTTATTTTTGTGCCTTTGTGTTTTCCTTTGTTTTTTCCGACTTTTCTGGAGAGGGCTGGAGTTCACCGTCCGGCCACTACTCCATCACGTGACTCCCTACCATTATATCTATTGACGATAAACTTGACTTGAATAAGGCAGCAGAATTTTACTATTTTGGGGATCATTCAAGAATCTGGTAACAGCAGGAAGTGGGCAGCTGGTTGGAGTAGCAGTTAGCGCAACACCTTTACAGCCCAGCGCTCGGGTCCGGAGCTCGAATTCCGCATTATCTGTCAGGAATTGGTACCTTCTCCCCGTGCCCGTGTGGGTTTCACCTGGGGGCTCCATTTCCTTCCACTGTTCAAAACATATGGGGGGGGTGGGGGGTGGGGGGGTGTAGGTCAATCGGATGTAATTGGGCCGAAAGGTTCTGTTACCATGCTGTATGTCTAAAAAAATTTAAAGATTATTGTTGAATCTGGTGGTGTGTGATCTCACACTCGTGAATCTTTCTCTTCATGGGTGGGTTGGGGAAGTGAAGAGAGAGTGGCCAGGGTTCATGGGCTGCTTTCTGAAGGCAGCAGGAGCTGGAAGTGGAGTCGAGGGAGGGGTGGGCAGGAAGGTGCATTGAATGACCGTGACCCTGGGAAGGACAGTGCCTGGGGCAGCGTTCTACCCTCCCCTGGATCAGCCTGTCCACACACAAGCTCCACTGATGTCTGAACCCCCATCACCAGTACATGCTGCCCACCCTTCCCGTGGCCATGCACTCACCAGATTTCATCATGCCAACCTCGTAACACTTGCGGAGTCTGCAGGCTTGGCAGCTCTTCCGCCGGTTCTTGTCAATGGTGCACTGGTTGGTTGCTGGGCAGATGTAGGCATTATGTCCTGCAACAGTACAACAGGATTAAGGACGTGCACCGAACAAGCAGGATTCCAACAGAGTGAAGCAGTGGCAAACTTCCCAGACTGACCCCGGGCCCGTCCAGTATGCCAGGGTTTACCCATGACCCTCTGAACCTTCCCTGTCCATGGACCTGCTTAAATATCTTTTAAACGTTGCAATTTTTGCCACCTCTACCACTTCCTCAGGCAACTCGTTCCCCACCGTGTGAAAAAGATGTCCCTCAGGTCCCCTTTAGATCTCCCGCCTTTTACCTCAAGCCCTCTTCCCTGGGGAAATTGACTATTAGCCTTATCTGTGTGTGGTGGGCTATGAAACAGAAGCAAACACACAAAACATAAAAACTGCACAACAGCTTTATTAGACATAAACTTCCACAGCGCTGGCTGTGAGGAGAGGTGTTGTAAACTCTGAGAGTGTCTTCGAGGGGCCGGCTCAGTCTTATATCCCGGAGGGTGGTTGACACCCGACCGTGTGGGGCTTGGTCCATTCAGGTCGGCTGATTGACAGCCAGCCAAGTGTTGTCTTGTCCCCATGCTGTTCTGCAGGTACAGAGGTTGCCCCCTGCAGTAGGCCAGTGGTGTACCACCACATTCACCCCCTTCTTTAAAATTGTCCCAGGGTTGGGGGGGGGGGGATTTGCAGTAAAGAGCCCCAAAACATATATACATTATTTACAGATTGAGGCAGTCTGGTGGCTCCCGGATCTCTGCGACCGTCACAGGACTGGCTCCTGGTCACTGGTCGGTGAGGGTGTGTGGGAGTCTGGGGGCGGAGCA
Organism: Narcine bancroftii; assembly: GCF_036971445.1. Classification (NCBI taxonomy): domain Eukaryota; kingdom Metazoa; phylum Chordata; class Chondrichthyes; order Torpediniformes; family Narcinidae; genus Narcine; species Narcine bancroftii. The sequence goes on along the minus strand of NC_091470.1, from coordinate 9,955,122 downwards.
GCTGGTGTGGTGCAGCGCGGAGGGGTGGCCAGGGGGGCTGGGGTTGAGGTGTGTGTGTTGCATTGGATGGGTGGGGGGGGGGCGGGTTCGTTCTCTGCGATTGTAGTGAGTCCTTAGTTCCTAAGGAGGTCTTGAGTGCCCCATAGCTGTCCGAGGTTGGGGGTGTGTGTCAGGCCGGCAGGGTCCTGGGCTGGAGGATGCTATGCTGTGGTGGGTGCTCCGGCTGGTGCCAGGTCCCTGGTTGAGATGGTGTCCTCCCTGGCGCCGCTGAACTTAATGTAGGTGTAGTTGTGGTTCGCGTGTAGGAGGAATACCTGCTCGACCAGGGGTTCGGCCTTATGTGCCCACACGTGTCTACGGAGGAGCACCGTTCCCAGGGTCATGAGCCATGCTGGGAGAGACGTTCCCATCACCGATTTCCTGGGGAACGAAAACAGGCATTCGTGAGGGGTCTCGTTGGTAGCCGTGTACAGGAGTGACCTAATGGCGTGGATTGCCTCAGGAAGGGTGTCCTACCTGTATTCTACGGATCACCCCTTGGACCTAAGGGCCAGGAGAACTGCCTTCCAGATCACCCCGTTCTCGCATTCCACTTGTCTATTAGCTCTCGGGTTGTAACTAGCCTTGCAACTAGTTGCGATGCCCCTCGCTGTCAGGTACTGGCGCAGTTCCTCCCTCACGAAGCTAGACCCCTGGTCACTGTGGATAACTGCAGGGTAGCTGAACATAGTGAAGCTCTGTGTCAGGGCCCTGATGACAGTGGCCGTGGAGGTTTCTGGGCAAGGGATAGCGAAATGGAAGCGGAAGTACTAATCTATGACCAAGAGAAAATAGACGTTCCAATTTGTGGCAGGCAGGGGCCCCTTGAAGTCCATGTAGAGGCGCTCGAAGGGCCGAATGGCCTTTATGACATGAGCCTGGGCGGGCGGAAGAATGGTCCCGACATCCTTGATGGTGTACGGGATGTTCCGGGACTCGATGAAATTGCAGCTGGTCGTCGTGGAGCGACGCGCAGATCTGGGAGAGGGCGTTGGGAGAGCCGTTAAACTTCCCCGGATGATACTGGAGGTCGTAGCTGTACGTTGTCAGCTCAACTTCCCAGCACAAGATCTTATCCTTTTGTCTCCCTGTATTGCCCAGTCAGTTTGTTGACATTTGTAATTTGTTTACAGTTATTTAATTGTTTAAATATTTACACTGTGTCCAGTTTATTTTTTGCACTACCAATTAGTGGCAATTCTGCTGCGCCCGTAGAAAAAGGAATCTCAGGGTTATGTGATGTCATGTATGTTCCCTGACAATAAATCAGAAACCTGAGAACAGGGACAGGCCCTTTGGCCCTCAAGTCTGTACTGAACATGTCCCAAATGACACTAAGACCCTGTTGCTTGTACTTGATCTATCTCCCTCCATTCCCTTTGTAGTCATCTTTCTCTGGTATCCTCTCAAACACAACTATTGTACCTTCTTCCACTTTCAACAGGCCATTCCAGGCACCCACCATTCAAATTCCTGGGTGTCAACATCGCTGGGGCCGTGATGCAGGGTCATCCAGGAAGGCTCATCAGCGGCGATGCTTTGTGAGGAGTTTTAGGAGATTTGGTCTGTCCCCAAGGACATTTGAAAATTTCTCCAGGTGGAGAACATTCTGACCGGTGGCATCAGTGGCTGGTAAGGAGGCGCCAATGCACAGGACAGGAACAGGCTACAAAGAGTGGTGAACCTGGGCATCACGGGCATCAGTCTTCACTCCATTGAGGACATCTGCAAGAGGGGATGTCTGAAGAAAGCAGCCTCTACCCTCAAGGACACTCCCCACCCAGGGTGTGCCCTTGTCTCACTGCTACCATCAGGAAGGAGGTACAGGAGCCTGAAGACGAACACCCAGCGGCACAAGGACAGCTTCTTCCCCTCCGCTGTCAGATTTCTGAATGGACAATAAACCAGAGACACCACTTTTTCCTTCTTTCGCATTATTTATTTATTTTTAAATGTAATTTCTAGCAAGTTTTGCCCCTGTGATGCACGATCCTGCTGCTCCAACCAACAAACTTCACGTCACACGTTCGTGTCAATAAACCTGAATCTGTAGATATTTGCCCCACACATCTACCTCAAACGCCCTCCTCCTCACCTCCTGTCCTCTTGGGACTGTGCAATGTTGTGCCATGATGTCAGACTCTGGCCACCGGGAGGTGCAGTGGATCCATGAGTAATTGCCACCCCTCCAACAACGACAAATTCAATCCAAGACCCATCTAAGAACCCTCACTTTGCACATTATCTATTACTGAACATTTATTCTCTGTATTCCTCAGTTTGCTCTCTTTTGTTTCCATTTCCTTTTGTACACGCAGATTTTATTGAGTCATTTATTTAGCACTACCGATAAATAGAAATTCTGCCGCCCCCACAGTTAAAGGAATCTCAGGGATGTATGTGACATCGTGTATGTGCTCTGACAATAAATCTGAACTCTGAACTTTGACATCCTTCCTGTAGCTGTGTTAAATCTGATTGGGGTGGTCAACATGGCTTTGTTCATGGAAGGTCATGTTTAACCAATCTTGTAGAGTTTTGTGAGGTTACCAGGAAAGTTGATGAAGGAAAGGTTGTGGATGTGATCTATATGGACTTTGACAAGGTCCCACATGGGAGGTTAATCAGGCGTTAGGTATTGATGGTGAAATAGTGAACTGGATTCGACAATGGCTGGACAGGAGAAGCCAGAGAGTAGTGGTGGATGATTGCTTCTCAGACTGGAGGCCTGTGACTAGTGGTGTGGCCCAAGGGATCGGTGCTGAGACCATTGTTGTTTGTCATCTATATCAATGATCTGGATGATAATGTGGTAAATTGGATCAGCAAGTTTGCAGAGGGGACTAAGATTGGAGACATTATGGACAATGAAGAAGGTTTTCAGAGGAATCTGGATCAGCTGGAAAAATGGGCTGAAAAATGGCAGATGGAAATTAATGCAGACAAGTGAGAGGTGTTAGATTTTGGAAAAACAAACCAAGAAAGGACGTACACGGTAAATGGTCAGGCACTGAGGAGTGCGGTAGAACAGAGGGACCTGTGAATACAGATACAAAATTCCCCGAAAGTGGTGTCACAGTTGGACAGGGTTGTAAGGAGAGCTTTTGGCAAATTGACCTTCATAAATTAAAGTATTGAGGACAGGAGTTGGGATGTTATGGTGAAGTTGGTTAAGACATTGGTGAGGCCAAATTTGGAGCATTGTGTGCAGTTTTGGTCACCGAACTACAGGAAAGATATCAATAAGATTGAAAGAGTGTAGAGAAGATTTACTAGGATGTTGCCCAGACGTCAGGAACTGAGATACAGGGAAAGGTTAAATAGGATAAGACTTTATTCCCTGGAGCGACGAAGAATGAGGGGAGATTTGATTGAGATATTTAAAATTATGAGGGGACAGACAGAGTAAATGTAGGTCGACTTTTTCCACTAGGGGTAGGTGGATACAAACCAGAGGACATGGGTTAAGGGTGAAAGGGGAAAAGTTTAGGGGGGATTATGAGGGGGAACTTCTTCACACAGAGAGTGGTGGGAGTGTGGAACAAACTGCCAGCTGAGGTGGTGAATGCGGGTTCAATTTTAACATTTAAGAAGAATTTGGACATGTACATGGATGGGAGGGGTGTGGAGAGATATGGACAGGGTGCCGGTCAGTGGGACTAGGGAGAAAAATAGTTCTGTACTGTATTGTTCTATGGCTCCCTGATGCCACACCAGATCGGATGCTTCCTTGTGACTGAGGCCAGTGACTCACACTTCACCTGTGGTTCAGCCTAGACATTCGTGTTTGTACCAAGGCTGTGATGTGGTCACAGGCTGACTTGTCTTTGGTGGAACCCAGACTGAAGTTTTGAGAGCAGGCAGCTGCTGGGTAAATGTTGCCCAGCCCCACCATCGACCGCTCCCTCCATCACCTAACAGATGATAGACACTGGCAATGACCTGGGTGAGATTTGTTCTGCTTCTGGTAACCAGGATGCCCTGGGTGTTTTCTGCATGGTTGGGACCTGCCAGCATGGTAGTTCAGTCAAGGGCACCAACGAACTCTACAACGTCCCCACTCAGCACACAGAACTGGCCCACCAGGAGAACGACACCTCATATGCCAGGCTGCTGTTCATTGACTTTCACTTGACATTTAATACGATCCTTCCCAGAGGCTGGTGGAGAAGCTGTCCTCACTGGAACTCAACACTCCTCTGTAACTGGATCCTGGACTTCGTAACGGAAAGACCACAGTCTGTCCAGGTTGGTAGTAGGACGTCGAGCACCTCAGGGCTGTGTGAACAACCCGCACCTGTTCACACTACCAGCCCACAGCTGCATGGTCAGATCCAGCTCTAACAGTGTCATCAAGTTTGCAGATGACACAACAGTCGTCGGACTCGTCAGCAACAACAAGGAGTCGCACTACAGAGAAGAGGTGGAAAATCTCGGGAAATGGTGCGTGTGTGACAACCTGAGTCTTATCGTGGACAAGACGAAGGAGATGATCGCAGAGTTCAGGAGGACCAGGAACGAAAACCCTCCACTACACATCAACAACTCTGTAGTTGGTAAACCTTTTTGAATTTCTATTGTTAAGTTTCTACAACAGGTTACAGGTGTTGTTTTTCCAATGAATCCTGAATTATTGCGGATGGGGAATTTTGAGAATAGAATTCCTACATCATCTTTATCAGATTTTCAATTGTAATTTGTTAAATTAGCTTCGGTGATAACAAGGAAATGTATCGCCGTTTCTTGAAAATCAGATGTTTCATTGACATGAGGAAGATGGCAAACAGAGGTTCAAAGCTCAATTCCATTAGAAAAAATTAAATCTCATTCGAGGAGTAAATATTCTGTATTTTTACTGATTTGGAGCCCAGTTGCTCCAACATTGGGTTTGAAATTATAAATAGATCCTTTGAATTCTTCGGACCGGAGAAGTCTTCCCTTAAAAATAAATCATGTTTTTTTTGAGGAAATGGTTTTCTTGAACTTTAAGCATCTTCTGAAAAATCCAATTTAATATATGTTTATTACATATTTTAGTGATTTAGATGTTTTTTTAGGGGTCGTAGGGGATGGGGGCTGGGAGGGGAGTGATTCCTACAGGCGGTGAGAATGCTGATCGACTGAGGAACAGCTCCCACAAACCCTCTGAGATTTTCATATTCACGGAACAATATTTAGTTATTTATTTGTCTAGATGAAATACTTGTCCTGCGTGTGTATCGTTTGGGTGTACGTGAGTTACATCTGGTTGTTTGTCTGAGTGTTTTTGCATTGAGGATCGGAGAATGTTTCCTCGGGTTGTTCTTGTGCAATCAGATGTCAATAGATTTGACTTCAGAGCAGAGAGGCATAATGACCAGAGATGAACTGCTTCTAGGATTATAATGGAAAGTTCCAACCTTAACAGATCCCTGTGAAAACAACACCCTGCAGATGATAGATATCGGATATAAAAAACAAGAAGATCTACAGATGCGGGGGTTGAGTCCAAAGCACGAGCGGGAGAAACACAGCAGGTCATGCAACATCCTGAGGAGGGGACACATGATGAAGGGCCCAGAAACAATCACGTGGGCTTTCCCTGTCCTTCCCAGGGACACTGTCTGACCTGCAAAACTCTGACAGAGATCAATTCAGAATCTAGACAGGGTCATCGCTGTAAACAAGGATGAGGTGATGACACCTCTGTAGAATAACACAGTGACCCCCCGCATATAAACAGAGCCCGTTACACAGTGAGCCTCCCATATAAACAGAGCCCGTTACACAGTGACCCCCCCCCATATAAACAGAGCCCGTTACACAGTGACCCCTCCGTATAAACAGAGCCTGTTACACAGTAGCCCCCCCATATAAACAGAGCTCATTACACAGTGACCCCCCTGTATAAACAGAGCCCATTACACAGTGATCCCCCATATAAACAGAGCCCGTTAACAGTGACCCCCCCATATAAACAGAGCCTGTTACACAGTGAACCCCCAAATAAAAAGAGCCCATTACACTGTGACCCCCCCGTATAAACAGATCCTGTTACACAATGACCCCCCCATATAAACAGAGCCCGTTACACAGTGACCCCTCCGTACAAACAGAGCCTGTTACACAGTAGCCCCCCCATATAAACAGAGCTCATTACACAGTGACCCCCCTGTATAAACAGAGCCTGTTACACAGTGAACCCCCAAATAAAAAGAGCCCATTACACAGTGACCCCCCCGTATAAACAGATCCTGTTACACAGTGACCCCCCCATATAAACAGTGCCCGTTACACAGTGAACCCCCCATATAAACAGAGCCCATTACACAGTGACCCCTCATATAAACAGTGCCTGTTACACAGTGACCCCCCATATAAAGAGCCTGTTACACAGTGACCCCCCCCCCCCATATAAACAGAGCCCGTTACACAGTGACCCCCCGTATAAACAGAGCCCGTTACACAGTGACCCCCCCATATAAACAGAGCCCGTTACACAGTGACCCCCCATATAAACTGAGCCTGTTACACAGTGGCCCCCCCGTATAAACAGAGCCCATTACACAGTGACCCCCCCTGTATTAACAGAGCCCGTTACACAGTGACCCCCGTATAAACAGAGCCCGTTACACAGTGACCTACCCTATAAATAGAGCCTGTTACACAGTAACCCCCTCCCCATATAAACAGAGCTCGTTACACAGTGAGCCCCCCGTATAAACAGAGCCTGTTATACAGTGATCCCCCCCCCATATAAACAGAGCCCATTACACAGTGACCCCCCCCATATAAACAGAGCCTGTTACACAGTGACCCCCCGTATAAACAGAGCCCGTTACACAGTGACCCCCCTATATAAACAGAGCCCGTTACACAGTGATCCCCCATATAAACTGAGCCTGTTACACAGTGACCCCCCATATAAACAGAGCCCGTTACACAGTGACCCCCCCATTTAAACAGAGCCTGTTACACAGTGACCCCCCCATATAAACAGAGCCTGTTACACAGTGACCCCCCATATAAACAGAGCCCGTTACACAGTGACCCCCTATATAAACAGAGCCTGTTACACAGTGACCCAGCCATATAACCAGAGCCCGTTACACAGTGACCCCCCGTATAAACAGAGCCCGTTACACAGTGACCCCCATATAAACAGAGCCTGTTACACAGTGATCCCCCATATAAACAGAGCCCGTTACACAGTGACCCCCCCCATATAAACAGAGTCTGTTACACAGTGTCCCAGCCATATAACCAGAGCCCGTTACACAGTGACCCCCCGTATAAACAGGGCCCGTTACACAGTGACCCCCATATAAAAAGAGCCTGTTACACAGTGACCCCCCATATAAACAGAGCCCGTTACACAGTGACCCCCTATATAAACAGAGCCTGTTACACAGTGACCCAGCCATATAACCAGAGCCCGTTACACAGTGACCCCCCGTATAAACAGAGCCCGTTACACAGTGACCCCCATATAAACAGAGCCTGTTACACAGTGATCCCCCATATAAACAGAGCCCATTACACAGTGACCCCCCCCCATATAAACAGAGCCCGTTACACAGTGACCCAGCCATATACCAGAGCCCGTTACACAGTGACCTCCCATATAAACAGAGCCTGTTACACAGTGACCCCCCCGTATAAACAGAGCCCATTATACAGTGACCCCCCCTATAAACAGAGCCCGTTACACAGTGACCCCCCCCATATAAACAGAGCCCGTTACACAGTGACCCCCCCCATATAAACAGAGTCTGTTACACAGTGACCCAGCCATATACCAGAGCCCGTTACACAGTGACCTCCCATATAAACAGAGCCTGTTACACAGTGACCCCCCAGTATAAACAGAGCCCATTATACAGTGACCCCCCCATAAACAGAGCCCGTTACACAGTGACCCCCCCCATATAAACAGAGCCCGTTACACAGTGACCCCCCCCCATATAAACAGAGTCTGTTACACAGTGACCCAGCCATATACCAGAGCCCGTTACACAGTGACCTCCCATATAAACAGAGCCTGTTACACAGTGACCCCCCCGTATAAACAGAGCCCATTATACAGTGACCCCCCCTATAAACAGAGCCCGTTACACAGTGACCCCCATATAAAAAGAGCCTGTTACACAGTGACCCCCCATATAAACAGAGCCCGTTACACAGTGACCCCCTATATAAACAGAGCCTGTTACACAGTGACCCAGCCATATAACCAGAGCCCGTTACACAGTGACCCCCCGTATAAACAGAGCCCGTTACACAGTGACCCCCATATAAACAGAGCCTGTTACACAGTGATCCCCCATATAAACAGAGCCCGTTACACAGTGACCCCCCCCATATAAACAGAGTCTGTTACACAGTGACCCAGCCATATACCAGAGCCTGTTACACAGTGATCCCCCATATAAACAGAGCCCGTTACACAGTGACCCCCCCCATATAAACAGAGTCTGTTACACAGTGACCCAGCCATATACCAGAGCCCGTTACACAGTGACCTCCCATATAAACAGAGCCTGTTACACAGTGACCCCCCAGTATAAACAGAGCCCATTATACAGTGACCCCCCCTATAAACAGAGCCCGTTACACAGTGACCCCCCCCCATATAAACAGAGTCCGTTACACAGTGACCCCCCCCATATAAACAGAGTCTGTTACACAGTGACCCAGCCATATACCAGAGCCCGTTACACAGTGACCTCCCATATAAACAGAGCCTGTTACACAGTGACCCCCCCGTATAAACAGAGCCCATTATACAGTGACCCCCCCTATAAACAGAGCCCGTTACACAGTGACCCCCCCCCATATAAACAGAGCCCGTTACACAGTGACCCCCCCATATAAACAGTCTGTTACACAGTGACCCAGCCATATACCAGAGCCCGTTACACAGTGACCTCCCATATAAACAGAGCCTGTTACACAGTGACCCCCCCATATAAACAGAGCCCATTATACAGTGACCCCCCCCTATAAACAGAGCCCGTTACACAGTGACCCCCCCCCATATAAACAGAGCCCGTTACACAGTGACCCCCCCACATAAACAGAGTCTGTTACACAGTGACCCAGCCATATACCAGATCCCGTTACACAGTGACCTCCCATATAAACAGAGGCTGTTACACAGTGACCCCCCCGTATAAACAGAGCCCATTATACAGTGACCCCCCCTATAAACAGAGCCCGTTACACAGTGACCCCCCCCCATATAAACAGAGCCCGTTACACAGTGACCCCCCCCATATAAACAGAGTCTGTTACACAGTGACCCAGCCATATACCAGAGCCCGTTACACAGTGACCTCCCATATAAACAGAGCCTGTTACACAGTGACCCCCCCGTATAAACAGAGCCCATTATACAGTGACCCCCCCTATAAACAGAGCCCGTTACACAGTGACCCCCCCCATATAAACAGAGCCCGTTACACAGTGACCCCCCCCATATAAACAGAGTCTGTTACACAGTGACCCAGCCATATACCAGAGCCCGTTACACAGTGACCTCCCATATAAACAGAGCCTGTTACACAGTGACCCCCCCGTATAAACAGAGCCCATTATACAGTGACCCCCCCTATAAACAGAGCCCGTTACACAGTGATCCCCCCCATATAAACAGAGCCCGTTACACAGTGACCCCCCCCATATAAACAGAGTCTGTTACACAGTGACCCAGCCATATACCAGAGCCCGTTACACAGTGACCTCCCATATAAACAGAGCCTGTTACACAGTGACCCCCCCGTATAAACAGAGCCCATTATACAGTGACCCCCCCTATAAACAGAGCCCGTTACACAGTGACCCCCCCCATATAAACAGAGCCCGTTACACAGTGACCCCCCCCCATATAAACAGAGTCTGTTACACAGTGACCCAGCCATATACCGGAGCCCGTTACACAGTGACCTCCCATATAAACAGAGCCTGTTACACAGTGACCCCCCCGTATAAACAGAGCCCATTATACAGTGACCCCCCCTATAAACAGAGCCCGTTACACAGTGACCCCCCCCCCCCCTGTATTAACAGAGCCCGTTACACAAGTAACCCACCCCCCTCCGAATGTACAGTGACCTTGTGTTGATACCCAGTTAGCTGGGTTATGTATGTCTGAGCTGTGGAACCAGGTTTAAATCTCTTTGAAAGTGATTTTCTCCCTTTGGTTATTTCGGGGGAAGTGATTATTTGTGGCACTTAGATGATGAAGTTAAAGTTTGTTGTCATGGAAACACTCCTTTTGGTGTGGAGGGGATGGTCACCTTGTCGTGGTAGAGAAGCTTGTGTGGTCCTGAGATCCCAAGAGCGATGCCATCTGGAGCGATGCTCCTGGTAGGACCACCCATGGCGATAAGGTCAAAGGTGAGGTCCCTGACAAAGAACAAGTCAACAATGGTGGAATAGGCGGAGAAAGTTACTCTGAACTCAATGGCTGTGAAGGCGGACGAAGACTGCAACAAATCCAACAGCTCCAACCGTGTGGTTTCCAGGCCATTGGAACTAGTTGGTCGATTTGTGGAGTATCGTGTGTTTCTTGAAGTGAAACGTCAAGTCCACATTAAACAAATCCACATACAGCCGTCCTCACTCAGTGGATCAGCAGAAAACAAAGGCTGTCATCCTCGACCCCAAGGGATGGCCAGGTCTGACTGAATGGCGTAACATCGCACTGTTTAAAGTGGGAACTTCTCAGGTTTGTCCTGCAAGTTTTATCCATCTGACCCCTGGTCCAAAGCAGCCATTAGAGGAGCTATTATTTAGTTGCTGGTGAGAGACAAGTTATCCTCACTTCAGGGTCACTAGGGAGAAGAAGACCAACAGAATGCTCCACTCACAGTGCAAGTTCCTGTTCTCAGACTCTGTGCTTTGACGTGAGAAGTGTCTGATCGCCAGAAAGGAACTTAAGAAAGGACTAAGGAGAGCTGGAAGGGAGTATGAGAAACCTTGGCTTGTAGTATTAAGAACCCCAGGTGAAGAACAGAAGGATGATGAGAATGAAGGTGGGGTCGATAAAGGAGGCAACAGGTGCCTGGAGGAGGAGGAGGTTGGGAGGTACTGAATGAATACTTTACGTCAGTATTAACTAGAGAAACGGACCTTGATCAGGGTGAGGTCGGAATAGAACAGGCCTGTGTGCTGGTAAAGGAATGTTGAGATAAAGGAAGAAGGAAAACAAAACATTAGGACTGTTAAGTCCCTGGGGCTGGGCGTGATGTACCCCAGGCTGCTGTGGGAAGAGTGATAAGAGATAGCTGGGGCATTGGCACTGATCTTGGAGTCCTCTTTGGCCACAGGGGAGATCATTGAAGGTTACGAGAGGATATAGACAGGATGCAGAGTTGGGCAGAGAAGGGGCAGATGGAGTTTAATCTGGATAAGTATGAGGTGATACATTGTGGAAGGACAAACCAGGAGGCTGAGTCCAGGGTTCGTGGTCGGTCACTTCACAGTGTGGATGAACCTGGTAAAGGAGTAAGAGAATGAAATGGGGAATGTGGTGCAGAGGACGAGTTTTTGCCCCGACCTGTTTTTATTTAACACCCGGGGTCCTCCAGCCTCAAGGAAGATCATTGTCGATGTCGGTATTTGGGTGGATTTTGTACGTCTGATTTACCAGGATGTGGCCTGGATTGGAAAACATGTCTCATGAGGCAAGGTTAGCAGAAGTGGGACTTTTCTCTTTGGAGTGAAGAAGGATGAGAGGAGGCTTGATAGGGTCAACAAGATTATGAGGGGCATAGATGGGGTGGAGAACCAGTGCCTGCTTCCTAGGGCAGGATCAGCATACACCAGAGGACTTGTACAAAGTGAAGGGAGGGAAGTTTAGGGGAGACATCAGGGGTACATTTTTTACGCAGAGAGTTATGGGGGCCTGGAATGCCTTGCTGGAGATGGCAGTGGAGGCTGGAACATTGGGGGCATTCAAGAGACTCTTAGACAGACACATGAATGGAAGAAAAATAGAGTCATGGGGTAGGGAGGGTTTAGTTTTTATTTTTGGTAGGTATATATGGGTCAGCACAACATTGAGGGCCAAAGCGCCTGTGCTGTAATGTTCTCTGTTACTTGCCAGGGTCTGCTACATCCAGGAGACAAGAAACTGCAGAGGGTCGGGAACCAATCCCTCTTCCCCTCGGTCACAAACGTCCCCCTCCACTCCGTCACACAAACCTTCCTAACACATTAAAAGACACCAACAACACTCTCTTCTATCTCCCTACTTCAAGGAAGAAGATTCATGAGTGTAAATTCAAGGACAGATTCTTTTCTACTGTTATCAGACTCCTGAATGACCCCCACACACGGACAGTCCTGCTGCCCTAGCTGTGACCCACCTGGTCTCTCTTGGTACTTGTGCGCAGTGTTAATACTGTACTAGGTATGAGGTATCTCTCTAACCTGCTCGCCAAACAACCTCAATAACACCCCCATGCAGTACCACCCCTCCCGCAGTATAAACTCCTCTTAGTCCACCCCCACTTGCCCTATTGGGAGGCAGGGCAGGGTAAGAGTTTATGCAGTGACCAGCCATGGCCCTCAGCATAGTCTGGGATGTGTCTAGGAGTGGGGGTGGGAGAGAAACAGGGACTATAAAGGGGTCCAGTGTCTGACGGGCTGGCGTCTGGAGGGGTTATGGCGTCTGGAGGGGGTCTGGCATCTGGAGGGTTGACATCTGGGAGCGGGTCTGGCATCTGGTGGTTTGGCATCTGGGAGGGGTCTGGAGGGCTGGCGTTTAGAGGGGGTCTGGTGTCTGGAAGGTTGGCGTCTGGGAAGAGTGGCACCGGGCAGCGTCTGGGGCAATCTGGATAGTTTCTGGGCATGTCTAGAGTGCCTGCAGACTCTGTGTGACCCTCCCTCCAGTGGACTCCCTGTCGACTCCCTGACCTCCCAGGGTGACCCAGGCACCCGTGAACACCCACCTTGTATGCTGCGTTTGAAGAAGGCCTTGCAGCCCTCGCACGACCACACCCCGTAGTGATATCCTGAGGCGAAGTCATTGCACACGGCACAGAAGTGGACGTCTCGTCGGCTGCTAATGGGGCCGGCCGACACCTTCTTCTTCACACTCTCCCTGCAACACAGAAACTGCACTCGCACCTCCTGCTGCAGCGACAACCCAGTCCCCCCGCAGTATCATTTCCCCCAGTAACTCCTCCCCAGTACCCCTCCCCCAGTACCCCCTCCCACAGTTCCCCCTCCCGCAGGACGGCCTGAAGAGAAACATGCAAGTTGAGTCGGTGGGGAAGGCGGCAAATGCGATGCTGGCGTCACTTCGAGAGGAATAGAATCTAAGAGCAGGGATGTGATGTTGAGGCTTTTTCAGGCCCTGATGAGATCTCACAGGGAGGATTGTGGGTAATTTTGGGCTCATTTAAGAAAGGATGAGCTGACATTGGAGAGGGTTCAGAGGAGGTTCACAAGGACGATTCTGGGAATTAAAGGGTATCATGTGAGGAATGTTTGAGAACTCCCGGCCTGAACTCGTTGAAATTTAGCAGAATGAGGGGGGGATCTCATTGAAACATTTTGAATGTTGAAAGGTGTAGACAGAGTCGACGTGGAAAAGTTGTTTCCCCTGGTGGGAGAGTCCAGGACAAGAGGGCACAACTTCAGGATTGAAGGGCATCCGCTTAGACAGAGATGTGGAGGAATTTCTTCACCCAGAGGGCGATGAATTTGAGGAATTTGTTGCCACAGGCGGTTGTGGAGGCCAGGTCATTGGGTGTATTTAAGGTAGAGATTGATAGGTTCTTGATTAGCCAGTGCATCAAAGGTTATGGGGAGAAGGCCGGGCAGTGGGGCTGAGTGGAGGATAATAGATCAACTCATGATTAAGTGGCAGGGCAGACTCGATGGGCTGAATGGCCTATTTCTATTCCTATGTGTTATGACTCCCTACTGTACACCCCCCTTTCAATGTGAGACAGGGCCTCGGTGGACCTGAACACCATTTTACCTGTTGGGCAGGTGCTGCTCCCCTGACCTGAGCTCTGTCCACGGTCCACGGAGTGGCTCAGCGTACACCACTGGAGGCTGGTTGTGCATGGTTACAGGTGAGCTGAGCCCGGCTGATGGCCAATACACCGAGGGGCTGATGCTCTGGCTGGTGAAGCTGCCCTCAACCCCAGCAGGGTCACTGGGTGTGGTGTACCCCAGCATGGATGGGCTGTAGAGAGCCAGCGTGGGGAAGCCGTGCCTGTTCTCCACATATGACGCTGGCACGCACACGGATCCCTGCTCACGCAGGCCCACCAGAACACTGCTGTACTGTGGCTGTGATGCTGGAACTCCGGCTGAGCTTGGCACGCAGCTATCCGCTGAGTCAGTCCCGAACGGTGACAGCTCTGTGGACGCCTTCATTGGAGAGGAGGTCATGCCTGGGACACGGGCCCCGCAGTGGGGGATGATGGTGGGAGAGCACCTTTCAAAGTACCATTGCGTCTTCTCGCTGTGAAAGAGAGAGCAGGAAATGAAAACGGGAACCTCGCCTCAACTCCACCCTGAGGTTGGGAGCTGAATGGGTTGGGAACCAGGGTTGGAGGACCATAAACCGAGGGGGTGAACGCAGACTGAGGGGGAGAAACACAGGCCAAGGGGGTGAAACGCAGGCCAATGGAGGATCGAGGGTCACAGGGAGAGGGGGTCACAGGGTAGAGAGGGGTTCTAAGGGAAGAGGGTGTCACGGGGAGAGGGGTTCATGGGGGCAGAGGGGGTCACGGGGAGAGTGGGTCATGGGGTTACGGGATAAGAGAAGGGGTCAGGGAGAGAGTGTTCACGGGGAGAGGGGCTCATGGGTGAGGGGATAACAGGGGAGAGGGGTACATGGGAGAGAGAGGGGGTCACATGGGGAGAGCAGATCACAGGGAAAGGGGGTCATGGGGGAGAGTTGGTCATGGGGGAGTGGTGGACACAGGGGAGAGATGCAGATTGGGAGAGAAGGGGTCATGGGGAGAGCTGGTCATGGGGGTGAGAGGTGGTCATGGGGAGAGGTGGTCATGGGGAGAGGGGGGCATGGGGAAGATGGGTTCTGGGGAGAGAGAGGGGTTCCACGGGGGAGAGGTAGTCACGGGAGGGTGAAGGGTTCATGGGGGGAGAGGGGGTTCATGGGGGGGAGAGGAGGTCCACGGGGGGAGAGGGGGTCCACGTGGGAGGGAGAGCGGGTCCATGGGGGGAGAGAACCAGACTGGGTTTGTTGTCATACACACGAGTACAATGTACAAAAACATATTGAACACATAAGTATAAATTAAGTGACAATGTAAATGTTTCCTGTCATACACATTGTACAACATACATTGCACCGACATTCCAACTTGCGGCAGTCAAACCAGTTCTTTGAAAAAAACAACTGAAGGACAACTCCAATGGAATAATACAGAGGCCTCAAAAGGCCAGTCTCAACAAAGAGGGGATAAATATTCAGGTCGTTCTGGAAAACAATGGTGTATGGTCGTGCAGACAGACCTCTCGCAGTCCCAGAGTACTTTACGGTTATGGACAGGGTACATCAGTATGATTCGCGAGCCCAATCGCTGTTGGATGTAAACTATTCTCGAATCTAGAGGTGTAACGAGATCCTTGACTTTCTCATTGGAAGACCATAGTTTGTAACAAATCAGAAATGTCTCCTCATCACTGACAATCAACACAGGCCCACCTCGAGGAGTCGTGTTCAGCCCACTGCTCGACTCCCATGACCATGAGGTCGGGCACATTTCAAAAGGCAAAATCACAGAGATGTTGGAGGAACTCAGGCAGCCTCACAGCATCTGTAAGAGGTCAAGATATATCACTGACATTACGCGCGTGAGCCCCACCTCGATACCAGGAGAGGAAAAGATGTTCCTCCTATAATAACCCTTTCATTCCCGGAATCATCCTTGTGAATCTCCTCTGAACCCTCTCCAAAGTCAGCTCAACCTTTCTTAAATGAGGAGCCCAAAACTGATCACAATCCTCCCCACGAGGTCTCACCGGTGCCTTATAAACCCTCAACATCACATACCAGCTAGATTCCATTCCTCTTGAACTGACGCCATCATCGGATTTGCCGCCTTCCCCACTGACTCAACCTGCAAGTTTCCCTTCAGGCCGAACTGCATGAGATCTCCCAGGTCCCTTTGCATCTGGGGGCTTTTCAGTTTTCTCCCCATTTAAAAAATAGTCTGCCCGTTTATTTCTTCCACCAAAGAGTGTGACTGTGCATTTCCCGACATTACACTTCATTTCCCGCTTCTCTGCCCAGACTCCAAATCAAGTCCTTCTGCACCCTCCCTATTTCCCCAAAACGACCTCCGCCTCCACCGACTTTCATATCATCAAACTTGGCCACAAACCCATTCAATCCAGAATCCAAATCATTAATATATAACATAAAAGAAGTGGCCCCAACTCCGACCCCTGTGGAGATCACTGGAAACTGGCTGCCAACCAGAATATGATCCCTGTATTCCGACTCTCTGCTTCCGGCCAATTGGCCAATGTTCCACCCACGCTATTATGTTTCCTGTTAGACCCTGAGTTCTAATCTTGTGAAGTAGCCTCACGTGCAGCACCTTGTCAAAGGCCTTCTGAAAATCCAAATATACAACATCCACTGTATCTCCCTTATCCAGCCGGCTGGTCACTTTTTCAAAGAATTCCAATAGGTTTGTCAAGCAACATTTTCCCTTAAGGAACCCATACTGGCTGTGGTTTATCCTGTCATGTGCCTCCCAGCACTCCGTAATCTCATCCTTTACCATTGACTCCAACATCTTCCCAACCACTGACATCAGGCGAACCAGTCAAGAATTTTCTTTCTGCTGCCTCCCTCCCTTCTTGACCAGTGAGTGACATTTGGGATTTTCCGGTCCACCGGGACCAGGCCAGAATCTACTGATCCCTGAAAGATCATGATCAATGCCTCCACAATCTCTACCACTACCTCCTTCAGGGCCCGAGGGTGTGATCTGCTGGTCCGGGAGACACATCCACCCTTACACCGTTCAGCCCTCACTTCCCTGCCCTGATGCCCTTTGACACTGACACACTGCAGTGAAAATCCTCAACGAGTTCCTCCGCCATCTCCCCGACTCCCATTAATATTTCTCCAGCCTCATTTTCTCGTGGCTCCTTATCTACTCATTACAAATGTGTCAACCCTTATGGTTTCCTCCTTAAGATGATTTGCTGCCGACTTTCAAACTTCATCTTGTTCCTCCCAAAGAATTTTGTAGTTGCCTTCTGTATGTGTTCCACAGTTTCCCCATCCTCCTCCTTCCCACTCATTTCTGCTTCTTTGTTCGCCCTCTATTCTTCATGTTGGCGTTATCCCTTGTCGGCCACAGTGGTGACATTTTTCCATTCGAATATCTCCTCTCTTTTGTCTATATTTCTTCTGCACCTTCCCCATTTCTTACAGAAACTCCACCCACTGCTGCTCTGCCCCCTTCCCATCTACTTTGGGCAATTCCTCTCTCATGCCGCTGTAATTCCCTTCACTCCACTGAAATACTGACCCATCTGACTTTAGTTTCCTCAGGTTACATCTCAAATTGAACTTTATCTTATTGTGATAACTGTCCCTCACAGTTCCTTTACTCCCAGCTCTCTAATCACCTCTCGTGCATTACACAAAGCCCAGTCCAGTGCAGCCGATCCCCTCGAGGGCTCGTCAACGAGCTGTTCTTAAAAAGTCTCGTAGGCTTTCTACAAATTCTCTCTCTTGAGATCCAGTTGAGAAACATTTGTACATGGACAGGAGGGGTATGAAGGGCTATGGTCTGGGTACAGGTCAGTGGGTCGAGGGAGAATAATGGTTTGACACAGACTAGATGGGCTGAAGGGCTTGTTTCTGTCCTGTAGTTTTCTATGGTTCTGTGGAAATGGCACCAGCCATGGGCCAGACTCCACCATGCCCCTCACTAACACTGGGTCCAAACACTGGAAGCTCCCCGCCCAACATCAGGGTGGAAGCTGCTTGACTGGATGGTCCCGGAAGAGAGCTGAATCCCAGAGATAAGTAGGGAAGCACAACAAATGCTGATCTTGTAGTGACAGCAATATCCTGATACTAATAACCGAGGGGCAGCTGAAGGAGTTTTGGAGACACGGTATTAAAAGGCGTGTTTCCTTTTTCATGAGTTGGCAGGTAGATGTCTGAACCAATGGGACTGATTATTGCCTGGCATTGAAATTCCACCCATTACTGCAGCCACGGGATCACACTGCCCCGTAACAAGATGCTTCGGTGTGAGAGTTCAACACCGATCAGATCTGATGAAGCTGCGGACGTTTTGGACAAATCCCGATTTCAGCCTCCGGCCTTTCCCCGTCCAGAGAGGGCCAGACAGCTAAGAGCAGAAGGACAAACCCTTCAGCAGGCAGAGTGGGCCTCCTGTGCTTCACCTCCTGAACCCTCTTGGACCCACACACCCTGCCCGTTCCAGGGGCGTGCACAGGGAGGGTCACTTTGTGGGAGGAGGCAGTACTCAGGATCTCTGTGTGGAGTAGTTGCTGGGCCTGGCCAAGTTGGCCATTCACAGGTTGAGGCGGCAGTCAGTTGAGGGTTCAGCTGACTGCCTGACCCTCTTTTGGGGTTACGTCTGGGCCTGCATGTTATTCGAGTGGGAGCGCGCAGTATCCAAAGGGATGGTATCTGAGTTCTGGGAATGGTGGGTCCCCAGGGGATTGTGTATGTTATCAAAAGTGAAAACCAGATTTTAATTTGAAATGTAAATTGTATGTGACAGAGGGGCGGTCTGAACGGGCACCTGCCGACATTTTGCTCACACCTTGTTCAAGGGCTCAAGCCTGAATCGTTGGTTCTATATCTTTATCTTTGCTATTGGACCTGCTGAGTTTCTCCAGCGTCGTGTTTTTATTTCAACACCAGAAAGAGCTACTTTGAACTGGGATCCTGGCCTTTTCTGCAGGGATCCCATTTGCAGACTCATCATTATCGCCTCTAATAACCTGAATACGTCTGAGATTGTCTGATCTTGGAAGCTAAGGAGGCTTAGGCCTGGTCAGTACTGGGAGGGGAGATGGCCTGGGGACACCAGGTGCTGTAGGTTTCTGTGGACAAAGTGGTGACTCTCTGTCTGCCGTATGGTCGACAAAAGGTAGAGTTTCACGTATGTTACATTATGTGACAATAATGGAACCTTTACCTTTTTTCCTTTACTCAGGCTGAAGAACCACCCCCTTGTGCGTTTACTCCAATCGCCTGCCACTCTCCCCTCCCCCTGGGAGCTTCTGATGGGTGGGCCCCGGCCACATTCCCTTACAAAAGGCTCCACCCATCCCATCCCATCCCTGCTGCACTCACACCTTGCCAACTCTGGTTGGACATGGTCCTAGCAATCTAGCTCCATGAGCCCCCTCCACCGCCCCCCCCCCCACCCCACACAGCCATACCTCTGCTTTCCTGCCATTGGATACCCACGTGCCCATCACGAGGTGGTACGACGTTCCCCCACCCACTCTCACAAAGCAAACAGCCGATTGGCTGTCCCCAACTGTCAGTTCAGCAGTTTTACCTCCCACCTCTTTACATTTTTTGAACAAAGTTTTCAAGGAATTTTTCAATGAAGTAAACTTTTTCAGTGTCATTTTCCCTCAATGACATTCACTCTTGGCCACAGGCAGAATATTTATTGGAGTAGGAAATATCACATTTTCACTTTTAAGCCATAAAATATAAATGCTCTGAAAATGAGCACCAAGAATTCTGTGTGTGGAAGAGGCCAAGAGATCTAAAACGGGAGTCCCAGCTCGCTGGACGAACGCGGTCTCTCGCTCTCTCCCTCCACGTCTGAGTTGGATTGTGGATCGCGAGGAAGGTTGTTGAAGGGCACAGAATGATTTTGATCATCTGGAAAATTGGGAGAAGAATTGGCAGATGCAAACTAATCCCCAAAATGTTGCCTGGAATGCATTGCCAAGGGAGTTGGTGGAACCAGATACAATTGCTACATTTAAAAGGCCCCAGGAAGGAACTGGACTCATTTCAATTTGTCTGTCGTCACAACGTGTCAACGGCAGACAGCATCTCGGCTGATCACCAACTCTGCGTTAGATCACCTAGACCACAATAATGTTCAATGAACTTGCCACTCAACACCAACATAGCAGCAAAGGCCAGGACCAAATGCAAGACTCTGGGACTCCGTCTGGCTCTCTGCAAGCTGATCCTTGACATCCTCATCAATGCGGATCAGCCTTATCAGGGGTGATGTTCCAGTCCGGTCAGACAGTGAGGAGATATGGATGGAGTTGAGGAACAGGAAAGGCATGGGCACCTTGTTGGGAGAGTATGACAAGGTCCCACATAATCAACAGGGATTATGCCAGCTGTCGGTCAAAGAAGGTCATCATAGTCGGGGATTTTAGCTTTCCAGATATTGACTGGGGAAAGTATTAGTGACAAAGGTGCAGACAGGGTGGGATTTGTCAAATGAGTTCAGAAACGTTTTCTCCAGAAAGTTCCATGTGGGAGGGAGAGGGTAGTGCTTCATCTAGTCTTGGGAAAGTGGGATGGGCAAGTGGATGAAGCTTTTGTGGAAGAGTCTTTGGGGACCAGCGATCATTGTTCTATTGGGTTTCAGGTTGTTATGGAGACAGGGCAGGACCTCAAGTTAAATTCAGAATAAAAGCACAGTGCTGGAGAAACTCAGCAGTTAAAATTCAGAATTGGGGCAAGGCTGACTTTGAAGGTATAAGGACTAGCTCAAGTTAACTGGAGTTTTGAAGGAAGAGGAATGTTGGGGAAAATGGGATGTTTTTAAAAGTGTGTTGACGAGAGAGGAGGGCATGCACATTCCTGATGGGCCAAAGGGCCAAACGTGAAAGCGTGGGGGGAGCTTGGATGACGAGGGGAAGTCAGGCTCTAGTCAAGAGTGAGATGGAGGCAAAGGGCAGGTTTAAGCTGCTGGGATCAAGTGTCCACCTGGAGGAGGTTTGAGAGCTGAGGAGCAAGTGAGAAAAGGAGGGTAGAGCAGGAAGAGGAGATAGCTCTATCAGACAACCACAAGGATAATGATGAAAGATTGATGTAGGTAAAGGGAAGGAGGGGAACCCTCAGGCATCAGTGTGGTGTGGAGCCACAGGAGATGGGCAAGGTCCTCAATGAGTACTTGTCTGCATTTTCTGTGGAGTTGGGGGACCCTGGGGCACTCAATGCTCATGTCCTGAGAACAGACAGTTGAAGTGCTGAGTGTCTTGATATGTATGACGGTAGACGGATCTCCTGGGCCTGATCAGATGTACCCAAGGACACTGTGAGAAGCTAGAGAGGAAATTGCAGGTGCCCTGACTGAGATTTTTTGAGTTGTCATTAAGTACAGGTGAAGTGCCGGGAAACCGGAGGGTGCAAATGTTGGAGAACTGCAGGGAAAAGCCTTGGAACTACAGGCCAATGAGCCTTGTGTCTGCAGAGAGAAATCTGAGGGCCCTTTGGCCAATCAGGAATCTGGATGGACAAGGGATCTGGATGGACAAGGGATGATCTGTAAGTGGGAGGTCACATCCCACAAATCTAATTAAGATTTTTGAAGACGTGACCAAAAAGGTTTACACGGGCAGAGTTGTAGATGTTTATATGCATTTCAACAAGGGATTTGATATAGTTCCACATGGTAGGCTACTCTGGAAGGTTAGATCGGATCTAAGGAGAGATATCAGATAGAGAGAAGATTGTGGTAGAAAGCAGAGGGTGATAATGGAAGGTTGTTTCTCAGACCGGAGGCCTGTGATTAGTGAGTGCCACAAGGTTCGATGCCGGGCCTGTTGCTGTTTGTCATCTACTGTAGATGAGTGATTTAGATGATAATGTCCAGGGCATGATCAGAAAGTTTGTGGATGACAGTAAAGTGCATGGCGTGGTAGAGAGTGAAGTGCAGTGACGCAGAGTTAATAAGTGACCGCGATGTAGGGGAGCCATTAGGGAATAGTGACCATGGTATGGTTACTTTTGAGCTGCAATTAGAAAGGGAAAAAGAAAGGAAGTCGGAAGCATCTGTACTGCAGTTAAATAAAGGGGATTATGCAGCTATGAGGGAGGAGCTAGCCAAAATAAAATGGAAAGATACACTAGCTGGGAGGAGAACTGGGGAAAATGGCAGATATTTTTGGACATTTTTGACAGGTTTCAGGACAAATTTATTCCAAAGTGGAGGAAAGGCTCTAGGAGATGCAAATGGCAGCCGTGGCTAACTAATGAAATCAAGTGCAATATCAAATCCAAAGGGAGTAAGTATAAGATAGCGAAGCGGAGTGGGAAGTTAGAGGATTGGGAAACCTTCAAAGAGCATCAGTGGGTAACTAAGAAAGTCATAAGAGAGGGGAAAATGAAGTATGAGAGGAAATTAGCAAATAATATAATGGAGGATAGCAAAAGCTTTTTTAAATATGTAAAGAGGAAGAAATTGGTTCGGTCTAAAATTGGTCCATTAAGAATGGAAAAGGGTGAAATTATTACTGGAAACAAGGAGATGGCTGAGGAATTTAACAAATACTTTGCAACTGTCTTCACCAAGGAGGATATAGGTTATAGTCAGTTAGGGGGTAGTGGTCATGCGGTGTCAAGAGACTTGGGGAACTTTCCTGGGGAAGTAGGGGATCTGATAGATATCCGGATCCAGAAACAGGAGGTTGTGAGTAAATTGTTGGGACTGAGGGCTGATAAATCCCCAGGGCCTGATGGGCTGCATCCCAGGGTGCTTAAAGAAGTTGCTATGGAAATTGTGGAAGCACTGGTCGACATTTTCCAAAGTTCCATAGATTCGGGGGAGGTCCCTGAGGATTGGAGAGTGGCTGATGTGGTGCCGATTTTTAAGAAGGGAGGGAGGGAGAAAACGGGAAATTATAGACCGGTCAGCCTGACGTCAGTGGTGGGGAAGATATTGGAGTCCATCATAAAAGGAGAAATAGCAGAACACTTAGGCAGAAATAGTATAAGGGCTAGTCAGCATGGATTCCTTAAGGGTAAGTCATGCTTGACTAACCTTCTGGAATTTTTCGAGGATGTGACAAAGAGGGTGGACTCGGGAGAGCCAGTGGATGTGGTGTATTTGGACTTCCAGAAGGCCTTTGATAAGGTACCGCACGGGAGACTAGTGGGCAAGATCAGGGAGCATGGTATTGGAGGTAAGGTGCTGACATGGATAGGAAATTGGTTAAGAAATAGGAAACAAAGGGTTGGGGTAAGCGGGTCTTTTTCAGGATGGCAGGATGTGACGAGTGGAGTGCCGCAGGGATCGTTATTGGGACCTCAGTTGTTTGTAATTTATGTAAATGATTTGGATGAGGGGATTATTAATAACTTGAGCAAATTTGCAGATGACACGAAACTGGGTGGCGGTGTGGGGTGTGAGGAGGATGTCAGGGAAATGCAGAGGGACTTGGACAGGTTGGGGGAGTGGGCGGCTAAATGGAAGATGACGTTCAATGTGAGCAAATGTGAGGTTATCCATTTTGGGGGCAATAATAGGAAAGCTGAGTATTATTTAAATGGAGACAAGCGAGGGAGTGGGGAGGAGCAAATGGATCTGGGAGTACTTGTTCACCGGTCACTGAAGACTAGCATGCAGGTTCAGAAAGCTGTGAAGAAGGCAAATGGCATGTTGGCTTTCATAAAGAGGGGATTGGAGTACAGGAACAGAGACGCCCTTCTGCAGTTGTACAGGGCCCTGGTGAGACCCCACCTGGAGTATTGCGTCCAGTTCTGGTCTCCAATTTTGAGGAAGGACATACTAGCTATAGAGTGTGTGCAGCGCAGATTTACAAGGTTAGTTCCAGGGATGGCGGGGTTGACATATGCTGAAAGGCTAGAAAAACTGGACTTGTATCCGATGGAGTTTAGAAGGATGAGTGGGGACATGATTGAGGTCTACAAAATCATCAGGGGGATAGACAAGGTGAAGTCGGATTACTTGTTCCCAATGATGGGGGAGACGAGGACTAGAGGGCATAGTTTAAGAATACAGGGTAGGCCCTTTAGGACGGAAATGAGAAAACATTTTTTTACCCAGAGAAGTGTGAATCTGTGGAATGCTCTGCCACAGAGGGTGGTAGAGGCAGATTCGCTGATTATGTTCAAAAGAGAGTTAGATAAGACTCTAGTGGGCAAAGGAGTTAAGGGTTATGGGGATAAGGCTGGAAAGAGGTCCTGATGGTAGTGATCAGCCATGATCTGTAAAATGGTGGTGCTGGCTCGACGGGCCAAAGGGCCTACTCCAGCTCCTATTGTCTATTGTCTATTGACAGTTGCCAAAGATCGCAGCAGAATCTTGATCGGTTGGGCAGTTGGGCAGAGCAATGGTTGATGGAATTTATTGCAGAGAAATGTGTCGTGATGCCTTTGGGAGGTCTAACCATAGAAAATTACAGCACAGAAAACAGGCCCTTTAGCCCTACTAGTCAGTGCCAAATTATTATTCAGCCTAGTCCCACTGATCTGCACCCAAACCATACCCTCCCATTCATGTACCTGTTCAAATTCTTCAATGTTAAATTTGAATCTACATTCACCACTTCACCTGCCAGCTTGTTCCACACCCCCACCACTCTCTGTGTGAAAAAGTTCCCCCTCATGTTCCCCCTAAACTTTTCCCCTTTCACCCTTAACCCTTGTCCTCTGGTTTGTATCTCACTTACCCTCAGTGGAAAAAGTCCATCTACATTTACTCTGTCTGTCTCCCCTCATAATTTTAAATACCTCGATCAAATCTCCCCTCATTCTTCTACACTCCAGGGAATAAAGTCCTAATCTGTTTAACCTTTCCCTGTAACTCAGTTCCTGAACTCCAGGCAACATCCTAGTAAATCTCCTCTGCACTCTTTCAATCTTACTGATATCTTTCCTGTAGTTCGGTGACCAAAACTGGACACAATACTCCAAATTTGGCCTCACCAATGTCTATACAACTTTACCATAACATCCCAACTCCTGTACCCAATACATTGATTTATGAAGGCCATTGTGCCAAAATCTCTTTTTACAACCCTATCTTCCTGTGATACCACTTTCAGGGAATTACATATCTATTCCCGGATCCCTCTGTTCTACCGCACTCCGCCGTGTACATCCTTTCTTGTTTTGCCCTTTCAAAATGCAACACCTCACACATGTCTGCATTAAATTCCATCTACCATTTTGGAGCCTATTTTTCCAGTTGGTCCAGATCCCTTTGCAAACTTTGAAAACCTTTCTTCGCTGTCCACATCACGTCCAATCTTAGTGTCATCTGCAAACTTGCTGATCCAATTTACCACATTATCATCCAGATCATTGATAACAAACAACAATGGTCCCAGCACCGATCCCTGAGGCCCACCACTAGTCACAGGCCTCCAGTCTGAGAAACAACCATCCACCACTACTCTCTGGCTTCTCCCGTCCAGCCATTGTCAAATCAAGTTCACTACTTCCCGATGAATACCTAGCATCTGGACCTTTCTGTGGGACTTTCTCGTGCCTAATCTGCTCCTTGTTGCCTGTAGCTGCTGTTAAGGCAGATCCCCAGTATCCCTCAAAAACCAAGGTTCCTTTTGCCTATTAGCATTGCATTTAATCCTGACAAGAACATATAAACTCTGTATTTTCAAAATTTTGCCTTTGAGAGCCTCCACTTACCTCGCACATCCTTGTTCAAAAACAATCTATTCCAATCCACACTTTCTTGATCCTTGCTCAGCTCCTCAATATTGGCTTTTTTCCAATTTTGAATCTCAACCTGAGGACCAGATCTATCCTTAACCATAATGATCTTATGGAAGGGATCTGGCGAGTGTTGTAGAGCAGAGGGATCTGGAAGTGCAGGTATATTGTACCTTGACTGTGGTGTCACAGGTGGACAGGGTGGTCAAAAAGGCCTTTGGCGCGTTGGCCTCCATCTGTCCTAATATTGAGTATGGAAGCTGAGGTTGTAGTGCAGTTGTACCAGACATTGGTGAGGACCCATGTGGAGGATTGTGTTCAATTTTGGTCACCGTCTTGCAGGAAAGATGGCATCAGGTTGGTGAGGGTGCAGAGAAGATTGACAAGGATATGGCCAGGACTCAGGGGCCTGAGCTACAGGGAGAGCTTGAGCAGGCTGGGGCTTTATTCCTTGGAGCACAGAGGGGTGATCTCATAGAGGTGTAGAGCATCATGAGGGGAATAGATCAGGTGAATGCAGAGTCTTTTGCCCAGAGCATGGGAATCAATAACCAGAAGACATGGGTTTAAAGTTGTGGGGGGCAGAGAGTTAACAGGATCCTGAGGGGTAATGTTTTTACATAGAGGGTGGTGGGTGTGTGGAATTGACTGCTGGAGGTGGTGGATGAGCCAGGTGCTATTGCAATATATAAGAAACATTTGGATGAATACCTGGATAGGGTGGGTTTAGAGAGATTTAGGTGGATGAGGCTGGTATGGCTGGGACTCGGTCAGCATGGGAAAGTTGGGCCAAAGGGTCATGTTGGGGCCTCGGAGAACAGACTAAAGACATTTTAAAAGACTTGTCAATGGAAATGGAAGAAATCAGGAAAGCCATGGGGTAATTGTCTGGGAGGAGGGGGCAGAAAGGGTGGAAGAAAGATGAGGAAACAACAGAGATGCCTGGTCAGAGAGAAGGTATGGGGGATATTGGACATACTGGAGAACTTCAGTCGAAGAAATCAGACAAAAATTGTAGGGGTAAAGGAGGGGGTTGAAGGGAGAGACTCGGCAGCATTTTTCAGGGAATGGATCCTTGAGATATTGGATAAAGAAAAAGTGGGGGAGGAGAGACCTCCATGTAGAAAGGGCCCATCGGTCTCTCTTCCCCAAACCAGGTCCGAGACAGAGGCCTCGCTCTTTCCTGATTAAACTCCTGAAGTATCAGGACAGGGAATGAATTTTACGCGCAGCGGCTGTGGGTGTGAGGGGGAGAGGTGGCCCGGTGGAGTTCGAAGGGAGGTAAAGTTCCGGACGTAAGTGCCGCACTTTTTAAAAAGTGCAGGGAGTTTGACCCAGTTAAAAACTTTTAAGGAATAAGGGAATCGGTTTTACATTGTTACACCCAGTGACCCTGAAGGAGTTTATGCCTGGTTGGGGGGGGTGCGGGTGAGAAGAAATTCTTTGCAGAAGCCAAAGAGGCATTGAGATACACAAACAATTTGGTCGCCACCAAAGGAGATCCCTAAGGGAGATGACAGGAGAGAGGGCCAAAGGCAAAGACAATCTGGTTGTAAATAATGTAAATATAACAGAAATAATTGTTACATTTTGTTTATCGTGAATGTTTAAGTTTAAAATAAGAGTTTGTTGGGAGTTCTGGAGTGGATGAAGAGGCAGCGAGGCGGGAAGATGGGTACAATGCGCACACTCCAGGATGAGGAGGAAGATGGCGCCAAACCTTCGTGCACTGGTGCCAGGGGGAAGAGGTAGAATAGGTGTCAGGGGAGAATGCATCAAGGTTGTATGATATTTGTCTGATTGTTTTATTTTTCCAGAATTTATTTGCATGTGGCCCAGCTGAGCCAAAAAGTCACGCAACATGGGCTGGGTGAACAGTAAATGTGTTGGTGGAGAGGTGAAAGGAAGGTACTTGGGCGAAGAGCTCTGGGACGATGGATGAAACAATTAAATTTTTAAGCTTTAATGTTAATGGCTTAAATGGAACAGTTAAGAGGAAGAGGGTCTTGGCACACGTTAAGGTGGATGCAGCTTTTTCACAAGAGACCCATCCTACAAGAAGCGAGCATCAAAAACTAAGAAAGGGTTGGGTGGGGCACGTGATAGGGTCCTGCTGTAATTCCAAGGCCAGGGGAGTAGCTATTTTAATTGGGAAAAATGTACCAATAAAAGTGGAAAACATGGTTATTGACCCAGCAGGAAGATTTGTAATGGTACACTCTCAAATATATTTGGAATCCTGGACACTAATGAATATATACACCCCCAATTTAATGAATATATTTTGACGATGAAAAATGTATACAAAGTATCTTTTTATACTTGACAGAAGGGTGGTAAAATGTCTTAATTGGAGAGGTTTTTAACTTTTCCCTGGATCCAGTATTGGACAAATCAGCGAAGAAAATGAAAAGGGCCAGGATGGCCAAAACAACTCTGGCCCTCATGAAGGAGGTGCCCAGTTATAGGGTAGGATTGTGGAAACTGAGTACATGGCAAGGCTATTATCAGATTATTCAGGTTTGACTATTGTTATGCCAGACAAACAAGCTACAACATTCAGATGGCACCTTAACCCGTTGCTATTGAGAAAATCGGAGTTTTCTTACATTACGTCAGATACAGCAATGAGCTCTCTGAACCCTTCTCCATTAACAATGGCGTGAAGCAAGGCTGTGTTCTGGCACCAACCCTCTTTTCAATCTTCTTCAGCATGATGCTGAAACAAGCCATGAAAGACCTCAACAATGAAGACGCTGTTTACATCCGGTACCGCACGGATGGCAGTCTCTTCAATCTGAGGCGCCTGCAAGCTCACACCAAGACACAAGAGCAACTTGTCCGTGAACTACTCTTTGCAGATGATGCCGCTTTAGTTGCCCATTCAGAGCCAGCTCTTCAGCACTTGACGTCCTGTTTTGCGGAAACTGCCAAAATGTTTGGCCTGGAAGTCAGCCTGAAGAAAACTGAGGTCCTCCATCAGCCAGCTCCCCACCATGACTACCAGCCCCCCCACATCTCCATCGGGCACACAAAACTCAAAATGGTCAACCAGTTTACCTATCTCGGCTGCACCATTTCATCGGATGCAAGGATCGACAACGAGAAAGACAACAGACTCGCCAAGGCAAATAGCACCTTTGGAAGACTACACAAAAGAGTCTGGAAAAACAACCAACTGAAAAACCTCACAAAGATTAGCATATACAGAGCCGTTGTCATACTCACACTCCTGTTCGGCTCCGAATCATGGGTCCTCTACCGGCATCACCTACGGCTCCAAGAACGCTTCCACCAGCGTTGTCTCCGCTCCATCCTCAACATTCATTGGAGCGACTTCATCACCAACATCGAAGTACTTGAGATGGCAGAGGCCGACAGCATCGAATCCACGCTGCTCAAGATCCAACTGCGCTGGGTAGGTCACGTCTCCAGAATGGAGGACCATTGCCTTCCCAATATCGTGTTAAATGGCGAGCTCTCCACTGGCCACCGAAACAGAGGTGCACCAAAGAAGAGGTACAAGGACTGCCTAAAGAAAGCTCTTAGTGCCTGCCACATTGACCATCGTCAGTGGGCTGATCTCGCCTCAAACCGTGCATCTTGGCGCCTCACAGTTTATCGGGCAGCAACCTCCTTTGAAGAAGACCGCAGAGCCCACCTCACTGACAAAAGGCAAAGGAGGAAAAACCCAACACCCAACCCCAACCAACCAATTTTCCCTTGCAACCGCTGCAACCGTGCCTGCCTGTCCCGCATCGGACTTGTCAGCCACAAATGAGCCTGCAGCTGACGTGGACATTACCCCTCCATAAATCTTCGTCCGCGAAGCCAAGCCAAAGAACTCAATAGAAATATTTTGTGAGACAATCTGTACCTCCGCTGCTGACAGATTTTTGATAAGGGATACATTAAAAACCTACTTGAGAGATAATTGGATATACTAAAGGCATTAAGAAAGAATATATGAGGGAGGTTAATGAAATGGAACAAGAGTTAGAAAAGAACTCGGTTAGAAAAGGACAATCAAAAATCAGGCTCTGAGAAAAAATATAGAGCATTAACAAATGAAAAGCTCAAGTACAACATTATGCAAATGTATAAGATAGAAAAATCAATACTAAGACCTAAGCAAAGGTACCACGAGCTGGAGAAAAAAGCCCATAAGGTACTATCTTGGCAACTGAGGGCGGAGGAAATTTCAAGGACAATTAATGCGATTCAAAAAGAGACAGACAGGATTTCATGCAAAGCATTTAGGGAATTTTACACGTAATTGTATAAATCTGAGTCAACTTTGAGAAAATGGAGGAATTCTTGTCTAATTTGGAATGATCAAACTTGGAGCCCAAGGAGAGAGAAGATTAGGACACTCCCTTCTCTGAGGAAGAAATAGTAAAAACACTGAACTCACTACAAACTAATAAATCTTTGGGGAAGGATAGTTTCCCTCCTGAATTTTACAGAGTTCAAAGATCTTTTAATGCCACTGTTCAAGGACATGGTGAAACAGGCGACCATACTCTCCCAGAGACCTCCTTGATGGCAATAATTATGGTGATCCCAAAAAGGATAAGGATCCATTGAAGACCAATCTCACTTCTGAATATGGACTATAAAATAATAGCCAAAGCTCTGGCAAACAGATTGGCTTGATATTTACCAAAGTTAACAAATCCAGATCAGGTGGGGTTCATATAGAAAAGGCAATTGGCAGACAATATAAGTAGACTACTTAATACATATGCCACAGTCAATGGCAGATCCAAGTGTAGCTGTGGCCCTTGACACACAAAAAAGCTTTTGATAGACTGGAGTGGGATTTCTTGGTAGGTTTAAACTAGTTTGGCAGGGGGGTGGGGAACAGAGGGTGAGAGCAGAGTCCAGGGAGTATAGCCACCTAGCTAGGAATAAAAAAGATAAGAAAGGTAAGATGGAGATTAGGTTAGAAGGTAAAAAAGAGAATATATGTGAGGGTCATTCTCTGAGATGCATATATTTTAATGCAAGAAGCATAGTGAACAAGGTAGATGAGCTGAGAGCATGGATAGATTCTTGGGGTCACAATATTGTGGCAATTAGTGAGACCTGGCTACAGGAGGGGCAGGACTGGCAACTTAATATTCCAGGATACATTTGTTTTAGATGTGATAGATCAGGGGGTAAAAAAGGAGGAGGAGTTGCTCTGCTTGTTAGGGAGGACATTACTGCCGTGAGGTGGCAGGATGGTATGGAGGGATCGACCAGTGAGGCTGTTTGGGTGGAATTGAGGGGTGGAGGAGGCAAGAGGGTGCTAATAGGGGTGTATTACAGACCACCAAATGGGCCAAGGGAATTAGAGGAACAAATTTGTATAACGTATATGTGTCAAAATCATAGGGTAGTGATCATGGGAGATTTTAACTTCCCACACATTGATTGGGATACCCATACGGTTAGAGGGCTGGATGGGCTGGAGTTCGTTAAATGTGTTCAGCTTTGTTTTCTAAATCAGTTAGTAGAAGAACCGACTCGGGATGGTGTAATACTGGATCTCCTGTTAGGGAACGAGCTAGGTCAGGTAGCGGACATTAATGTTGGAGAACCAATTGGGTCTAGTGACCATAACTCTGTTAGTTTTAGGGTAGTTTTAGGGAAGAGCAAGGAGAGGCCAAAAGTTGAGGTTCTGGATTGGAAAAGAGCAAATTTCAAAGGAATAAGATGGGATTTGGGGAGTATTAAGTGGGACAGGATATTTTCAGGTAAGGATGTTAATGAAAGATGGAGGATATTCAAAAAAGAAATTTTGAGGGTACAGAGTAGTTATGTCCCAGTGAGGATCAAAAGAAAGGCTGTAAGTCATAGGGAGGCTTGGTTTTTGAGGAATATTGGAAATTTGGTTAGGAGAAAAAGGGAGGTGTACAAGAGGTATAAAGAGCAGGGAGCTGAGAAGTTGAAGGAGGACTACAAGGAGTGTAGAAGGAATCTTAAGAAAGAAATTAGAAAGGCCAAAAAAAGGCATGAAGAGGCTTTGGCTGACAGAGTAAAAATAAATCCAAAGGGTTTCTATAAGTACATTAAAAGTAAAAGATTAGTGAGAGATAAAATTGGACCACTTGTAGATAGTGAGGGTAGGCTGAGTGAGAAGTCTGAGGAAATGGGTAAAATTTTAAATGATTTCTTTGCCTCAGTATTCACTAGGGAAAAAAATGTTGAACCAGTTGAAGTAAAGAAAAATAGTGGGGAGGTCATGAAGCATATAAGGATAACCGAGGAGGTAGTGATGGCTGTGTTAAAAAAGATAAAGGTGGATAAATCTCCCAGACCGGACAAAATATTCCCTAGGACACTCAGGGAGGCTAGTGGATAGTTAGTGGGGCCATTAACAGAGATATTTAGGATGTCACTGGCCACGGGGGTGGTACCAAAGGATTGGAGGGTGGCGCATGTGGTTCCTCTGTTTAAGAAAGGGTCCAAATGCAAACCTGGGAATTATAGGCCTGTAAGTCTGACGTCTGTGGTGGGCAAGTTGATGGAAAGTGTTCTGAGGGATGATATTTACAAATTTTTGGAGGTACAAGGATTGATAGGGAGTAATCAGCATGGTTTTGTCAGGGGTAGATCATGCTTGACAAACCTGATTGAGTTCTTCGAGGGGGTTACAAAAAAGGTTGATGAAGGGAAAGCTGTGGATGTTGTCTATTTGGACTTTAGTAAAGCTTTTGACAAAGTTCCCCACAGGAGGTTAGGAAAAAAGGTGGAGGCATTAGGTATAAATAAGGAGGTAGTGAAATGGATTCAGCAGTGGTTGGATGGAAGGTGTCATTGAGTAGTGGTAGAAAATTGTTTGTCCAATTGGAGGCCAGTGACTAGTGGAGTTCCTCAGGGTTCGGTCCTGGGTCCACTATTATTTGTTATATATATTAACGATCTGGATGTAGGGGTAGAAAATTGGATAAGCAAGTTTGCGGATGACACAAGATTGGTGGTGTTGTGGACAGTGAGGTAGATTACCGTAGATTAAAAGGTGATTTAGGAAGGCTGGAGGTGTGGGCTGAGAAATGGCTGATGGAATTTAATACAGATAAATGTGAGGTGCTGCATTTTGGAAAGGCAAATTTAAATAGGTCATATACATTGAATGGTAGACAATTGAGGAGTGCAGAGCAACAAAGGGATTTAGGAGTGATGGTAAATAGTGCCCTCAAGGCTGATACTCAGGTAGATGGTGTGGTGAAGAAGGCATTTGGAATGTTGGCCTTCATAAATCGGAGTATTGAATTCAAGAGTAGGGAGGTTATGATGAAATTGTACAAGGCATTGGTGAGGCCAAATTTGGAGTACTGTGTACAGTTTTGGTCAGCAAATTATAGGAAAGATATAAACAAAATAGAGAGAGTGCAGAGAAGGTTCACGAGAATGTTGACAGGATTTCAGGGTCTGAGTTACAGGGAAAGGTTGTGCAGACTGGGGCTTTTTTCTCTGGAGCGTAGAAGATTGAGAGGGGACTTGATAGAGGTGTTTAAGAATTTAAAAGGGACAGACAGAGTAAATGTGGATAGGCTATTTCAATTAAGAGTGGGGAAGATTCAAACTAGAGGGCATGGTTTAAGATTGAAGGGGGAAAATTATAAGGGGAACATGAGGGGAAATTTCTTTACGCAGAGAGTGGTGGGGATGTGGAATGAGCTTCCGACAGACGTGGTCGAGGCGAGATCATTGGTTACATTTAAGGAAAGACTGGATCGTTAAATGGAGAGGAGGGGACTAGAGGGGTATGGACCGGGTGCTGGTCAGTGGGACTAGGAGGGTGGGGATTTGCTACGGCATGGACTAGTAGGGCCGAACTGGCCTGTTCTGTGCTGTAAGTGGTTAGATGGTTATATAGGGCAGGAAATATTTGGGTAGGATAATCATTCCTAAATTGGGTCAAGGGGCTATACCACAAACCTAGGGCCAAAGTTGTTACTAACAGGCAAATATCTCCAGCCTTCCCACTGACCAGATCTATTAGACAGGGTTGTCTGCTGTCCCTGGCTCTATTCATATTAGCCATTGAACCACTGGCAGAAGACATTCACCAGGATCCAGGTATTAAAGGATTTAGAGTGGGCCAGGAAGAGCACAAAATGAATTTATTTGTGGATGATGTATTGATATATATATTTGACAAAACCAGTAGGGTCATTGGCCAGGCTACAGACTATACTGGAATATTATGGTAAAATCTTGGGAAACAAAATCAATTTCGATAAGAATGAAATAGTCCCACTTACAAAAGGGGATTATGAAAAGTATCTGCGGGAAAGTATGTTCAAGTGGCCACAAAAGGGGATTAAGTAACTGGGGATAAAGGTGGACAATACCTACAAAATGTATGTAAATTGAACTATCTCTGTCTACTTGAAAAGATCGAGGAGGACTTGCATAGAAGGACAAATCTGCCCAGAATATTGGTGGGCAGGGTTAACTGCATTAAGGCTACAATATCTTTTTCAATCTTAGTCCATAACACTGCCCCAGAATTTCTTTAAGACACTCAACGGATGTGTTAGGCAGTTTCTTTGGAGGAACAAGGTGGCCAGAGTCTCCATGGAGAAATTGACTTGGGATTACAGTCTGGGAAGAATGAGGCTCCCAGACTTCAAAAAATATTATTTGAGGAAGGCGGTATCACATGGTTGGGGAGAAGATTAGCTGGAGAGATTAAATGGGATATTAAATTAATAACGAGAATAACAGACAACCCCATATTAAAACATAGTTCAATCATAGCAAAAGATAAACCAGATTATTGGGTTAAACGTGAGGTTGTCTCCCAAAACACCCCTAACCCAGAATAAATTGATACCTATGACTATAGGTAACAAGATCCTAGACACCTGGTATTGAGGATTGTCATGTCATTCGAGTAATTAAAAAACAAATTTGACCTGTCATAAAGGACCTTTTTTGCTACCTTTTTTTTGAGGTGCAGATAGGCCCATTTGTGGCCCTGCTGACATGTAGTGACATGGAAGCTCCAATTCGAAAGGGGTTCGTATGTCGATACATTTCTGCTCTGTATCTCCTGTCCAAAATGAGGGCCCGAAACCAGACCTCCATAAATCAAGGCAGAGATGGGAATCAGGTTTAGCGGTGCTGGTCCGACTTGTGTCAGGACAGCAGTCATTAATGCCAGATATAGGCTGGTGCATTACCCCTCCATAAATCTTCGTCCGCGAAGCCAAGCCAAAGAAAAAGGCTGGTGCAGTTTACATAGGAACATAGGAAGTAGGAACAGGAGTTGGCCAAAAATGGCCCATCGAGCCTGCTCCGCCATTCAATACGATCATGGCTGATCTAATTTATGACATAACTCCACCTACCTGCCTTCTCCCCATATCCCCTAATTCCTCTATCATGTAAAAATTTATGTAACTGAATTTTAAATATGTTTAATGAAGCAGTCTCAACCACTTCCCTGGTTAGAGAATTCCAAACATTCACTACTCTCTGGGAAAAACTATTTTTCCTCATCTCTGTCCTGAATCTACTCCCCCGAATCTTGAGACTGTGTTCTCTCGTTTTAGTTTCCCCGGCCAGCTCAAAAAACCTTCCTACATCTATCCTATCCATACCCTTCATAATCCTATATGTTTCTATAAGATCTCCTCTCATTCTTCTGAACTCGAGCGAATACAATCCTAGACAATTTAATCTTTCATCATGTCAACCCTTTCATCCCAGGGATCAACCTAGTAAACCTCCTCTGGACCGTCTCCAAAGCCAGTATATCCTTCCTCAAATATGGAGACCAGAACTGGACACAGTACTCCAGGTGCGGTCTCACCAGTACCTTATACAGTTGCAACATTACCTCCCTACTCCTGAATTCAATTCCTCCAGCGATGAAGGCCAACATTCCATTTGCCTTCTTAATAACCTGCTGCACCTGCAACCTAACTTTTTGCGATTCATGCACAAGCCCTCCCAAGTCCCTCTGCACAACAGCATGCTGTAGTTTTTCACCCTTTAAATAATATTCAGCTCTTTTATTTTTCTTGCCAAAATGGATAACCTCACACTTACTAACATTGTACTCCATCTGCCAGTCCTTTGCCCACTCATCCAGCTTAACTCTATCCCTCTGCAGACTCTCCACATCCTCATTACAATTTGCTCTTCTACTCAATTTGGTGTCATCCGCAAACTTGGCTACACCACATTTTGTCCCCTCCTCCAAGTCATCAACGTAAATGATGAACAGTGGTGGGCCTAACACTGACCCCTGCGGCACCCCACTTACCACTCTCTGCCCACCTAAAAAACTCCCATTTATCCTGACTCTCTGCCTCCTGTCAGACAACCAATTTTCAATCCAGGCCAATATATTTCCCCGGACTCCACTTTCCTGTAACTTACTGAGAAGTCTCTTGTGTGGCACCTTATCAAACGCTTTCTGGAAATCCAAATAGACAACATCAACCTGTTCCCCTCTATCCACCGCACCCACTATATCCTCAAAGAATCCTAACAAGTTTGTCAAACAAGATCTTCCCTTTCTAAAACCATGCTGCGTCTGCCTGATTGAACCCTTACGTTCCAAAAGTTTCACTATTTCATCTTTAATGACGACTTCAAGCATTTTTCCAACCACAGACGTCAAGCTAATTGGCCGATAATTTCCAGTCTTCTGCCTACATCCCTTCTTAAAAAGTGGCGTGACATTTACTGTCTTCCAGTCTGCCGGGACCTGCCCAGAATCCAAGGAATTTTGGTCTATGACCACCAATGCATCAACTCTAACTTCTGCCATTTCCTTCAGAACCCTTGGATACATATCATCAGGACCAGGTGATTTGTCTGGCTTTAGTCCCATTAGTAACAACTATTTTATCAAGGCCCTCCCCAACATTCGCATCCTTAACTCCGCACTTGGGCATACTGGACGTGTCTTCCTCCGTGAAGACTGACACAAAATATTTGTTTAATGCCTCAGCCATTTCCTCATTTTTTGCTACCAGTTTTCCTTTCTCATCCTCCAAGGGTCCTATGTTAACTCTGGCCACCCTCTTCCGTTTTATATATTTATAAAATTTTTTGCTTTCTGTTTTTATATTTTGTGCCAATTTACTTTCATAATCCTTTTTCCCATTTCTTATTATCTGCTTTGTAACCCCTTGTTGTCTCTTAAAGTTTTCCCAACCTTCCAGTTTCCCACTGCTCTTTGCAGCTTTGTACACCTGCGCCTTCAATTTTATACTCTCCTTTATTTCCTTTGTTAACCACGGTTGACCTTTTTCCTTACCGGAATTGTTGAGCATTACAAAATATTTCTTTGAAAATCTTCCAATGTTCCTCAACTGTTTCATCAATTAGCCTGTGCTCCCAGTCCACTCTGCACAATTCCTCCCTCATCCTATGGTAGTCACATCTGAATGAGAAATTCAATCATACTATGATCGCTATTTCCCAGATGCTCTCTGACTATTACATCATTTACTCTACCTATCTCATTGCACAACACGAGATCCAGGAGAGCATTTTCTCTTGTGAATTCTTTAACGTGCTGCTCAAGAAAGCTATCACGGATGCATTCTATGAAGTCCTCTTCCAGACTCCCATGACCAACTTGATTTTCCCAATCTATGTGGAAGTTAAAGT
The DNA here is from genome assembly GCF_036971445.1 of Narcine bancroftii. NCBI lineage: Eukaryota > Metazoa > Chordata > Chondrichthyes > Torpediniformes > Narcinidae > Narcine > Narcine bancroftii. The sequence goes on along the minus strand of NC_091470.1, from coordinate 9,917,801 downwards.
CCCCCATGACGACTGCCGTATCATTATTACATGCCTCACTTATCTCTCTATTTATTTCCTGTGCCACTAAACTATTGTTATATGGTGGGCAATAGATTACACCCACCAATAATTTTTTCCGTTTGTTATTCTTTATCTCTACCCAAATGGACTCAACATTATGCTCTTTAGATCTTATATCATTCCTCACTACTGCCTGGAGCTCCTCTTTGATTAAGAGTGCAACTCCACCTCCCTTACCATCCTGTCGATCTCTTTGCACCACCTGATACCCTTGAAAGTTTAATTCCCATTTAGGGTCACCTTGTAGCCATGTTTCCGTGATGGCTACCAAATCATAGGCATGGGTACCGATTTGTGCCTCAAGTTCACTAACCTTATTTCTAATACTGCGGGCATTCAGATGTCAGAATTGTGCTTTAGATGTGGTGTGGAGACAGGATCCTTTGTACATTCAGCTTGGCTCTGCACCAAGGAGTACCCACAAGACCCAGCGTTGGAAGGATATTAAGGACGTGAGTCTGAGACTGTCCAAAGACCAAATTCAATTTGTAAAAGTTGCCTTGGCCGTGGCGGTTACCTGGAAATCCGATTCCCAGGTGAGCACCATGTGATGGAACACAGAGATACAGAGCTGTTTTCCCCAGAGAAAATCACCTCTAATCTGAGGAGGTGGTACGGCACTTTTGTTGAGGTGTGGCAATCATACCTGCGGTTCATTGGAACGCGTGTGTGATTAACCTTCCCAATGCCTTTCTATAAAATGAACAGTGGATAGGCTGCTCACACCAGTCCATGAATGCCAGGATTGAGGCCCGGTCAGCAACCCCCTCCCCACAAATCTTTTTTTCTTTTGTTGTCTCTTTTTTGCTTTGTTCTAATGTATTTATATTATTATTCTCAGTAGCTACTGTATGTTTGTTGTTGTTAATCTGGGGAGGGAGGGAGGATGGGGGGTAGGGGGAGAAAGAAGACTCGATATAAAATGTTCTGTAAAAGGGGAACTGGTCTCCTGTACTGTTCGTAAAAGCCCAAATCAGTAAAATCAAAATAACATTTAAAAAAAGAAATTCCTCCCAATCTCCGTACTAAGCGGATGCTCTCCAATCCTGAAGTTGTGTCCTCTTGTCCAAGACTCTCCCAACACAGGAAACAACCATAGAACATTACAGTACAGAATAACAGGCCATTCAACCCTTCCTGTCTGTGCTGACCAATAAAAACAGCTCGACCCACTGACCTGCTCTCATTCCGTAACCCTCCAGACCTCTCCTATCCATGTATTTATTCAATTTATTTTTAAATCTCGATTGAATCTGCATTCACTACATCAGATGGCAGCTCATTCCACATTCCCACCACTCTCTGAGTGAAAAACTTACCCCTAATGTTCCCTTTATACCTCTCCCCTTTCAGCCTAAAGCTATGACCTCTCGTATTTATCTCCCCCAATCAACGTGGAAACATCCGACTCACATCTACTCTGTCTATTCCCCTCATAATCTTGTAAACCTCTATCAAGTCTCCCCTCATCCTTCTTTGTTCCAAGGAGTAGAGTCCTAACCTGTTTAATTTTTCCCAGTGACTCAACTCCTGAAGACCCAGCAACATCTTAGTAAATCTTCTCTGCACACTTTCAATCATATTGATATCTTTCCTGCTCCTGGGCGACCAGAACTGCATAGATGCCCAAAGCTTTCTTTACAACCCTGTCCACATGCGACACCACCAACAGGGAGCAATGTATATGTATTCCCAGAGATCTTTGCTCCTCCGCACTCCTCAATGGCCGACCATTTACAGTGTATGTCCTACCCTGATTCACTCTTCCAAGTGCAACACCTCACACTTGTCTACATTAAATTCCAACATCCATTTACTGGCCCAATTTTCCAACTGGTCCAGATCCCTCTGCAAGCTTTGAAAATCTTCCTCACTGTCCACGACGCCTCCAATCAGTGTCACCTGCAAACTTGCTGATCCAATTCACCATTTATATGGATATCAAACAATAATGGTCCCAACACAGATCCCTGAGGTAAACCACTTGACACAGACCTCCAGTCTGAGAAGCCACCATCCACCACTCTCTGTTTTCTTCCACCAATCCAGTTTGCAACCTCTCTGACCTTCTGAACCAACCCCTCGCAGAACCTTGTCAAAGGCCTTACTAAATTCCATATAGACAACACCCACACCCTTTCCCTCGTCAACTGTCTTGGTAACTTCCTCAAAAAACTCTACAAGATTTGTTAAACAAGACCTACCAACACAAATCCATGCTGACTGTCCTTAATCAGCGCATAACGGTCCAATTATCAATATATCCACTCTCTCAGAAATCCTTCAAATAATTTACACACTAAGGACATCAGACTCACTGGCCTAATAATTGCCTGGTTACTTTTGAAGCCTTTCTTAAACATCAGGAGAACGTGAGCCACCTTCCAATCTTCCGGCACCTCCCCTAGGGGTCCAATTTTGTCCCTTATTAGCCTTTTACTTTTAATATATTTGTAGAACCCCTTTAGATTTTCCTTCCCATTATCTGCCAAAGCACCTTCATGAATTCTTTTTGCCTTCCTAATTTCCTCTGGAGCCCACACCCCTCATGGTCTGGGCTACTGAGCATGGGTACCACCATCTTGGGCTTGAATCTCCATGGGTTTGTCAATGTCCAGGCCTTTCAATCAGATCTTCTCTCATTCTAAATTCCCACGAATATCGAGGGCCTCTCCAATACGAGGCAACCATGAAGAAGGCAGACTAATTCTTCTATTTTCAAAGGAGCTTGAGAAGGTTTGCTCTTTCAAACTTCAGCAGGTGCCCTGTGGAAAGTATTTTGACTGGATGCATCACAGCCTGGTTTGGGAATTCGAGTGCCCAGGAACACAGAGGTAGCAAACACAGCCAGGTCCATCACAGGCTCTGACCCGACATCTACGCGAGACGCAGCCTCCAGAAGGCAGCCGACATCATGAAGGGCCCCCGTCACCCTGGTCACTACCTCTTCTCACCCCTCCCTTCAGTCTGAAGACCAGCACCGAGGTTCGAGAACAGCTTATTTCCAACAGCCATCAGGCTCTTGAACCTCCCCATAGTACCCTAGTCCTAACCAAGGCCACAAAAAAGACTGGGTGACCTGCTGAGATCCTCCAGCATCTTGGTGTTTTGACCACAAAAAGACCTTTGGAAACACCTTTTTTTCCCTTACACAAACTACACCTGTAAACATTCATCATCTTTTATATTTATCTCTTTCTGTGCGTCAATTTAATGCATCCTATTGGAGTTGCTTTTTTTTTGAATAAGCACCTGTTTGGCTGTGGCAAGTAAAGGACATCAGTGCATGTGTGTTATTCTACACTATGAACCACAAGAAACTCATTAGTATTTAGACAGGCCCTAACATCACCAAGGATACAGACACGAGCAAATAGGTCAGCATGTACGTGGCAGGCCGAGCGGCCCAGATCTCTGCAAGGGTTACAGATGCTAGTTAAGTTCACTTCTCACATTTCGGCTGATGCAGGGAGAAAGGTTCTCCAATTGGTCAACTCTAATGTTCACTCAACCTTACAAAAGTAGGAAGGCGAGTACCTTTTCTGAATGGGAAGGAAATTTGGGAATCAGCCATCCACTTTCTCTCAGGCACACCGGTGAGGTCTGTCAGGGCCGAGGAGCATCGGCCCACAGTTTGTCCCACAAGCCGTGTCCTCCATTGGAATAAGGTTTGATTTCCCTTCCTCAACATCTTGGATCCAGTGATCTTGACACCACTAGTTTCAAGATAATTATGGATAAGGATAGGTCTGGTCCTCGGGTTGAGATTTTAAGTCAGAGAAAGGCCAATTCTGAAGGAATGAGAAAGGTTCTGGCAAGGATTTGTGGATTGGGATAGGTGGTCTTTCTGCAAAGTGGAAGGCCTTCAAAGGTGAAATTTTGAGAGTATGGAATTTGTATGTTCTCGAAGGGATTTCCAGATCTCGGGACAGATGGTTTCCAAGGGATGTCGAGGTCCTGGTTAAGAAGGAGATGCAGAGCAGGCACAGGTAGATACGGACAGACCACATCTGTGGCAATGCTAACCACAGCAGCTCTGGCATTGGTGTGATCCTGGGAGAGTGGGGAGAAGAGACACAGGGCTGCTCTGGAGGGTTCAACTGTCTGATCCTAATGCCAGCCGTTCCGTACAGGCTTTCAATGACCTGCTAAAGGAGCCAACAATTTGTAAGTAAAATCCTGCGCCCACAGAGGTCTGGGCCCAAGATGGCCGCACCCATGCTCAACAGCAGCTACGAGGAATTGCAGGGCAGTGCGGGCACCAGAAACAGGACAAACAACCCCCCCCCCCCCCATTGAGAAGGAGAAGGAAAGGGAGACAACCCCTAAGGGGAATGTGACCACGGCAGGAAACCAGCGAGGGGCTCAGCGGCTGAGGGGGTCAACACAGTCTGCAGGCGACTTGCAGTCGGGGGACTGTGAGCTCCTGGGAACCGTCTCATTGGAACCAGGTTCCAGAGCCGGGATCCGAGAGGGTGCTGAGGGCATCTGTCTCCCAACAAGAGAACTGAAAAGCTGGAAGAACTCAGCTGGTCTCGCCGTGTCCGTAGGAGGTAATGATACATCACTAATGTTTCGGGCCTGAGCCCTTCCCCCCATGGACGCTGCGAGAACGGCGGAGTTCCTCCAGCATTCCTGTGTTTTGACAACAATCACAGCATCTGTGAATTTTAGTGCTTCAACCCAACAAGTGAGACCAGGTCTGCTGTGGTTCTCAACCCCGAGTGGTCCGCATACACTCAGAGGGGGACTGGGTGGTCCGCGTCCATACAGTCGTGGAACTGGGTGGTGTGCGTAAACACAGTCAGTGACCAGGTGGTCCGCATACACACAAAGGGGAAGTGGGGGGGGGCGGTGGGGGGAGGCAAAAACATCTCGTGGTCTGCGTCTGCAGGAGCTGTTTTCCAAGTCCCAGCCCCCAGTCCGGAGCATGGGGGTGGAGTGTGGGTGAGGGGACCTCTTCATTGTCAGCCTCCCCCCCTACCTCTCCCCACGTCTCCCATCCAGCTCTGGGGTCTAGTCATGGAGCCCATTGACCCGTCCTGATGGCGGGCCGCAGTGCTCTACCCAAGCCACCTGCATGCCCCACTTTGTCTGGGTACCCTGAACAGGGGGTTCCGTCCCTAACGACACTTTAGAGACCACCCCAAGGGCCAGTTGAGACCACAAGGGGCTTGAGAATATCCTGGGACATGTAGAGTACACAGTCTCTGAAGTTTAATTGCTTGTAAACCACAGGAAGGGAGGTTCATGTAACAGTGCATTGATGTCTTAAATTCCTTTTAGAGAAAAATAAAAGCCTGGACTGTTTGCACACACCAATGCTTTTAGAAGCAGAGGGTCACAGTCACTCCTGCAGGCCACAGCACCACAGCAAGATCTCACAGATCCCCGTCGAGTCTGACCCTCTCAGCTCACCTTCCTTCACTGCCTGCCTCGGGCAGCCACCCTCTCTCCCCTTGCGTCTGACTCTCTGTGCGGGGGAGGATGCGGTTGGTGAGGGGAGACAGCAGGTTGTACCTCTGGCCAGCTTGCTGCAGAATACCAGCACCAGCAAAACCAACCCCCCCCCACCACCCTCTGTGCGACACTGAACTTCAGTCAGAACGTAATCGCTCCTGGTGGCCATGGGGGGGACAAAGTTCAGCCCAGAGAAAGCAACAGTCGGGCACTTGCACAGAGGGGCCGAGGAGGTGAGGCAGCAGGCCAGGCAGCTTGCAGCTTTTCAACTGAAGGTCCACAGCCAGCAGCCGGAAGCCCCAGCTGTGGAGTGCACTGCGAGGTCCCACCACTATCGCATCCTTGAGAAGATAGATCCCCATCAACAAAACTCCCTCCCCAACTCCACTCCTCAATAGCAACAATGCAACCCCCCACCTCAACTCCTCAATAACTCACATGTTTGATCTCTCCCACTTGCCCAGTGAGGCCTGGGTTGAATGCCACAACCCCTTGCACCTCTTCAGTGTGAAGGAGGCTGGTTCCAATGCCAATGGATACCCGGCCTTCCCAGCATGCACCCCATGCAGAAAGCACTCTATTCAAGCCATAGGTGTCGAGCAGGCATCCAGGTCTATGGAACTGTCCCCCTCTGTCCCAGGATGCAACAGGAGGTGGAGGGCAATGCCTTCTCTCCCATCCCACACAGGTTCTGTCAATGTAGTCTGGGATCCCACTGCCAAGAGCTAAACATATAAATTACATGATTTAGATATCAGTGATCTGGATTCTGGAATGAATGGGTTTGTGGCCAAGTTTGTGGATGATACGAAGGTTGGTGGAGGAGGAGGTTGTGTTGGGGAAACAGGGAGGCTGCAGAAGGACTTAATTTGGAGACTGGGCAGAGAAGCGGGAAATGAAGTGTAATGTCGGGAAGTGCACGGTCACACACTTTGGTGGAAGAAATAAGCGGGCAGACTATTTTCTAAATGGGAAGAAAATTGAAAATCCCCCGATGCAAAGGGACCTGGGAGACCTCGTGCAGGACGGCCTGAAGGTAAATGTGCAGGTTGAGTGGGTGGGGAAGAAGGCAAATGTGATACTGGTGTCAGTTCGAGGGGAATGGAATCTAAGAGCAGGGATGTGATGTTGAGGATTTTTCAGCCCCTGGCGAGACCTCATGGGGAGGATTGTGGGCAGTTTTGGGGCTCAGAGGAGGTTCACAAGGATGATTCCGGGAATGAAAGGGTTATCAATATGAGGAGTTTGACAGCTCCCAGCCTGGACTCGTTGGAATTTAGGAGAATGAGGGGAGATCTCATTGAAAAAGTTTGAATGTTGAAAGGTGTGGACAGAGTCGATGTAGAAAGGTTGTTTCCAGTGGTGGGAGAGTCTAGGACAAGAGGGCACAACTTCAGGATTGATGGCATCAAGGTGTCAATGTAAGATAGAAGGATTTCTTCAGCCAGAGGGTGGTAAATCCATGGAATTTGTTGCCCTAGGCAGCTGTGGTGGCCAGGTTATTGGATTAATAGGTATCTGATTAGCCAGGGTGATGGGGAAAAGGCCAAGGAGTAGAAGAATGGATCATCTCATAATGGAATGATGGAGAAGACTCGATAGGCCGAATGGCCTACATTTACTTTTATTTTATGGTGTTCTGACTAGCAATAAACAGTTTGCTGAGGAACAACTGGTCAATCAGCCTCTGTAGAGGGGAGGGAATCGTCAACATTTTGGAGCCAGGACCTTTCATCAAGACCGATGGGGGAGAGGGGAGAATGACGATGAGGAGGAGAGGGTAGAGCAATGTGGGACCAGGGAGGGGGTGAAAGGTGACAGGTGGGGGAGGGGGAGGAGTTGGGAGACAGGGGCAGGTCATTGCAAGGTACCACCTTCATCCATAGAAGCAGGGGTAGAGATGGTCTCCTCACATCACACACACCTCCCCCTGCCCCACCATATTCACTCCCCCAGTCATTGCACAGTGGCAGCAAGAAGGCAGACAGGACATACTCAGGGCAGAACGATAGGACATTTCAGCACAGAAACAGGCCCTTCGTCCCTTCTAGTCCATGCCAAACTATTATAATGCTTTAATCCCACTAACCTGCACCCAGTCCTTATCCCTCCCATCCATCTACATGTCCAATTCATTCTTCAATGTTAATATTGAGCCTACATTCACCACCCCAGCTGGAAGCCTGTTCTACACCCCCACCACTCTCTGTGTGAAGAAGTTCCCACTCACATCACCCTAAACGTTTCCATTTTCACCCTTAACCCATGACCTCTGGTTTGTATCTCACCCACCCTCCATGGAAAAGGTCAACCTACATTTACTCTGTCTCTCCCCCTCATAACTTTAAATACCGAGGAACCTGGATTGATTGCTAATCGATAAGAGTCCAGGCAGGGCAAGAGTAGAAGGCATGTGGACAAGCGGACAGTTATCAGCTTGAACCCAACAGCGATGTTGGTGAAGGGCTGGGTAAATGATTCACCAACAGACACATCAACAGCCCCAATCTCCCAGCCACACTGGGGGTACAGACAGCCCCACACCTACAAACCTATCTCACCCCGAGGGAGATACCCCAACCGAGGATGACACCTGGTTGAGAGAGTATGCATTATGAGCACAGATTAAAGGATCTGAGGCTTTACGCTTTGGAGAGAAAGACGATGAGAGGACGCATGATAGAAGTGTACAAAATATTGAAGGAATAGCGAGAGGGTACAGCCAGAGCCTCCTTCCCAGGGCACAACTCCTCAACACAAGAGGGCACGGCTTTAAGGTCATGGGTGGGAGGTTCAAGGGGGATATTAGAGGAAGGGTTTTTACCCAGAGAATAGGTGGCGCATGGAGTGCATGACCTGGGTCAGTGGTGGAGGCAGGTACATTGGGGAAATTCAAGAGACGACTGGACAAGCCTATGGAGGAATTTGAAGTGGAGGGTGATGTGGGAGGCACAGGTTAAGGGTTAGAAGAACATTGCGGGCCGAAGGGCTTAGGGCACATTGTGCTGTTCTATGTTCTACCTCTCAAATCCAACAGTAGGTCACCCCAGCACCTGGTTCAGAAACAGAATTTATTGCCATGAACATGTGTCACCTGATTTGTTCTTCTGGGGCAGCATCACAGGTGCAAGATTGTGAAAAATTACATTTTAAAAAATAAATAAATTGATGCAAAAGTAGAGAAAAGTGAGATAGTGTCTGTGGTTCCCTTTGTCTTTGGCCGATCCACTATCACATTTTGAGATGTGCACGGTGGAAAGAAGACAGACTGTTCACATCTGGGCCTGGGTTGAGAAGAAACACGGACTGTTCACATCTGGCCCCGTATGAAAAAGAACACTGACTGTTCAACTCTGGGCCTGAGTTGAGAAAGAACACTGACTGTTCACAACATGGCATGGGTTGAGAATGAAAACTCACTGTTCATATCTGCGCCTGGGTTGAGAAAGAAGACAGACTGTTTACATCTGGGCCTGAGTTGAGAAAGAACATGGACTCTTCATATCTGGGCCTGCTTTGTGGAAGACCAATGGCTGTTCCCATCTGGGTTTGGGTGGAGAAAGAAACCTGACTGTTCACATCTGAGCCTGGGTTGAGAAAGGAGACAGACTGTTCAAATTTGG